>NC_091772.1:74477399-74784657 GCF_029378745.1 Bos indicus
TTCTCAGGGGCCTGGTTCCACTGACCTTTCATCTGCTCTGTTTCAGAAAAGCAGCAACCCCCAGAAATCAAGCAGTGTGAGAAAAGACCCAAAATATATATGTGCAAAATCCCCTGCACAGATGATCGAGAATGTCAAGCAAATAACATATGTTGTTCAACCTTCTGCGGGAACATTTGCATGAACGTCCTGTGAGTCAGGGAGCCTGGGGCCTTACATCTTGCCCCCCCTCCAGCCGTCTCTGCAGACACTGTACCTGCGGCTGAAGATAAGAACCTGACCCTGAATACAGGATGTCGACAGGAACGCCACCCTGTCCAGCTAGTATCTGAACAACCTGTCCCTGTCAAATAAACCAGAACGAATGTGGAAGGGCCTGCCTAGTTCACTCCCAGTGCCTGTGATCGTGGAGAACCCGGCACAGACCCCAGAGGGCCCCCGCCTTTCTGGGTCTGAGTCTCTGATCTCTCCCCTTGTCAAGCTTTTCTGCTCCCCCTCCCCACCTCCCCCTGCTTCCCTGCCAGCCCCCCTCTTCCTCTGCTCACTGAACCAGGAATTCCGGGGGAGGACCTGCTCGGTGGCACCTCCTGGTCCTCAGGAGAACGTGCCTCGCCCAGAGCCACAAAGGGCCAAGTTCAACATGACATGCCACGAGGCTAGACCCTGGGGCACAGAAGGGGAGGCCCCTGAGAAGGACTCTTCTTAAACTTGGTCCACCCCCATCCCATCCTGCTCATCATCCTTGAGAGGCTCAGGTCACTGTCTCTTTGCAACAAAGAAAGTGAATCCCAAGTGAGATGACATGTCCAAGGTCAAAGGAGAGGGAGAAGTCGTGGTCTGCTTGGAGGAGGAGGTTTCCTCTGTGCTCCCCTCTCTGCATCCCAGTGGGACGGTCCACGGGGAGTGAGTCCTGTGCTGTCCCCACTCCAGCACCACCAACAGGCTGCTTGTGGAATGAGGCCTGGCTGCGATCCCTGAGACTCCAGGCCCTTCCTTTAACTGTGCGGTCCCAACCTTTCCTTATGGCCTCATCTTTCTTCTTTTTTTTAATCCAGAGGGAGGAACAGTTGGTTCAGGGTGATGTGACAGGATTAATTGGCACAGGATGCCTTGGGTCTTGCCCCTGATTTCATGGTGAGTCAGTAGAAATTCCTCCCTGGGGTCCAGAGTCCCTACTACTCTGTACAATCACCACTTCTCTGATGTGGTCCTGGGACTAAGTCCAGAGACCGGGCGAGTGTGTCCAGCTGGGACGTGGGGTCAATTGTGAAGAACTTGGGAGGGCAGACCCTGCTGGAGGCATGGATGTGGTGCTATGCTCCAGGCCAGTG
The DNA here is from genome assembly GCF_029378745.1 of Bos indicus. Lineage (NCBI taxonomy): Eukaryota > Metazoa > Chordata > Mammalia > Artiodactyla > Bovidae > Bos > Bos indicus. The sequence continues at coordinate 74,478,731 of NC_091772.1, forward strand.
GCTCCTGCTGAGCATCAGTGAAGGAGACACACCATGCCTCCATCAGCCCAGAGCCTCTGACCCATCTCAGGAGCATCACAGGGCTTCTGGTACTGCAGGGTCTCCTCCACTTCTGCTAAAAGCTGTCTTTGGACAAGGGGCCTTAGGAAAGAGATCACGATCCACTAGCAATTCAGACATCATTGGAGGTAGTTGGGTGCTAAGGGCATGCTCTAAAGGAGCTCTTATGTGGTACTTCTTCAGATAACCTCACTCTGCAAGCGTTTTCCCAAGCTTGGCTATCCCCTCAAACACCGTGGGACAGACTATTAAGAGAGGCAAAATCACCTGCCAGGGGACCACATAGTGAATGGCCTCCCAAGTCCAAGCCCATCGTGTCCTACTCCATGGGTGTATCGGAGATACCAGGCTGACCTATTCCTTGCCACTGGTGGACACCGTGGGCCGTGAATTTTACTGGAAGCAGCTGTTCTTCTCCTTGTGGTAACTGGTGCCCTGACCCTCTCTGGACAGTCCACCCAGCTCTGGAGAACTCAGAGGCCACACCTAGAACGCTATGGCTAGGAGGAGTGCTTGCCCGGCTACCACTTCGTGTTCTATTTTTATTAGAATAAACAATGGCCTCTTTATTACATAAAAGGGAGGAGTCGGGGGGTCCCTTGGAAGACCTTGAAATCTATGGAGACAAAGGAGGAAACAAGTGCAGAGTTTGCCATGATCTGGGTCTCCAAAAGGTCAAGTCCCTGCCTACAGAAAATCGCAGATCAGGACTGATCTGTTCGTGACAAACACATGGGCTCCTGGTTGCTTTGCCTTATTCACTCATTCATTTATCTATTTGCCTGTCTCTCTATATATTTATTTATTGCATGATTTGTTGTCCTCTCAAGTTCCAGTCTTCTAGCAAATTTTTACCTCTGGTTCCTATCAACCAAGATAATCGGAAGTAGCTTTCTCCCATGTACAGACCTAGCAATAGACCCTCAGTGTCTTACTTCAGGACTAATTCATCTCTTTGGGCTTTTGACTTCATAGTCTGAAGAGACTTTGATCCCTTGGTATTCCGTGGAGCATCACGCCAGCTTCATCATACCTATGCCACTCTGCTCACTGGCCATAGAGAATGGAAATAGCAGGCACCCTAGATGCTTTAGCACTTGCATGCCAGAGGGTGGGGCAATAGTCCAGACTGACAGAAGTCTGACACCTGACGATAGTCAGGACTTGCTCTGCTGGTAACATTTCCAGAGATCCAGTTGTCCAGGTGTATAGGAAAGACCCTGGGAGGCAGCAGACAAGCTGCTGCACCTTCTGCTGCCCACCGTGAAGAAAGACACAGTACGTGGTGGGGCTCTGCTTTGTTGTCGTCGTTTTGTTTTTTGGCCGTGACACACAGCTTGCAGGATCTTAGTTCCCTAACTAGGGGCTGAACCCAGACCACAACAATCAGAGTACCGAGTCCTAACTATTGGACCACCAGGGAATTCCCTTGGTGGTGCTCTTTGGATTTTGGAGACAATAAAGGCCACTTTGGGGGCACTCAGCTGTTACTGACTTTCTGGGGGAACATAAGGTTGATAGTTTTTTAAAATAATTCACTAATTTTTATTTTCGGTTGCACTGGGTCTTCAGAGCCACACGTGGGCTTTCTCTAGTTGCAGCAACTGGGGCTACTCTTTGTTACTGTGCATGGGCTTCTCACTGCAGTGACTTCTCTTGTCGCAGAGCACTGGTTATAGGCACATGGGCTTCAGTGCTTGCAGCCTGCCGGCTCAGTAGTTGTGGCTCTTGGGCTCTAGAACAGCTTAATTGCTGCACATCATGTGGAACCTTCCCAGACAGGAGATTGAACCCACATCCCCTACACTGGCAGGCGGATTCTCATCCACCGGACCACCAGGGAAGTCCAAGGCTGCTAGTTTTGAGTGGAATCCAAATTAAGGAATATTTCTGCAACAGGTCCAGGATATTTTGCAAGTTGCCTGCCCCTTGGGTCGTAGCCCCTAGTACATGCATTATACAAAGTGTCTGTGGTTGATTAAGATGCTGACTGGTCTCTTTGCAAGTTCCAGTAGGAGAATCAAAGAATGCACACCTGTGTTGAGGTCAGACTTTCTCTTCTGTTGCCAGATGGTTTCCATTTTTGAAGCAGCTTTTTCCTTGCTAGCAAACCCTGGTAAAGACCCATGTCTAACCAGGGGACATCAAACCACTCTGCAACTGAAAGCTTCCATCGCAACTTGGGGGGTTTTCTGATCTATGAAGTCTCAAAATGGGGGGCAGTGCATAGAGGCGGTTCATTGTCAAATGGAAATGGCATAAATGAGACTGAGCTTGATCAGTTCCAGAGGAAATGAGTCACCTGTAAATCAGGTGTGTGGACTCTGAGGACCCACTGCCTTCCTCTCTAGCTTCATCCTTTCCCACGGCCTCTAAGTCTACCAGAGGCACTGCCCTTTCTGTGTCACCGCTGACACTCTGAGAAATGGCGTCTTCCTGTGTTTGCCTACTTAGGGTTTCTTGTACTTGCACCTCTCTTTTTGATTTCTCAGAGTCCAGGGATCTGTTGTAGATGGCAGCCTGTTTCTCAGCGTTCCTCCATTTGCATTCAGACTTCCATTTTCTGAGGGTTATTTTATCTGTGTCCTGGCCTAAGCCCAGTGCCCCTACCTCATTTACAGGCATGCAGTCTCTGTGGTCTTCGTATGTCTCTGCTTCCTTGATGGCTCAGCAGGTAAAGAATCTGCCTGTGACACAAGAGACACAGGTTCAATCTCTGGGTCGGGAAGATCCCCTGGAGAAAGAGATGGCAACCTAGTCCAGTATTCTTGCTTGAAAAATCCCATCGACAGAGGATCCTGGTGGACTACAGTCCATGGGGTCACAAAGGGTTGGACGTGACTGAGTGACCAGGCAGGCATGCACAAACATGGACTCCGATTTCTCTCCTAACAAACTGAAATTTGTAACATTCTCTATTTCCTCATTAGGCTGAGGCTTATGTGTGGAGTGATTTATTTGCTCCTTATTGATCGGTATGGATTTTCTAAAAACAGCTAAAACTAGATAGCCACAATCACGCTGTATCTATTTACTTGTTTACTTTCTTATTTATTTATTTATATCTTGCCCTTAAGAACTTCAAAGGAGTTGCTTAACTCCTCTATGTCTCAGTTTCTGCATCTGTAAAATAGGAATGATGGTACTAAACTCATAGGGTCATTGAGAGTACTAGCTAATACATGTTAAAGATCTGGTATTAAACTGGGTGATGCTTGACACTTCATTGGGTAACACTCTCATTTGTTGATTTAATTCAGACATTGGTTCTAAGTGCTTAACAGATAATCATTCAGGGAACCCTCACAATAACCCTATGAGGAAAGCACCACTATTAATCCACTTTGTCAGTGAGGAAATTGATGCACGGAGAGGATTAGTGACTCACCAAAAGTAAGTGGGAACTAGAATTTGAATCCAGGTTAAGTCTGTGTTGTAAATCTCCGTATTAGGTGGCCTTTCCAAGCTCTCTTGGCAGAGCTCTGTTTTTTCAGTAGCTCAAAACCCACAGGACATTGTGCTCAGGTAGTGCTGCTGCTGCTGCTAAGTCGCTTCAGTCGTGTCCGACTCTGTGCAACCCCATAGACGGCAGCCCACTACGCTCCTCTGTCCCTGGGATTCTCCAGGCAAGAATACTGGAGTGGGTTGCCATTCCCTTCTCCAATGCATTAAAGTGAAAAGTGAAAGTGAAGTCACTCAGTCATGTCTGACTCTTAGCGACCCCGTGGACTGCACCCACCAGGCTCCTCCATCCATGGGATTTTCCAGGCAAGAGTACTGGAGTTGGGTGCCATTGCAGGTAGTGTTAGGCTGGTGCTAACCATGGAGAAGTTAACATAGAGATGGATAGGATGTTACAAAAGTCATCGCACACATGTTAGCAAAAAAGAGATATGCAGATCCTTCACTACCCTTACAATCACCCAGACAGCCAGGAAATGTGTGTGTTGAGGGAGGGAAGGCTCCTGCAGTTCTCCAGTGTTTGGCTTTTACCTGTATTACCTGCAGCACAAAGAGATTAAAAAAAAAAAAAAGTACTCCTTGAGTACTTTTTATAGGAATTTAGGGACAATGTTCTATATGTACCCAACTTACTGGCAGAACTCCCAGATCTGCCACAACCAGAACCATGATTACATTCTGAACCTTCGAGCTCTGTTCTGCTCATCAGATTCCCCGTGTGCAAGGGCTCGGCAGTTCGCAGAGACCAGGAAGAAGAGCCATCAGTCATATAAATACCGGCACTTCCAACTCCAACAACTTCAGAGGTAGGTGAGGGTCAGAATCTTGGGGCTGGAAATGTGAGCCTGAAAATGCTTTCATTTGTGGCTTGTGTCCAATTCATGCTCCCAGAAAGAAGTAATGGTCCTTGATGTTCAAATGGAGAAAGTGAGAGAAAGATGAGACAGATGGACGCCGACTCACCATGTATTGTCTACAATACACATGACACTATTGGCAACACATGGCCCATTGTGTGCTGTCTTCAGAGTAGTCTCAGGGAGAACGCATAACCTGCACCTAATCATGAAGACACTGCACACAAACCCCACATGAGGAATGTTATTTAAAAGAAAAAACTGTCTAGTGTCGTCAAAAATTTCAACCTCATAAAAGATAAAGGAAGGGCATTCTTGGGTCAATTTACACAATGGGATACTGATGGTAGATTCGATAAAAAGATTTTAGAAATGTTCAATTTAATGAAGTTGTACTGTGATCACAGAAGAGAATGCTCCTATTGTTAGTACTCACTGAAGTATTATTCCTAAATAAGAACCATGATGTATCTACTTACCCTCAAATGGCTTAGGCATATATATATATATATATATATATACACGCACACACATGTGAGAGAGAAAGCAATTAGGGGTAAATTCTTAAAATACGTGAATCTGAGTAAATAGTATGTAGAAGTTCTTTGACTAGTCTTACTCTTGTAATTTTGAAATCATTTCCAAATAACAGTGTTTTAGAAGTTAAAGGCAACCCAGCTAACCGTCTATGTGCCTCAATTTTTATTTTATTATTTTTAACAGATTTTTTTCATGTGGACCATTTTTAAAAGTCTTTTAATGAATTTGTTACAATATTGCTTCTTTTATTTATGTTTTGATTTTTTGGCTGCAAGGCCTGTGGGATCTAGCTCCACAACCAAGGACTGAATCCAAACCCCTTTGCACTGGAAGGCAAAGTCTGCCACTGGACTACCAGGGAAATCCCCCAAATTTTCTATATTTTCCTATTTTATAATTTGTAACATATGCCAAGAGGCTTAATTTTTTAATTTTTAAAACTTAAATTTTTGCTAGTGCTTCATATAGTCAACGTTTGCTATGTGGATATATCATCCCCATATTGTTCAGTCACTCAGTCGTGTCAGACTCTGCAACCCCAAGGAAGCACACCAGGCTTTCTGGTCCTTCACCATCTCCCGGAGCTTGCTCAAACTCATGTCCGTTGAGTCGGTGATGCCATCCAACCATCTCACCCTCTGTCGTCCCCTTCTCCTCCTGCCTTCGATCTTTCCCAGCATCAGGGTCTTTTCCAATGAGTCAGCTCTTCTCATCAGGTGGCCAAACTATTGAAGCTTCAACTTCAGCATCAGTCCTTCCAATGAATATTCTGGATTGATTTCCTTTAGGATTAACTGGTTTGATCTCTTTGGCAGTCCAAGGGACTCTCAAGAGTCTTCTTCAACACCACAGTTCAAAAGCATCAGTTTTTCCACACTCAGCCTTCTTTATGATCCAACCCTTACATCTATTTACTGGAAAAGCCATAGCTTTGACTATACGGACCTTTGATAGCAAAGTGACGTCTCTGCTTTTTAATATGCTATCTAAGTTTGTCATAGCTTTTCTTCCAAGGAGCAAGCATCTTTTAATTTCATGGCTGCAGTCACCATCTGCAGTGATTTTGGAGCCCAAAAATAATACATCCAGGGAAACTGAGTCTTTGAGAAATTAGGTGGTTAGCCAAACACATAGCTTATATTAAACTAGGCATGTTGGGGTTGGGAATTCACAGGAATTTGAATATCTGACTCCAGAAAGTCACAGGAATTTACTGTCTATGCCACACTGACAGTTTTCAGTGTGGTGTCAAGTGGGAGAGAATTTCCCTCCTATTGATAAGACAGGATGTATATCCTGTCGGTAAAATAAACCAATTTTTAAATAATTAAACATTTTAGAGTTATGTGTCTCTGCTGCTGCTGCTGCTAAGTCACTTCAGTCGTGTCCGACCCTGTGTGACCCCCTAGACGGCAGCCCACCAGGCTCCCCCATCCCTGGGATTCTCCAGGCAAGAACACTGGAGTGGGTTGCCATTTCCTTCCCCAATGCATGAAAGTGAAAAATGAAAGGGAAGTCGCTGTCGTGTCCGACTCTTAGCGACCCCATCTAGGTTCCTTTTATATGTCTAACTCTTTAAGGCTATGAGAAACCACAGCCATTATTGATAAAATTAAATTGTACTTAAAAAAATTTTGAAGTATGGTTGCTTTACAATGTTGTGTTAGTTTCTTCTGTTCAGCAAAGTAAATCAGCTCTCTCTCTCTATATATATATACACATATAGCTTTTTTTCCATTTAGGACCTTTAGGTCACCACAGAGCATGGAGTAGAGTTCCTTGTGCTATACAGTAGGTTCTCATTAGCCATCTGCGTTATGCATGTATACATGTATCTGTATATACATTTGTACATTTATCAATCCCAATCTCCCAGTTCATCCTACCTCTCTTTTCTTTTATTTTTTAAAAATACTTTTTCAAATTCTCTTCCCATTGTTGCATAATATTGAGCAGAGTTCCCTGTGCTATACAGTAGGTCCTTGTTGGTTATCAGTTTTAATTTTTAAAAATTAAAAAAAAATCTTTGGCCATGGCATGAGGCATGTGGGGCATACGGGATCTTAGTTCCCCAGGGATCCAACCTGTGCCCCTCTGCATTGGAATTGAGGAATCTTAAACACAGGACCCCCAGGGAAGTCCTTCCACTTTAAATATAGCAGTGTGTACCTGTTAATCCCAAACTCCTAGCTATCACTCCAGACCGCCCTCCCCCCTGATAACCATAAGTTCCTTCTCTAAATCTGTGAGTCTGTTTTTGAGAATAAACTAATCTTAAAACAGGAAAAACTGGCACCAACCCCACCTAGGGTTTGAGATAGGCAGTATCCTTTGTCCAAGGATCTCCACATTTACAAATGCATTTAACCGAATTTCAGTTGCAAGGAGGTTTCCAAAGACATTTTTCCCCCTGAAGAAAGAGAAATCACAAATTTTCAGATGTCTTATGATCCATGGGAAAATATTAATAATCTGTGTTACTGGTACACATATCATTAATATTCACTGGGAATGTTACTAGTAATATGTTGAAAGTCTTGTCCTTTGTCCCATTTAAATATATCCAGAAGAGCTACTTCATTTCTTGGTTCTATATGAGAGCTTGGGTATAGAACTAGACTTTTCTAGTCACTGCTTAAATTTAAAATATAATAGTATATTATATGCTAAAATATATTATTCATAATATAATATAATAAATTTAGAAAAAGTCTAAGCCCAAGCACAGTTGAAACACTAAGCTTGAATTAAAATGGTTGTTCCCTCCACACCTAGAAAGAGAGTGGTCAGTTTCCTTGCTCTTTCCTCTCCTCCTGCAGGTAGCTAAGAGCCATTTGGAGGTGGCTTTATCTAGCATGAATAGATAACGGGGTCAGGACAGCTCCTCTGGCAGGCAGTGTTGCATTCTTGAACTTTGTACCTTCTGGATTTGGTACTGCTTCAAATTGACTCTGTCATGGGTGGTTTCATGGCTTGAGTTTTCCCCCACCCAAATGATGGAAGTTGCTCACTTGTGGTTGTCTTGATCTGGCTGAATCCATCTCTTTACCAGCTGGTTTATTGTGATATCTTTCCCTGACCACTTCCTTCCTTTTTTTTTCTTTTAAAAAATATTCTATTTATTTATTTGGCGTTGGGTCTCAGTGGCAGCACGCTCATCTTTTGTTGCAGTTTATGGGCTCTCTAGTTGTGCTGTGTGAGTTAGTTTCCTGACCAGGGATCAAACCCAAGTTCCCTGCATTGGAAGGCAGATTCCTAACCACTGGACCACCAGGGAAGCCCCTGAGTCATTTTTTTAATCAAGGGAAAATAACACACACATGCAAAAAAATAAAAATAAAAAAAGTTTTCCTGCAAAAGGAAGGCATGAAGCTTGTCTTAAATGCTAAATTTGAATTATAATTATTTTAAAGATGTATTCATCTATTTTGCTGCACTCGGGCTTGTTGATCTGTGCCGGCTCTCTCTAGTCGCGATGTGCGGACTTCTCATTGTGGTGGCTTCTCTTGTCATGGAGCATTTGCTCTAGGCACACAGACTTCAGCAGTTGCAGCACTCAAGCTCTAGAGTGGTGGCTCAGTATTGTGGTACATGGGCTTCATTGCCCTGCAGCATGTGGGATCTTCCTGGAGCAGGAATCGAACCCATGTCCCCTGTGTTGGCAGGCAGATTCGTAACCACTGAACTACCAGGAATCCCTTGAGTTATTTTTTAATCAAGGGAAGATAGCACATCAAAAAAAAGCAGGGGGGTGGGGCGGGTTCCTGCAAAAGGAAGGCATGAAACTTGAGATGGAGAGATATCTTTTAGCAAAGTCAACATCCAGAATTGGTTTGTACCTGTGGTTGGGTGGTGGAGGTCAAGGAAGAATAATTAGAGGACAGAGTGTAAAGAAATTCCATGAGAATTTTCCTCTTGCTTCCCAGCTTTCTTTATTTGTGTCTTTTGATCTCTAGAAGCAACTGCAAAGGAAAGAACTCCTGACAACACCTATTCAGACGTATATATATGGTCAACATCATGAAGTTCGGGACACCTCTCCTCATGATGTTACTCTGTATGGTACTACTGTCTGTGCTGGGAGGAGTGAAGGAAAGATATAGCAGCAGGTGATGAGCCTGGATTGAGGATCAAAAGGGCATGACGGGGCTGTGCTTATTTCTGGACAAATGAAGAAGTATCATGCCTGATACATCTGACCCAGGACTCACTTCCCTGGATCACCTGTTGGAGCATTTGTGTATAGATACTTTTCTATAGACAGAGATCCAAGAAATTCGCAAGCTGAAATCCTTCAATGTTTCTTCTTCCAACCTTAAAAGTATCAATGAGTATCTGTCAGCTTTTAGATACATTCCATAAATTATAAGGATATAATATTTTCCCGTGTCAGGCTATCTTGGAGGAGATGGGGCACCAGTAGAGAGCTACCATATTTTCCCATTCTTCCAGAAGCTCTGTGTCCTAACTGTGTGCATGTTGATGATTACCAAATGATACCAATATCATTTCTTGATATATACCCTTAATTTAGCGATAGGATATTTCAGAAGTCCAATGCAATGGAATGACTGCTTGAGTTAAAGCCGACCCATTGGTAGGATAGTTCAGAATGTAAAAAGATGGAAAAGAGACATCAGATGGGTCTTTAGTGGAGCAATTTTGGGGGCCATATGATGAGAAAATGAAATCAATGGAGGGGGCCAAGAAAATGAGATGAGAGAGAATTTGGAGAGGGGCTGAATTACTTTATTTTTTTTAATAGGATGATTTTTTTTTTTTCCTCTAGATGTGGCATGCAGATTTAGTTGCCCTGAAGCATGTAGGATCTTAGTTCCCCAATCAGGGATCAAATCCATGTCCCCTGCATTGGAAGGCGGATTCTTAACCACTGGATCACCAGAGAAGTCCTGAGGCTGAGTTACATTAAAGGCAGGGTCAGCAAGGAGGGGAAGAAAGTGAGGCAATCTATTCCTTACTTCCCTGGTCTAGTTTCCCATGCTGTAAAATAGGTGTGATAACGAGGGTAGAGGTTATCTCAGACTCTGAGATCCCCCGTTATAAAGATGTAACTTTTATAGGAGGGCAGATGAATGCTGGGAGTATATGGAGTCTTATCTCTAGGATGTTCAAAGAGGACCCAGAAGTCTGCAACACTATAGGACTTGGGGAGCAGAGAAGTCTAAGAGTTTAGTAAAGATGCAATGGGGTCAGTGACAATACAATGAGGAGGCTAAGGAAGGGGATTTTCTTAGAAGATAGGTACTTTAGTGGGGACTTGGGGCCAGGATTCTAGGAGGGGCCCCTAGAGGGGCCCTCTAGCTTAACATAAGCTGTTAAGCTTATGAAGGACTTCTCTTCCCACACTTGTCTATACGGCCCCACCAATGTCTTACCATCTCATCTCATTTTCAGGAGGGAATTGCTCCTTCAGGAGTGCTGGGGACAGCCAACCATCCGAGAATGTAACAACAAGTGTTCTAGAAATTTTAGATGTGTAAAAATAAATCACACATGCTGCTGGACCTACTGTGGAAACATCTGCTGGGAAAATACAGTGAGTTTGGAGATGCACGCTTGGGTGTGTGTCATCACTGATTCTCACCTTCTTCTCAGATGCTGTTATCCCTAAACAGAGGGCTGAGGTCCTAAATCCTAGGCACAAATGTAGCAGAAGACCATGTCCACTAAACCTGGAAGCCAATTCACTGGCAAATAGACCAAGATACCAGCTTGGGGCACCTTGTTTCTTTCGATATATAATCAATGCCTGTGATGTCTTCATTCTATATTTCAACAGCTTGGTGTTTTTTTTGTTTTTTCATCCAGATTTATAGCCATAGCATCCACAGTCAGACTTTACCATGAACCATCTTAGCTTACCCAGATCCCATATTCCTACCTGTATCTATTCAGTGAACTAATACCATCCCCTCCTCCAAATCAGAAGTGGACAATTCCTGTTGTTACATGAAGTATTCTTGTTCCAAGATCTGGTAAAGATGAATAATATTAAGCTTGGGAATGAATTCTTGCTTCCCAGATTTCCAGAGCCTCTAAGCATCTAACCTTTTTCTCTTGCAGCTAATTACTGAAGAAGCTAAAAGCCTAGCCTCCCACTGAGACACCAGTTCATTCTCACTGAGGGCTGGGAAGGAGTAAATCCTTGGCTAATAAACTCACCTGCCAGCAGTGGTCCTTGACTTTTTTTCCACTCCATTCCACTACCCTTGAATGCCATTATTACACTCCCTTCTATTGTCATAGTGTGTATGTAAGTTTCCAACTCTTGCTTCCAAATCTTGCTTCCCCATTTGATTACCTTAGAACTAATAGGCTAAATCATGGACTTCAAGAAAAGAAGTTTATTTCTCGCATGCCATTTTAATGTGGGTAACTGGCAAGCAGCCCTTTCTTTCCATTTTTCAGACAGCAGGTCTCCGGTGAATTTGTTTTCACAGGGTATGGGTAAACAGTTCTAAAACTATTTTACAGCTATGAAAGATTGAACAGGTAAGTAACTGGTAGATAAGAGCCAGGTTTCTGTGAGAGTTAGAAATAAGCAAAAGGAAAATGCTAGAATGAACCCTGGGTTACTGGATTAAAATCAGAGATATCGATATGAACTCACGCTCAGCTATATATATATATAGGGTTGGTCAAAAAGTCCACTTGGGTTTCCTGTAAGATGTTATGGACAAACCCGAATGAACTTTTTGGTCAACCTTATATATACACACACAGGGGCTTCCCTGGTGGCTCAGTGGTAAAGAACTTGCCTGCCAATGCAGGAGACATGGATTTGATCCCTGAGTTGGAAAGATCTCCTGGAGAAGAAAATGACAACCCACTCCAGTATTCTTGCCTGGAGAATCCCAGGGACAGAGGAACCTGGTGGGTTACAGTAGATATGGTCTCAAAGAGTCAGACACAACTGAAGGGACCCAGCATGCATGCACGCATACTCCTAGATAATGTTATTTTGGACTTATGAACATCTCCTTCTGGAAAGAAAATCTTCCTGGAATGGTTCAAGGAACCAATATATTTGGGCTGATGGGCATTTCTTAGTAGTAAATCTTGCACCCAGCACCTAACCCCAACATCTGCATTCCATATATCTTCCTGGAGCTTCTTACTTAGGCATTCTGCGTCTAGTTATGACACAGACAGCTAGAGACACAGGATGGAATACACTTGCTGATGAAGGCATCAGTATTAATCCTCCTGTGAACACTGGGGGCAGTCAGTGGGAGCAGGTGGGAGTTGACCACCATCATGATGTATGAGATGAGGAGGATACTTCTAGGGTCCTTTCATATGCTTGACATAGAGAAGAGCAGGGGATGAGAACAAATCATGCTAAAGTCATTGCAACCATGAGGCCATGGGTTGGCTCAAAACAGATCAGCTCTGATTTGCAGTTCTCTGCAGGCTGGGGCTTGACCTTTTGGAGACCCAAATCAAAGCAGAGTATGCATTTGTTTCTTCCTTTGCCTCCATAAATTTCAAGGTCTTCCAAGGGACCTCCACTCCTTCTATTTATGTAATAAAGAGGCACTCAATTATTTCAATAAAACCAGAACACGCATTGGTGTCCAGGCAAGCACTCCTATCCATAACATTCCAGGGATAGCCTCTGAGTTCTCTAGGGCAGGGTAGACTGGGGAAAGGAAAAGGTCAGCCTGGCACCTATGATCATGATCTCTTTCCTAAGGCCCCCTTGTCTGAGGGCAGCTCTTAGCAGAAGAGGAGACCCTGCAGTACCAGAAGCCCTGTGATGCTCCTGAGATGGGTCAGAGGCTCTAGGCTGATGGAGGCGTGGCGTGTCTCCTTCACTGATGCTCAGCAGGAGCCACTGGCCTGGAGCATAGCACCACATCCATGCCTCCAGCAGGGTCTGCCCTCCCAAGTTCTTCACAATTGACCCCACGTCCCAGCTGGACACACTCGCCCGGTCTCTGGACTTAGTCCCAGGACCACATCAGAGAAGTGGTGATTGTACAGAGTAGTAGGGACTCTGGACCCCAGGGAGGAATTTCTACTGACTCACCATGAAATCAGGGGCAAGACCCAAGGCATCCTGTGCCAATTAACCCCGTCACATCACCCTGAACCAACTGTTCCTCCCTCTGGATTAAAAAAAAGAAGAAAGATGAGGCCATAAGGAAAGGTTGGGACCGCACAGTTAAAGGAAGGGCCTGGAGTCCCAGGGATCGCAGCCAGGCCTCATTCCACAAGCAGCCTGTTGGTGGTGCTGGAGTGGGGACAGCACAGGACTCACTCCCCGTGGACCGTCCCACTGGGATGCAGAGGGGGGAGCACAGAGGAAACCTCCTCCTCCAAGCAGACCACAACTTCTCCCTCTCCTTTGACCTTGGACATGTCATCTCACTTGGGATTCACTTTCTTTGTTGCAAAGAGACAGTGACCTGAACCTCTCAAGGACGATGAGCAGGATGGGATGGGGGTGGACCAAGTTTAAGAAGAGTCCTTCTCGGGGGCCTCCCCTTCTGTGCCCCAGGGTCTAGCCTCGTGGCATGTCATGTTGAACTTGGCCCTTTGTGGCTCCGGGCGAGGCACGTTCTCCTGCGGACCAGGAGGTGCCACCGAGCAGGTCCTCCCCCAGGAGTCCTGGTTCAGTGAGCAGAGGAACAGGGGGGCTGGCAGGGAAGCAGGGGGAGGTGGGGAGGGGGAGCAGAGAAGCTTGACAAGAGGAGAGATCAGAGACCCAGACCCAGAAAGGCGGGGGCCCTCTGGGGTCTGTGCCAGGTTCTCCACGATCACAGGCACTGGGAGTGAACTAGGCAGGCCCTTCCACATTCGTTCTGGTTTATTTGACAGGGACAGGTTGTTCAGATACTGGCTGGACAGGGTGGCATTCCTGTTGATATCCTTGTGTCCAGGGTCAGGTCCTTATCTTCAGCCGCAGGTACAGTGTCTGCGGAGATGGCTGGGGGGGCAAGATGTAAGGCCCCAGGCTCTCTGACTCACAGGACATTCATGCAAATGTTCCCGCAGAAGGTTGAACAGCATATGGTATTTTGTGGACAGTGCTGGAAGTATGAACAGTGGTTCCCACAAGTAAATTCCGTGGGCCGCTTCGTACAGGCTTTAGCTTTGAGATCTAAAAAGAGCAGGAGCAGAAGCAGGGTCAATGGAACCAGGTTTCTCAGAGAACTCCTCTCGAGTTGAAAGCCCCCCAGAGATCTGAGACCTCAAAATCTACTCAGGAGACACTTGGACTTTTCAGGGAACTCACCTCCGCCCTTCACCAGATCCTGGTGATGGGTAGTATCTTAAATCCATTCCTCCTACTCTTCCCCAATAGACCTCGATGCCTGGACTTCCTGGACTCTCTCCATAATCCTGCAACAGGACTCCGTCTCCCATATTTGTCATGGCCTTGGCCAAGTCACCTCCACAGAACCTGCACCTGATCCCTGAGAACTCCACAAAGGCGAGGATGACCTGCTAACTCTCCCCTCTCTCCACAATCCGTGGGGACCAGAGAGGAAGATGAACTTGCCCCTTCGTCGTCTCTCTCCTCTCATGCTGCCACTGTCTGCTCCATCCCTGCCGCTTCCCAGCAAAGTAGCACCCTCAGTGTTTCCCTTCCACTCTCAGCATCCCGCTCCCTCTGAGATAAATTTACCTTGACCCTTGCACCCCAAATGTTGCTCTCCCACGTACTTTCATTCTACACCTGCTCCCCTGAATGTCTCGGAATGTTTACCTGTCACCTGTGTGCATAAACCAAAGAATAGCTGTTTGTTTTCCCACCTGATTCTCGCTCAGGTGTATCTTTCCCTGTTGTAGGTACCACATGTCTCTGGATTTGAGGGATGGGGAATGAAAAGATGCAGTTTCCCCCTCCACCCCCTCATCACTCTTCCCAGAGCCAGATAAAGAGGCTGGAGGGCCGTGGTTTGGGAAGAACCAGAGTCTTCACAGTGCTGTGGTCCGACCGAATAGGACGTGCCGGAAAGTTCGAACTCCCAGGTCCTCCTTAGACTGGACGGGTCACCCCTCCCCCGCCCCCTCCCGCCCCCTCCCCCACCACCTACGGTTTGTCTTCTGGCTGTGTTGCCCTCCTGGGGCCTGCAGCAGCAGAACGCAGAGGAGCAGCAGAGCCTGGGCTCTCATGACTCTGGCCAGAGTGGTGAGCCCTCTTCTGGCCCGGACTCCCCTGGAGAGCTGAGTGGGGAGAGGGAAGAGGAGAAAGGAAGGTGATCCTGGGCTCCTCGCTGCCTCTCCTGGCCAAGCCAGGGTAGAGCAAGGAGTTCTTGCTCCTCACGTGGCCTGCCCCTCACCACGGCCCACTCCTGTGGCACTGGGGCTGCTACAGGGACGGTCCTCCTCTCACAGCTAATCTTCTCCTTTTGTAAACAGACCATTTTTTCTGCAAAAAAAACTGTAGGTCTATATTTTTTTTATAAAATAATTTACAGAAGAAATTAAAGAAGGAACATAGTTTAAAAGATACGGAAACAACCAAAGTCCAACCATAGGTGGCTGGATAAAGAAGATGTGATACATATATATGATGGAATATCATTCAGCCACGAGAAAGAAGGAAGTCCTGGCATTGATTACAACTTGGATGAAACTTGAGGCATTAGGATAAGTGAAAAAAGCCAGACAGGAAAAGATAAATGATATCACATATGTGTTATCTAAAAAACGGAATTCATAGAAACAAAGAGTAGTATTGTGGTTCATAGGAGCTGAGGTTGGGGGACAAGAGGAGATTTGGGGAAATGGTCCAAACTTTCAGTTATAAAATTAATAAATTCTGGGAACGGAATGTACAGCCTAGTGATTACAACTAATCTTAGTGTATTATATACCTGAAAGTTCCTGACAGAATACATCTTAAATGTTATCATCATTAAAAAGAAATGATGGGAACTTCCCTGATGGTCCAGTGGTTAAGAATCCTCCTTGGATTGCAGAGGATGAGGTTCAATCCCTGGCTGCAGAAATAAGATCCTGCATGCCACAGAGTGTACCAAAAAAAAAGGGAGGGGGCAATAAAGTTCCAAGAGGAAAAATACAACTGATACAACTGTCATTATTTGCAGATGATGTTGAATACATTGAACACTGAAAAGAACACATCAAGATATTACGGTAAACAATGCGAGAGTTTATCAAGATAACTGGCTACAGATCAATACACAAAAGTCATGTATCTACATTAGCAGCAAACGAAAAGGAATAATTAAAAAGTTAGGATGCTGTTTACAATTTTAACAGTTCAAACCTCTAGGAATAAATATAACAAAGACAAGCCAGAACTCTACGTAGAAGAACTTATTAAAACTTTGTGAAAGGATATTAACAAGACAGAGATAGATGAGAGACCTGACAAGGTCAGGATGAGGGGGGTGATGAGAGTGTGGATTTGAAAATGCTACCTGGCCCTGCAGTGGGCGTGGTTGGGAGGTGCCCCGATTTCTGCCAAAGCCTCCTGATTGGTGGACACGGTGTAAGGCAGTCACAGCTCCTTGCCTTCACTTTGCCTTCTGTTCTAAGCTGTGCCTGGTCACAGCTTTGACCAGGACTTGCCCACCCATCCTACCAGCAGCATGAAGCCTGCGCTGTTTCTCCAGCTCCTGCTGTTGACTCACGTAGCATCGCAGCTGGTGTCTGGGAGTCCCAAGCAACATTTTAGGAGTAGGTGCTGGGTCTGGGCCCAGGGGAGGGAAGAAGCATCTGGACAGATGAGAGGATGTGAGGGATTGGTACATCTCATGAAAAAATACAGTTTCGTGTTCAAGAGTCCAAGTTTGATTGTCAGCAATATCTAGGTTTGAATCCCTGTTCTGTTTCACACTGAGTGAGCTTAAGTAGAGTGGATTTTATCTTTGTGATGGATAGAATAATAGTGGGGTAGTTGGGAGAAGAAACGGAGACTATGCATGTAGACATAGAGTGCCCCTGCTGAACCAGGGTAAGTGCTCAGTAAGTATTAACTACTGTCAATGTTATCACCTCCATCATCCAGCTTCTTCATGGATGCTTGGGCCAACTATTCAAGCATTGAAACAGAGAGGAAAATTAAGTTGGCAGAATTCAACCTGCGACCTACATAATCTTAGCCTGAGAGGATATTTTGGGAGGAAAGGAAGCAAAGTGTTGCATTACATGACACATGTTAAATGCTCAGAGGTGCCTGCACAGGTATCAGTGATTAGCATCCACGGGAAGGTGTCAGGTTCATCTCTGCAGCCACTGTTGCCTAGCTCCAACCAAATAAGAGCTCTGGCCACAGCTGTTATTCGTTATCCCTGCACTTCTCCATAGGAGACGTAGCTTCAGAATACTGCAGGCTCAGGAGAGGACTGAGTGTCCTGTCTCATGTACCTAGGGAGCACGGTCCTATGTTAGGTTCTCAGAGACAGAGTCCAGGTTTAACCAAGGAAGGCTAAACAAGCTGCAAGAAAACAGGGGTATCCAGGATAGGGGCTAGCTGGAGAACCAAAGACTAAAATTTGAGGAAAGGGAGACACAGAGGCTTTATGAAAGATTGGTAAGTACCATATTGAGGTTAGGACCAGATACCCTTAAAAGGAAGCAAAACTTGAGAAGGTCAACCTCTCTGAGATTCCTGGCTCATGGACTCTTTTCCCACAGTGTTCCACTGAGCCCCAAGCTCTCCAAAGTGGGGATCAGCTCCAATTTCTTTTTTTAAGTTTTTGGTTGTGTTGGTCTTCATTGCTGCACGAGGGATTTTTCCAGTTTCAGCAAGCAAAAGCTACTCCATCGCAGTGCACAGGTTGCCTGTGGCGGTGGTTTCTGTCGTTGTGGAGCACAGGCTTAGGCACACTGGCTTTGTAGTTGCAGCATACAGGCTCGGTAATCGTGGTGCTAGGGCCTAGTGGCTCCGCGGCATGTGGAATCCTCCCAGACCAGGGACTGAACCCGTGACCCCTGCATTGGCAGGCAGATTCTTAATCACTGAACCACCAGGGAAGCCCAATTTCTGGCACTGATCCAGTGAGCTAAAGGATGACAGGCTGAGTACTGAGTACTGTGTGTTAGTCACTCAGTCGTGTCCAACTCTTTGTGACCCCATGGACTGTACAGCCCACCAAGCTCTTTTGTCCATGGGATTTTCCAGGCAAGGATACTGGAGTGGGTTGCCATTTCCTTCTCCAGGGGATCTTCCTGACCCAGGGATCAAACCCAGGTCTCTTGCATTGCAGTTGGATGCTTTACCGTCTGAGCTACTAGGGAAGCCCTGGTCTCTGCCAGACTGTCATCAGCCTGGGTCTTGGCTTCTTACTCACCTTCTCTGGTGTCATTTGCTATTACTGTTATAGCCCCAGCTTTATTCACCACTTACTCCTTTTAGATCAGCATGATATCCTACAGATCCCCTTATAATTGCAAATACCTGCAGAGCAGTAAACCAACAAAGACTTATAGAATGCTCTTCCTATGACAAGTCAAAAGGGACAAAATTAAGATCTGGCAGGGCTTGACTAAAGGAGTTAATGGGTTCGTTCTTAATGCCTTAGAGTTCAGGAACAGAGAGAATATTGTGAGCTGGAGCATTGGGGCAGGATCCCCTGGTAGAGGTGCTCTTGACTTTGATCTAATTTCTGGTAGATGGGGTAAAGGAATGTCTACTTATTCTTCTCCAACAATAGAAAGTGGGGGGCCATGGAACTCTGACCTCTCAATCACTAGAGACCTGGGAAGATGACCAGCTGATCTTTGCACCCCGTTCTGAAATACCCATCCTTCTTCCCATGAAAGAAGTCATCCCCAGAACTCATTTGAGATTTGGGTTCTAGCATTCTGATGCCAATAACTTGAGTGTGCTAAGCAGTCTTCATCAATTTCAAAAATCATCCCTTTTACTCATTCTTCCTATGCACAAATAACATGTTAGGTCAAACTCTAGGGTAAACTATTGTTTGTTTGAGTCTACACAACGAATCAGTACAAATGGACCCACACACATATGCCATTCATTCCCTTGAATCAGACTCAACCAGGGCCGATGGGGACTTAGCATTTGATCTGCAAGGATGATGAGTGATCCCTATGTGCAGGATTCTCCCAAACTCTGTCTTTGATGGAAAGAGTTCTCGGCCCAAAAATCTTATTCTACCTCCCTGTGACCACACTAGGGGGAATCAGCGTGCCTGGTTCCCTGGCAGTTCCTTGGACTTGTTGAGTTCTGAATGTCACTCCAGGCTTCTCTTTCCTTCTGTGTTCCAGGGTATATCTTGGAACCTCCACCCTGCCGATCAGACCCAGAAAACTGTACTGATTTCTGCACATTGCAGGAAGATTGCCAACCAGGATTTCAGTGCTGTTCTGCCTTCTGTGGTATAGTCTGTACATTAAACAAAGATGTAAACCGCAAAAGGTAAGGGCCTCTCCTGCCCAGCCCTGACCGTAGCACTGCTGGTGAGAGCTCAATAGAAGAGTCTCTTACCAGTCACGATGATGGATCTCTTTCTCTCTACCATTTCTTTCTCTTTACCAAGAATAATTACCATAAATGTCCTGATGGAGCCTTCCTCCACTCAAGAACTACATAATCATTCTCTCCCTATCATCACATCTGTCAATCTCTGTATCTGTCTCTCTGAATACACCTCTCTGATAAACTCCTCCATCCACTGACCTGTCTCAGAATCCATACTCTGGAACCCTGTATCTGGAGCTGCATCACTGGAATCCCAAAGTAACTCTGTTCTCTGGTTTTGCTCACACTCTTTTACCAAACACCACACTTCCAACCACCCACCCCCAGCAGTGTTCCTGGGTTCTGCAGATGCTCCAGTACAAGGGATGCTCTGATTACTTGCCCAGGCATCATCACTGGCCCCAATTCTGTTGAATAGGGAGAACTCCCAGAAGAGAGAAAGGGTATTACAGGCCCGATGAAATGTCTGGTTTCTAATCCTATCTTGCAACCATGTCTTTCTGTGACCTTGAGTAGGACAATTCCCTATTTTTGCCTTTCATTTCCTCATGCAGAAAATGGGGACTCTTTTTTTCCCCATCTTTGCATGATGGTTATGGAGGTCCAGACAAAATCTCAAGAGACCCACAAGACAGGAAACATAACCAGTGAGCTTCTAAACTATCTTACTCTCTGCTGCATTTCCTGCCTTGGGCATAGTAGCCCACATAGGACCGTGGTCCAGAGTGATCAAATATGAGCCCAGAACTAGATCTCTGGACCCAGATCCTGGCTTCACCACTTCTTGTCTGAGTTATCTGGGCCACAGCTTCCCCATCTGTAAAACTGAAATAGCAAAAGTGAAGTTAAAGTTGAAAATCCAGACAATCTCTAAAAACATTGCTTGCCACATAATACTATCTTTTTTCCTTTCTGTATAAGTGTTAGTCGCTCAGTCATGCCCAACTCTTTGTGACCCCAAGGTCCATAGGCTGCCAGGCTCCTCTGTCCATGAAATTCTCCAGGCCAGAATACTGGAGTGGGTAGCCATTCCCCTCTCAAGGAGATCTCCCCAGCCCAGGGATCGAACCCAGGTGTCCCACATTGCAGGCAGATTCTTTACTGTCTGAGCCACCAGGGAAGCCCTTTGCCACATAATAATTACTCAGGAAATTTTAGAGATAAGACAACCACTTCTCTCTCAAGACTGGCCCTTACCATTCAGCTCAACATCTTTCAAGGCTCCACCATGGAAGGCACAAGCCTAAGTCTGAATCTCTGTGTTCTCTGGGTTCTCTGAGGTTCCACTTTCCCTATGACATGAGGACTTAGCTTCACGGTCTTGTTTCAATCATGGAAGTAGTGGAAATTTTTAAAATGATATCTCTAAGAAAAAAACTTCATCAGGTAACATTTGAAAATGTTTTTCTTCTACAGACCCAAACCCAAAACCTTAAGAAACAACGGGGTTGGCAAGTGAGGCCTATTTCCCAGAGCATTTTGTAAGTATCAGGGTTGGGCCTGGGCTTCCCCAGACAAGTTTTCTCCAGTTTTCCCTCTCCAGCCTCTCCGGGGACTCACAGATTCCCAGAAGGTCAGAAGAGCCTTTTGTCACTGATGGCCCCACCTCGATTGTTCCCCTCCTGGGGCTATGTCCTCACTCCCTGGGGCAGGATGTGGTCCAGAGTCAGTTCTGCAACACAGATCAGCAAAGGAGGCTGGGTCATGGCCCCAGGGGAACTCAGGACACTCAGATCTGAATCTATGCCAGGGACCCGGGTCTGCCAGCCTCTGGGTGGATAGCGCCCTGGGCAGGGAGTAGAGCTGAGCCCTTCACACTGTGTGGCCTTGGTCAGCTCACCTTATGTCTCTGAGACCATCCACTTCCCCATGGGAAAGACAAGCAAACATGTCCCTCGGGTTCTGTGAGGATTACACGAGGCCAGGTGGAATGGAAGAACCTGGTCATTGTAAAGACGCTGCATAGGTTAGAAGTTGCCAGCAACTCACACTTTCTGGGTTCCAGGCTTTTCCTCTTTAAAAAAAAAAAAATAGGAGGAGGACTTCCCTGGCATTCCAGTTGTTAAGATTCCGCACTTCTGTTGCAAGAGGCACGGGTTCTACCCCTGGTCAGAGAACTAAGATCCCACATGCTTTGCAGCTTGGCCAAAGCAAAAGGTGTGTGTGTGGAGCGGGGTGGGGGGGGATTATCTTTATTATTTTACCAATGTTACAAGAAAAGGGAGAAAAATGGAGTCTTCTGTAACTCCACCATAAAAAGAAAGCTACTCTTCATACACTGGGAGCATCCCTTGTGGCTCAGCTTGTAAAGAATCTGCCTGCAATGTGGGAGACCCAGGTTCTATTCCTGGGTTGGAAAGATCCCTTGGAGAAGAGAATGGCTACCCACAAAGAGTCAGACACTACTGAGTGACTTTCACTTCACTTCACATCTTGGTAGCATTTTTTTTTCAGGCTGTCTGGGGGGAAATGAGGAGCTTAGGGTCTTCTAACAGCCCTTCCGAAGTCAACAGAGTTTCCAAGTTAAAACCTTGGTATTCAGCTTAGAAACCCTGCACTCATTAGAAAAATGGTAGCGAGCAGAGGCCAGTGAAGGTGTTGAAGTGCATGTCACCACAGTCGCTCAGGTCCTGAGGAGCCAGCCATGCTAACTTCCTCTGCACCTAATAATAATTAACTTCCCAAGTCACACACTGGCCAGCAACCAATGCATCAACTCTGTGACCTAATCCAGGACCCGTACAGCATTCACTGTCAGATCTGTTAGATCCTTGTGTCACAGTGTTTATTCTCCCCAATCCTGCAGCCTGTCCTCTGCAGAATGGTTCCCCTCAACTGACAGTTCCTACTGTGGAGACCCCAGTGTTGGCTGGGAAGTTCAGGCAAGGTAGAAGATGGTAGTACCAGTGAGAGCCTGAAAAAAAATACTGATCTTATTCCCAGAAAAGGCAGTGTTGAGCTTCCTGTGGAGACAGGGAATGGAGGATAGCATAGACCAGGCAAATCCTGTCACAGTCTTCCAGGAAACCTGGGCTCTGCTGGGTGTTGTCAAGGGCTTCCAACTTAGTCAATGAGAACTAACATTTTTAGCCATGATGCCTTCATCTCACGGGGTCCTCACAGCAACAATAATACCCAGTTTATAGACAAACCGAGAATTGTGGCGTTAAAGTAATAATCTCAGCATTAGCCAACCGGTCAGTGGTGGAGCTAGATTACAAACCTGAGGCTTGGGGTGACAACCCAAAGGATTGTCACCGTGGGTGACTTAGTTCGTTTCTGCTGAGTAGATTTTCACACTTCCTATTTCCACTGAATGTTTCCACTGATGCTTTCGTCCAGCTGTCAACTCGGGCTTCATAACTCCTTTCCAAGCCCTTTCAGGCTTAGAAACCTGCCTCACTAAACTTGGTCTTATGCTAATGCCCCAGCTTCTTTCTGCCCAGAATATCTTTCTCCCACTTTTCAACAAACTCCCACTCATGTTTCAAGTTTCATATTAAATAAAAGATCTCCATGGAAGCTTCACCAATTCACCCCTCACAGAATGGTTCTCTTGTCTTTTCATGGAACCTTATCTTGGTCCTGCTGCTGCTGCTAAGTCGCTTCAGTCGTGTCCGACTCTGTGTGACCCCATAGACGGCAGCCCACCAGGCTCCCCGATCCCTGGGATTCTCCAGGCAAGAACACTGGAGTGGGTTGCCATTTCCTTCTCCAATGCATGAAAGTGAAAAGTGAAAGTGAAGTCGCTCAGTCATGTACAACTCTTCGCGACCCCATGGACTACAGGCTACCAGGCTCTTCCATCCATGGGATTTTCCAGGCAAAAGTACTGGAGTGGGTTGCCATTGCCTTCTCCATCTTGGTCCTACCTTCTACTTTATCACACTGTACTGTAATTGTTTACCTTAGTATTTTCTTTATCTAGAATGTGAGTTTCCTAAAAGTAGAAACTGTGTTTGATTTCTATGCCATGGTACCCTAAAATCCAACACCATGCCTTGCACATAGTGAAATTGAAAGTGTTAGTTGCTCAGTCATGTCCAACTCTTTGCTACCCTGTGAACTGTAACCCCCCAGGTTCCTCTGTCCATGGAATTCTCCAGGCAAGAATACTGAAGTGGGTATCCATTTCCTTCTCCAGAGGATCTTCCAGACCCAGGGATCAAACCCAGGTCTCTCACATTGCAGGCAGAGTCTTTACCATCTGAGACACCAAGGAAGCCCATAGTGAGGACACAATTCTGACTTCAAATGAGGATGAGAAGCAGGCTGGCAAGGTGTAGCCTAATCCTAACATTTCATGAATTCTTCTCCCAAAGAAAATCTTCACTGGCTAGCCCAGTGAAGCATCCAGAAGCATTCAGATGGAGCTGTCTGTTTCAATTTTTGTCTGGACTCAGGTGTTTTGCAAATTCTTTTCCTTAAAGACTCATTTATATTTGATTTTGAAGATAGAAATAGAATGAATAACAAGCAAAAAAGAAGTGTGGGAATATCCCGTTCATAAGGGGGACTAGGAGAAAGTAAGGGCTAGGGATCCTGGCTGCTGTGGGACTCAGCCCAGCTCTGCACTTGCTGACCTGGTGACACTGGGTATCTCCAAGTCTTCAGGGCTCCAACCTCTTCATCAGTAAATAGATGAATTGTGTCATGAGACAAAATGAGATGAGACAGATAAAAGTACACGCCACAGTGCCTGGCAGAGAGTCTAAGGAAAATGTGACTATTATTATTCAGTAATCCCAATTCCTTGTTTGTCTAAAATTCTTGTTTTATAAAGGAATCAAAGTGTACATTCTACCTTAAACTTTATGTTTCTTAAAAAATTTTTCTCTAGGTTCCATATACGTTAGCTCTCAAAGACCAGTATCATGTGTCTGATGTTTGAAACAGCTTCTAAGATGGAACAAGGCATATCTATGAAAAGCACTCCATCTCTGAAAGACTGTGATTAAACCAAAGAAAAGCTCAGCTAATTTAACAATGATCTCGATTTCTCTACTAAACCTCCAGCAGCTAAGAAAGATGTTGCTTCTCTCTTCGAGTCCCATGTAAATGTTACCAACTTGGAAATTTGTGGTCACCCAGTCCCACGATTCAATGTTGCCCCAATCACATCTCCTCCAAATAAACTTTTCCCAAGATAAATGTATCATAATTCCATATCCTACTCCTCTCTTATGTGACACCCTTCTTTACTTGCGGATCCCTGATAAATCCTGCCTGAGAGCTGGAGACATTGTTCAGAAAACTCTGCAGTCTCCTTTATCACCTGAATTGACCAGGTGTGTTCAAGTTGACCTAGTGAGCTGGTCCTCTCACATGAAGGTTGACCTATTCAAACGACAGCTATCAAACTTCCTTGGTGATCCAGTGATTAAGAATTTGCCTGCCAATGCAGGGGACATGGGTTTGATCTCTGGTTTAGGAAGATTCCACATATCTCGGGGTGGTTAAGCTGGCAAACCACAACAACTGAGCCCATAAATCCTAGAGCCCTTATACCACCAGTAGAGAGTAGCCCCCACGCACTGCAACTAGAGAAAGCCCTCGCACAGCAACAAAGACCCAGCACAGCCATATATATATATATAAAGTCAAGTGAAGAGGAACTAAAAAGCCTCTTGATGAAAGTGAAAGAGGAGAGTGAAAAAGTTGGCTTAAAGCTCAACATTCAGAAAACGAAGATCATGGCATCCGGTCCCATCACTTCATGGGAAAGAGATGGGGAAACAGTGGAAACAGTGGCTGACTTTATTTTGGGGGGCTCCAACATCACTGCAGATGGTGACTGCAGCCATGAAATTAAAAGGTGCTTACTCCTTGGAAGGAAAGTTATGACCAACCTAGATAGCATATTCAAAAGCAGAGACATTACTTTGCCAACAAAGGTCCATCTAGTCAAGGCTGTGGTTTTTCCTGTGGTCATGTATGGATGTGAGAGTTGGACTGTGAAGAAAGCTGAGCACTGAAGAATTGATGCTTTTGAACTGTGGTGTGGGAGAAGACTCTTGAGAGTCCCTTGGACTGCAAGGAGATCCAACCAGTCCATTCTGAAGGAGATCAGCCCCGGGATTTCTTTGGAAGGAATGATGCTAAAGCTGAAACTCCAGTACTTTGGCCACCTCATGTGAAGAGTTGACTCATTGGAAAAGACTCTGATGCTGGGAGGGATTGGGGGCAGGAGGAGAAGGGGACGACAGAGGATGAGATGGCTGGATGGCATCACTGACTCGATGGATGTGAGTTTGAGTGAACTCTGGAAGTTGGTGATGGACAGGGAGGCCTGGCGTGCTGTGATTCATGGGGTTGCAAAGAGTCGGACATGACTGAGTGACTGAACTGAACTGAACTCAAAATGTACAAACCTCCAGCTACAAGATAAATAATTACTAGGGGTATAGTGTACAATGTGATAAATATAACTAACACTTTATGTTATATATGAAAGTTGTTAAGAGATTAAATCAAGAGTTCTCATTATAAGAAAAAATCTTTTTTCTATTCATTTAGTTTAGTATCTATATGAGATGATGGATCATCACCAAGCTTAGTGTGCTAATCATTTCATG
Organism: Bos indicus; assembly: GCF_029378745.1. Lineage (NCBI taxonomy): Eukaryota > Metazoa > Chordata > Mammalia > Artiodactyla > Bovidae > Bos > Bos indicus. The sequence continues at coordinate 74,504,674 of NC_091772.1, forward strand.
ATGTGTGTAAGTCAAATCATTCTGCTGTACCCCTTAAACTTATACAGTGATGCATGTCAATTATAACTTGATAAAACTGGAAGAAGAAATAGTAAAATTAAACCAAAAACAAATGAACCAATGAAACAAAACAGAAACAGACTCATAGATATACAGAACAGGTGGTTGCCAGAAGGGAGGGCAGTGAGGGAATGAGTGGAATAGATGAAGAAGGTAAAAGGTATAAATTTTCAGTTACAAAATAAATGAATCTCAAAGATAAGATGTAAAGTAAGGAATATGCTCAATGGTTTGGTAAAAACTGTGTATGTGACAGATGGTAACTAGACTGATCACTTTGTGATGTATAGAAATATTGAGGCACTATGTCAGGCAAATTTGGCCTTGGAATACAGAATGAAGCAGGGCAAAGACTCATAGAGTTTTGCCAAGAAAATGCACTGGTCATAACAAACACCCTCTTCCAACAACACAAGAGAAGACTCTATACATGGACATCACCAGATGGTCAACACCGAAATCAGATTGATTATATTCTTTGCAGCCAAAGATGGAGAAGCTCTATACAGTCAGTAAAAACAAGACCAGGAGTTGACTGTGGCTCAGATCATGAACTCCTTATTGCCAAATTCAGAGTTAAATTGAAGAAAGTAGGGAAAACCACTAGACCATTCAGATATGACCTAAATCAAATCCCTTATGATTATACAGTGGGAGTGAGAAATAGATTTAAGGGCCTAGATCTGATAGATAGAGTGCCTGATGAACTATGGTCGGAGATTTGTGACATTGTACAGGAGACAGGGATCAAGACCATCCCCATGGAAAAGAAATGCAAAAAAGCAGAATGGCTGTCTGGGGAGGCCTTACAAATAGCTGTGAAAAGAAGAGAAGCGAAAAGCAAAGGAGAAAAGGAAAGATATAAGCATCTGAATGCAGAGTTCCAAAGAATAGCAAGGAGAGATAAGAAAGCCTTCTTCAGCGATCAATGCAAAGACATAGAGGAAAACAACAGAATGGGAAAGACTAGAGATCTCTTCAAGAAAATCAGAGATACCAAGGGAATATTTCATGCAAAGATGGGCTCGAAAAGGACAGAAATGGTAAGAACCTAACAGAAGCAGAAGATATTAAGAAGAGATGGCAAGAATACACAGAAGAACTGTACAAAAAAGATCTTCACGACCCAGATAATCACAATGGTGTAATCACTGACCTAGAGCCAGACATCCTGGAATGTGAAGTCAAGTGGGCCTTAGGAAGCATCACTATGAACAAAGCTAGTGGAGGTGATGGAATTCCAGTTGAGCTATTCCAAATCCTGAAAGATGATGCTGTGAAAGTGCTACACTCAATATGCCAGCAAATCTAGAAAACTCAGCAGTGGCCACAGGACTGGAAAAGGTCAGTTTTCATTCCAATCCCAAAGAAAGGCAATGCCAAAGAATGCTCAAACTACTGCACAATTGCACTCATCTCACACGCTAGTCAAGTAATGCTCAAAATTCTCCAACCCAGGCTTCAGCAATATGGGAATCATGAACTTCCTGATGTTCAAGCTGGTTTTAGAAAAGGCAGAGGAACCAGAGATCAAATTGCCAGCATCTGCTGGATCATGGAAAAAGCAAGAGAGTTACAGAAAAACATCTATCTCTGCTTTATTGACTATGCCAAAGCCTTTGACTGTGTGGATCACAATAAACTGTGGAAAATTCTGAAAGAGATGGGAATACCAGAACACCTGATCTGCCTCTTGAGAAATTTGTATGCAGGTCAGGAAGCAACAGTTAGAACTGGACATGGAAGAACAGACTGGTTCCAAATAGGAAAAGGAGTACATCAAGGCTGTATATTGTCACCCTGCTTATTTAACTTATATGCAGAGTACATCATGAGAAATGCTGGAGTGGAAGAAACACAAGCTGGAATCAAGATTGCCGGGAGATAATCAATAACCTCAGATATGCAGATGACACCACCTTTATGGCAGAAAGTGAAGAGGAACTCAAAAGCCTCTTGATGAAAGTGAAAGTGGAGAGTGAAAAAGTTGGCTTAAAGCTCAACATTCAGAAAACGAAGATCATGGCATCCGGTCCCATCACTTCATGAGAAAGAGATGGGGAAACAGTGGAAACAGTGTCAGACTTCATTTTGGGGGGCTCCAAAATCACTCAGATGGTGACTGCAGCCATGAAATTAAAAGACACTTACTCCTTGGAAGGGAAGTTATGACCAACCTAGATAGCATATTCAAAAGCAGAGACATTACTTTGCCAACAAAGGTTCATCTAGTCAAGGCTATGGTTTTTCCTGTGGTCGTGTATGGATGTGAAAGTTGGACTGTGAAGAAGGGTGAGCGCCAAAGAATTGATGCTTTTGAACTATGTGTTGGAGAAGACTCTTGAGAGTCCCTTGGACTGCAAGGAGATCCAACCAGTCCATTCTGAAGGAGATCAGCCCTGGGATTTCTTTGGAAGGAATGATGCTAAAGCTGAAACTCCAGTACTTTGGCCACCTCATGTGAAGAGTTGACTCATTGGAAAAGACTCTGATGCTGGGAGGGATTGGGGGCAGGAGGAGAAGGGGACGACAGAGGATGAGATGGCTGGATGGCATCACTGACTTGATGGACGTGAGTCTGAGTGAACTCCAGGAGTTGGTGATGGACAGGGTGGCCTGGCGTGCTGCAATTCATGGGGTCGCAAAGAGTCGGACATGACTGAGGGACTGAACTGAACTGAACTGATGTTGCACACCTGGAACTAACACAGTGTTGTAGGTCAATTATGTTGTTGTTGCTGTTCAGTCACTCAGCTGTGTCCAGCTCTTCATGACCCCATGGACTGCAGCACACCAGTCTTCCCTGTCCTTGAACATCTCCCAGAGGTTGCTCAAACTCATGTCCATTAAGTCCGTGATGCCATCCAACCATCTCATCCTCTATCATCCCCTTCTCCTCCTTCCTTTAATCTTTCCCAGCATCAGGGTCTTTTCAAATGAGTCAGCTCTTCGCATCAGGTGGCCAAAGTATCAGAGTTTCAGCTTCAACATCAGTCCTTCCAGTGAACACTCAGGACTGATCTCATTTAGGATGGACTGGTTGAATCTCCTTGCAGTCCAAGGGACTCTGAAGAGTCTTTTCCAACACCACGGTTCAAAAGCATCAATTTTTCAGAACTCAGCTTTATTGATAGTTGAACTCTCACATCCATACATGAAAAACTGTTTTTCCATACTGGAAAAACCATAGCCTTGTCTAGACGAACTTTTGTTGGCAAAGTAACATCTCTGCTTTTTAATATGCTGTCTAGGTTTGTCATAGCTTTTTTTCCAAGGAGCAAGCATCTTTTAATTTCATGGCTGCAGTCACCATCCGAGTGATTTTGGAGCCCAAGAAAATGAAGCCTTCCACTGTTTCAATTGTTTCCCCATCTATTTGCCATGAAGTGATGGGACCAGATGCCATGATCTTAGTTTTTTGAATGTTGAGCTTTAAGCCAACTTTTTCACTGTCCTCTTTCACTTTCATCAAGAGGCTCTTTAGTTCCTCTTCATGTTCTGCCATAAGGGTGGTGTCATCTGCACAGCTTAGATTATTGATATTTCTTCTGGTGATCTTGATTCCAGCTTGTGCTTCATCCAGCCCGGCATTTCGCATGATGTACTCTGCATGTAAGTTAAATAGCAAGGTGACAATATACAGCCTTGACGTACTCCTTTCCCAATTTGAAACCAGTCCATTGTTCCATGTCCGGTTCTGACCGTTGTTTCTTGACCTACATACAGGTCAATCATACTTCAATTTTTAAAAAAAGACAATCATTGAAGAGTGCCCATTCATTCTAAAGAGAATTATTAAATATCTGAAGAGGAAGCCATTTAGAAGTGGTCAGATGGTCCAATGACTATCACTCAACTTCAGCCATCAGAGAGAAGTTTAGAGCTTTAATATAAAGAGGGTTCATGAATATGTTTTTGGAAGGGATGTCATAGATCTAGAATGCTGTGTTTCCCTCCAGCACACCCAGTCAGAGACTTTTAAAAAAACTAACCATTCATAGATGTATTAAGACTTGTGCTAAAAGGGAAGAGATTCCAGGCCCAATGCAGACCTGCAAAAACATGAGACTCCCTACCACTGCTGCTATCCAAGCGAAGCATGAAAGAGTGCTTGGAAGAGATTGAGATGTGTTCCCTGAAATTGGGAGGCACTAGGCTCTTGCCTATGTTACTAAATGCATGTGGGGTCCAGCTGCTCGCCGCTCAAAAGCCAATAAACAGACCAGGTTGGTGGAAAGGGAAGTTTGCTTTATTTCAGATGCTGACAACTCAGGGGGAGGGTGGACATCTGTCTAAAGGCTGACTTCCCCCCTGCCACTGGCAACCAGTGGATCAAGAACTTTTATAGACAGAAGTGGCAGGGGGGTGCGGGCGGGGGGGGGGGGGGCGTTGCAGGGTGGGGTGGGGGGCTACATGCAGAAACAGCACAGTGATCTCTGACAGTCATCTTCAAACTGGTCATCAGTGGTCTGACCAGTGTCATTCTTGATTGTTTTAGGTGCAGTTAATCTTCAGTTCCAGGGCTTCCCCAATGGCGTTAATGGTAAAGAATCTGCCTGCCAATGCTGGAGACACAGGTTCAATCCCTGGATAGGGAAGATGCCCTGGAGGAGAGCATGACAAACCACTTCAGTATCCTTGCCTGGAGAATCCCATGGACAAAGGAGCTTGCAGGGGGACTGCAGTCCATGAGGTCGCAGAAAGTCGGACACGACTGAAGTGACTTAGCAGCAGCAGCAATCTTCAGTTCCAGAGTCCATTTGTTCCAATTTCTTTGAGACCAATTCTCAGAATTGTAGCAGCTGATGTCGTGGGTACAGTCCGTCATCATGTAGTTAACTTCTCCCACCTGCTGTTTTAGTGAGCTGTCTTATAGATAGCTCACAGGACATGGTTCAGAATATTATCTATATCCTTTGAGAAGGAACTAAAGGTCCTTGACTATGCTTCATGAGTACATTTTCATCATTTGGTCTCACTGGACTGTTTTACTTTGTTTCCACATGCTCTCATTTCTCTGATTAAACTTATTCTTTGACTGAAGTTTTCTGCAGACAAAGGGCAGGCAGAGGACACTGGTGGAAGGAGCATAGGGTCCTGCTCTGTTTCACCTAGACAGTGAGAAGCAATGGAAGAAGACTGCCTTCCTGAGTCTGAAAGGACTTGGAAGCCCCCGATTTCTTGTGAGCCAAGGAAATAACAGAGAATTAGCCAGGCTTGAGACACTTAGGAAGAACTTCAGCAAGAAGACTGCCAGCTCTGGACTCCTTGTGTGTGTTGCCAGGGGCAGTTACAGAAGGACTTAGCCCCTAAGCACATCACCCCATTAGAGAAAGCTGCAATCTGGAAATGAAAAACGCCCCTTTGACCAGTGCACCCCATTGTTTGTGGACATACCTTGAGGAAGGATAGACTGAATGGCTTCCAAAGACTCATCAATCCAGGATTCCCAGTTCTCCTTCGATTGTCTGTTTTTAGGTAAAGAGTGGGTTTATTTAGAGAGACATACATTCCACAAACAGAATGTGGGTCATCTTAAAAGGTAAGAATGGTGCTGGGAGACACATGCTCCACAGACAGAGAACGGCCCATCACAGAAGGCGAGAGCCTTCCCTTGTGTCTTAACACAGATCTTTCTTCTAAGGATCCAAGAACATCTCCAGCAATAGCCACTGTGATCTACCAACTTGGGTGTTGTGGGGGTTTTATTAACATCCCAGGGTGGAATTCCTCCACCAAGGCTCACAAAAGCTGTACTTGGATGAAAGGGTAAGACTGCCAAGTGGCCATTTCACGCTCCTTATTTCACTAAACAAATCAAGAGGGGTTTCTCTGTTGACTATAGTGGTCAATCACTATTATAAAAAAGAAATAGGACTGCTATGCTAAGTCGTTCAGTCATGTCCAACTCTTTGCAACTCCATGGGCTATAGCCCACGAGGGTCCTCTGTCCACGGAATTCTCCAGGCAAGAATACTGGAGTGGGTAGCCTACTGCTACTAAACTACAAAGGTAAGAATTAGACTAGAACATAGGAAACTTCTAGGTCTAATGTAATAGAAGATTACAACAACCAACAAAGACAGAGCCAGAGAGCCATGAAGGTCTCGCGTGCTTCAGATATGAGAATTTGGAATAAGAATTCTACCAGTTTTACAAAAAAAAAAAAAAGGACACACAAACCCGCTGATACATTGCTGGATGAAAGCAAAGGGAATGTGGATGAACAGTGTGAGGAAAAAATCATAAACATCAGCCACAACATTCTGGTCAGAAAAGAGGACCACAACATCCTCCTTCTTGCTGTATCATGGATGTTTATACATATAAGTATCACTAATATTATATATGGGTCTATTTATTTTAGTTCTTCCACATCTCCTACTATCTGATACTGTGTGTGTATGTAATGTTTAAATCATAATTTTTTGCACGAGTGGTTTAGTCAACATTGCTGAGCAACATAAGGCCTCACCAAGAAAATCTCAGTGGCAAGCAACAATAAAAGTTTCTCTCACACACATCAGCAGAAACACAGACATCCGATTACCTAAACTGGGTTTAGCTGAGCTTGAATCCAGGCTGAGGGGAGGGTCCACTTTGATCTATACATCTCTCATTCTTCTGGGACCAGTGGTTTCTCAAGAAACATTCTTCTCATGGAAAAAAAGCAGAAGTCAAAGGAGGAAATTCAATTCTACAAGCACACTTCAAACTTGACCAAAGCAAATAACAAACCAAGTCAAAAGTTAAGGAGATAGGAAGCACAGAGAGAGTAGTCTGTTCACCTGAAAGTCACTGTACCAAAGTAGATGTATAATAAAAAGCCTATATTTGATAAGGCTTATAAGAAAGAGATTAACTTAAATACTACAGAAGGATAACGCATCCAATGTACCCATACTTTGCATTTCAAAAGTGAGAAATGTTCCTTTTCAGTGACTCAGAAATTTTTAGAAAAGCATGATGGTATAAACAGTGTTTATGAACACTGTAATAGAAGCAATGGGCAAGACGGAGGGAAGCTAGAAAGACCAAAGCTGGAGAACAAGGAAGAAGGCTGTACTTCTCAGATCCCCATCATTTAAATGACATGAAAGAATGCTAACAAGGCATTCTCCATGGAGATGGTAATGATTGAATACCAAAGAAATTATAGTCCAAAAGAGCAAAACTAAGAGTAAAGAGAATGTAGGGTGAGGAAGAGATAGAGTGAGAGTTTGGGGGTAGCAGGTGCAACCTATTACGTACAGAATGGATATACAACAATGTCCGACTGCAGTTAAGTGAAAGTCACTCAGTCATGTCTGACTCTTTGCAACCCCATAGTCTATACAGTCCATGGAATTCTCCAGGCCAGAATACTGGAGTGGGTAACCCATCCCTTCTCCATCGAATCTTCCCAACCCAGGAATCAAACCGGGGAGTCCTGCATTACAGGCAGATTCTTTACCAACTGAGCTATCAGGGAAGCCATCCTACTGTAGAGCACAGAGAGCTATATTCACTATCCTGTGATAAACCATAATGAAAAATAATGTGTGTGTGTGTGTTTTATATACATAAACACAGGCTTCCCTGGTGGCTTAGACTCCAGGCCAGAATACTGGAGTGGGTAGCCTTTCCCTTTTCCAGGGGATCTTCCCAACCCAAGAATCAAACCCAGGTCTCCCGCATTGCAGGCAGATTCTTTACCAGCTGAGCCACAAGGGAAGCCCCAACACCACTATATATATATATATATATATATATATATATATATATATATATATATTTAAGAAATTTAGAATTGGAAGGACTGATGCTGAAGCTGAAACTTCAATACTTTGACTACCTGATGTGAAGAACTGACCCATTGGAAAAAGACCCTGATGCTGGGAAAGACTGAAGGCAGGAGGAGAAGGGGATGACAGAGGATGAGATGGTTGGATGGCATCACCGACTTGATGGACGTGAGTCTGTGTAAGCTCTGGGAGTTGGTGATGGACAGGGAAGCCTAGAGTGCTGCAGTCCATGGGGTTGCAAAGAGTCGGACACGACTGAGTAACTGAACTGAACTGAGAAATTAGAAGATATATATATATATATATATATATATATAAAACTGAATCACTTCTAATTTTATTTCAGGGTACAGGCTAAGGCATGAATATAGCCTCTCCTGGGGATCTCACTACTGCTCTTACCATCTTTTCTAGTCATCTGGAGAAGCAAGTAAAGCTCAAAGAAGGGTTCAGATGAACCTCCTCCTTGATGCTATTAGGAGAAAGTGGGAGATGGCATCTCTGAGATGAGACTACTCTTTTAAGTAAATTCTTGGCAGCTCTACTTGTATTTCATTCCCACGTGTCCCACTTCACTACCTTTCAGCCACGGGGGCAGAACAGGATGTGCCGGGTCCCCAGCCATGAAGCTAATGAACCCAGGAGGTGACCTTGAGTCTCCAAAGCCCCTTTTCACCCTTTCCACATTTCAAGCAGCATGTTACCCTATAAAAAAAAATAATTTAGGGGACTTCCCTGGTAGTCCAGTGGTTAAGAATCCAGCTGTCAATGCAAGGGACACAGTTTCTATCCCTGGTCCTCAAAGATCCCCCATAGCCTGGGACAACAAAGCCCATGCTCCACGACAACAGAAGTCACAGCAATGAGAACCCCATGCACCATAACTAGAGAAAGCCTGCGTGCAGCAACGAAGACCCAGCGTGGCCAAAAATAAAAATATAAAATAAATAAATAATAAAAATAACTTTATTATGAAGACTGAGTTCAAGCTAGCTTATGGGTTTACTCATTTATTTATTTCTATTCAACCGAGTTTCAGAAGGGTTTAAGGCAGCTTACCAAGACTCATAACACATTGTATTTTTAAAAATAAATTTAGCTGATATAAGGAAGACAGAGCATAGAAGATATAAGGGTAATAAAGTATGGCAGAACCATGAGGGAGACTACGAGACATCATAAAATTGACTGTCAAAGAAAAAAAGAATCCAGAAGGAAAAATGGATACATTACCCTCCCCATTTTCCCCATAAGACTCCACACTATTGCTTTTCTTAGTCCACTTTTAGAAAGATACTGGGTAGCAATAGATTTTTTTTTTCTTTTGGCCACACTTTGGGGCTTATGGGATCCTAGTTCCCTGAACAGGGACTGAACCCAAGCCCTCCACAATGAAAGCACAGAGTCCCAATCACTGGACCACCAGGGAATTCCAGAGAAGCAATAAATTTGAGACCACTCTCCCCAACATGATCTGACTTGCAAATAAAGGTTGAGCTTGGCTGCAAAGGCTAATTTACCATGAAACTCATGGAGCTTAAGCTTCAGGCCACTCATGTGCTCTTCTCAAGGCTCAGTGCCTGCCAGGATGAGTCAGGAAGGAGTAACCTCATCCAAGCATGGAGGCAGGCAGCATTGTCCCTACCCAGGGTGAAGCAGCGGAGGCTGAAGGGGCACGGAATACAATACTACATGCCCTGATGAAGGCCTTAAGGTAGCACTGTTCACATCTGGACAATCCCTACTGACAATCTGTCACACTCACTGGACAAACTGATCCCATATTTGAGCTCAAGGAGAAATCTCAATCAGATGTTGCACTGCAAGTAACCTGCCTGGGGGCAGCCTTCAAGGCTTCGTGACCATATCGTGAATCAAGGACAGGCACAGTGTGGGGTGGGGAGGACTTGGGAGAGATGGATCAGAGGCTACTGAGCTGCAGTGAGAGTCTATTAAGTCAAGACCAAAGAGTTAGGGTCTTCCCTGTGGTCCAGTGGTTAAGAATCTACCTTCCTGGGGAACTAAGATCCCACATGCTGTGGAGCAACTAAGCCCATGAGCAACTGGAGAGTCCATGAAACAAAGATACTGCATGCCACAACCAAGACCAAAGCAGCCAAATAAATAAATTTTTAAAAAGGAAGAAGGGAAATGGATTATCACCCCCTTCCTCAACTAATGCATTCTAAGCACCTGGACTTGCTTTGAGGGAGACAAGGCTGAACTGAAAACAGCCTGGCATGTATACCGCACAAAAGGGGCTGAACTTCCAGGATAGAATCTCTTTTTTTCTTTTCCTTTTTTTTTATTTTATTGAAGTATAGTTGATTTATTATAGTAAATAATGTTAATATAGCAATATAGTGTTAATTTCTTCTGTACATCAAAGTGACTCAGATACTTGTATATATAGATACATATGTATAGATACAGATATCCCCTACCCTGTCTCGCCCTAGGCAGCCACAAGTCCATTCTCTGTGTCTGTCTCTTTCTGTTTTGTAGATATGTTCGTTTGTGTTGTATTTTAGATTCCACATATAAACAATATCACACAGTATTTGTCCTCCTCTTTCTGACTTACTTTCCTTAGTACAATAACCTCTAGGTTCATTTATGTTGCTGCAAATGACAATGTTTCATTCTTTTTGATAGCTGAGTAATATTCCAGGGTGGAATCTCTTGAAAGGATGTTTCACCCCAGCCTGAGTTTTAGTTCAGTTCGGTCACTCAGTTGTGTCCGACTCTTTGCAACCCCATGGACTGCAGCAACCCAGGCTTCCCTGTTCATCACCAACTCCCAGGGCTTGTTCAAACTTACGTCTTTCGAGTTGATGATGCCATCCAACCATCTCATCCTCTGTCATCCCCTTCTGCTTCTGCCTTCAATCTTTCCCAGTATCAGGGTCTTTTCCAATGAGTCAGTTCTTTGCATCAGATGGACAAAATATTGGAGCTTCAGCTTCAGCATCAGTCCTTCCAAGGAATATTCAGGACTGATTTCCCTGAGTTTATTGAATGTATTAAAGAAAAAGTGAAGAGAATGGGGAATTTGGGAGAAGATGCTCTCATAGATTGGTCCAGCTTTTCCTGGGGAGGCAGTAAAGGTTGGGAAGCTGGGGGACAAGGGTTTGGGTACAATAATGGCCAAAATAAAATGGGCCAAAAAAGACAATGACACTTATGAATATACTGTTGACAGTTGCTGGAAATTCTCTTCCCAGTCCACCCCCAGCAGAGACTGTGACAGATCAACAGACCCTCAATTCCGGGGAGGGGGGGTGGGCAGCAGGGAGAGGCTACATCGAGTTAATAATGATACTTGAGGGACAGAATGAAAGACAAGTGTCTTTTTACTTTTTACTTTCTGTCCCCCTGCAGAAGACTGAATATGAATACATGAAGACTATAATCCCTTGGAGAACACCCTTGTCATTCTGTCATGGTGTCTCCAAGAATTACAATTTATATAAAAGTATAATTAAATAGAGGCTACAGATTTACATCAAGGGTTGGCAAACTTTTTCTGTAAAGGATCAGACAGTAAATATTTTGGACTTTTCAGGCTATCTGATCTCTGTCACAACTACTCAAGCCTGCTGTTTAGCACACACACACACACACACAAAATAGACAATATATAAATGAATGAGTGGAGGTGTGTTCCAGTAAAGCCTAGTTTACAATCATAAATGACATGGCAGATTTGGCCTGCTGGTCATGTTTGTCGATACCTGCCTGCTAAGATGGGAAGGGGAGGCTCTAGAGAACACCAAAGTTTTTGAAATGAACATCAAAATACCTTTATCCTAAAAGTAAGATGAAATAGAAATAGGTACTCTTTTACAGGGCATATTAACTTAGGTTTGAACCATCACAATGACTCATTGGATTAAGGTGATCTGGAAATCAGTGTCTCTGGCCAAGCCACTCAACCAGGGGCAATTTTCCCCAAAAGGAACATTTGGCAATGTCTAGAGAAATGTGGGATTAGCAAAGTTTAGCAGGAGGTGGTTTCTACTAAAATGCAGTGAAGAGAGAGAAGGGACGCTGCCAAACATCCCACAAACAGAGCAGACTAAGAGCAGACTAAGGACTTCCCTGGTTGTTCAGTGGTTAAGACTCTGAACTTCCATGGTAAGGGGCACGGGTTCCATCCCAGGTTGGGAAACTAATATCCCACAGGCCAAGCAGTGTGGCCCAAAAAGAGAGAGAGAGAGAGCAGACTGAATGACTTAAGTTAGCTGATATAACTGACTCCTTTAAAAAAATGTTTCATCATCCTTTACCCTGAAAGGATCATTGGACTCAGGCTTTCTCTAGTTGCAGCGAGCCAGAGGTTGAGCAGGGGGTTACTCTTCACTGGGCGCAGGCTTCTCATCGCATTTCAACTCTTGTTGAAGAGCACAGGCTACAGGCTCGAGGTGCGCAGCTTCCATACTTGGGGCACACAGGCTCAGGAGCTGCTGTTGGCTCGTGGGCTTAGTTGCTCCAGGACATGTGGGATCTTCTTCGGCCAGGGATAGAACCCATGTCCCCTGCACTGACAGGTGGATTATTATCCACTGTGCCAACCAGAGAAGTCCAGATATAGAGTACTTTTTAAATATCGTGTCTGGTCCCTCAAATTGGCATCTGATAATGTACATTCTGGATAACGTACATAATGGACAGATAAGCATATGACAGTGCAAATACTTTTACAGTTCTAAGAAGTTAAAATGACCTGTGTGTCCTATGAATGATTTTAAGAGCAAGTTTTAAAACTTGAATTGTGGTTTGTTTGTTTGTTTTCAGTCCTTCTATACTTGCCCCAAGTTGTAGTCTTTGAAATTGTGTTCTTTCACTCACGTTGGATGAGCCACGGGAATTATTACATTAACACAGAAGCATTTCATGACATGTATGTAGCTGTTGCTTTATACTGAGAGAAAACTGAAACTGTGGGAAATGATTAAATAGTAAGCTCTACAATTTTATTTCGGGAAATAGGAGAAGGTACAATTGCCGGGAGAAATATCAATAACCTCAGATATGCAGATGAAACCACCCTTATGGCAGACACTGAAGAGGAACTAAAAAGCCTCTTGATGAAAGTGAAAGAGGAGAGTGAAAAAGTTGGCTTAAAGCTCAACATTCAAAAAACGAAGATCATGGCATCTGGTCGCATCACTTCATGGCAAATAGATGGGGAAACAGTGGAAGACTTCATTTTGGGGGGCTCCAAAATCACTGCAGATGGTGATTGCAGCCATGAAATTAAAAGATGCTTACTCCTTGGAAGGAAAGCTATGACCAACCTAGATAGCATATTCAAAAGCAGAGACATTACTTTGCCAACAAAGGTCCGTCTAGTCAAGGCTATGGTTTTTCCAGTGGTCATGTATGGATGTGAGAGTTGGACTGTGAAGAAAGCTGAGCACCAAAGAATTGATGCTTTTGAACTGTGGTGTTGGAGAAGACTTTTTTTTTTTTTTTTTTTTTTGGAGAAGACTCTTGAGAGTCCCTTGGACCGCAAGGAGATCCAACCAGTCCATCCTAAAGGAGATCGGTCCTGGGTGTTCTTTGGAAGGAATGATGCTAAAGCTGAAACTCCAATACTTTGGCCACCTCATGCAAAGAGTTGACTCATTGGAAAAGACTGTGATGCTGGGAGGGATTGGGGGCAGGAGGAGAAGGGGACGACAGAGGATGAGATGGCTGGATGGCATCACCAACTCGATGGATGTGAGTTTGAGTGAACTCTGGGAGTTGGTGATGGACAGGGAGGCCTGGTGCGCTGCAATTCATGGGGTCACAAAGAGCACTACTGAGCGACTGAATTGAACTGAACTGAACACTTTGTCTCTGGGGAAAGAATCTACCTGCCAATGCAGGAGACACTGTTCGATCCCTGGTCCAGGAAGATCCCACATGCTGCAGAGGAACTAACCCTGTGAGCTGCAACTACTGAGTCTGTGCACTAGAGCCTGGGAACCACAACTACTGAGCACACGCACCCTAGAGCCATGCTCCACAACAAGAGAAGCCACTTCAGTGAGAAGCCCCCACACTGCAACTAGGGGGTAGCCTTTGCTCCCCACAACTAGAGAAAAGCCCTCACAGCAATGAAGACAGCGCAGCCAAAAAGAAAGCACAAAATAAATGAAACTGAGCATGATTTTTCAGCATTTACCCTTGATTCAAATTATAATTTCAAAATATGTAGATTAACTGTATCTTTTGTCCGGTGTAGATTTTTTTCCCCTGATACTATGGTTCGTTGATGCCTTTTGCATCAACATAGCATATGGTTTATAGGTTGGTATCTTAAAATAAGTGTTAACTATGTCTCAAACTTCACCCCATACCACCACCAAAATGTCTTATTAAAAAAAAAAAAAAACTAAAACCATACTTTCAAGTCAGAGTGTATATTTTGGTGTAAGACTTAGGATTTTTTTTTAGTTTGTTTGGAGTTTCTTTAGGATATTTATTTTTTAAATTAATTTGTATTAGAGTTGATTTAGAATCCTGTGTTAGTTTCTGCTGTACAGCAAAGTGAATCAGTAATACATATATATCCACATATATACCCACTTCTTTATGTGTGTGTGTATATATATATATAATTCATATAGATAGATAGATATCCAGTAGTCACGTATGGATGTGAGAGTTGAACCATAAAGAAGGCTGAGGACCAAAGAATTGTTGCTTTTGAACTGCGGTGCTGGAAAAGACTCTTAGAGTCCCTTGGACAGCAAGGAGATCAAACCAGTCAATCTTAAAGGAAATCAACCCTGAATATTTACTAGAAGGACTGATGCTGAAGCTGAAGCTCCAATACTGTGGTCATCTGATGCAAAGAGCTGACTTGTTGGAAAAGATCCTGACACTGGGAAAGATTGAGGGCAGGAGGAGAAGGGGGACGACAGAGGATGAGATGGCTGGATGGCATCACAACTCAATGGACATGAGTTTGAGCAAACTCAGGGAGATAGTGAAGGACAGGGAAGCCTGGTGTGCTGCCGTCCACGGGGTCACAAAGAGTCAACACAACTGAGCAACTGAACAACAACAACACTGTTTTTTAGATTCCTTCCCATACAGGTCATTACAGAGTGTTGCACAGAGTTCCCTGTGCTATACAATAGGTTATCAGTTATCTGTTTTATACAGAGTAGTATGCATATGTCAGTCCCAGTCTCCCAGTCTATTCCTATCTCCACCTTGGTAACCACAAGTTTGTTTTCTATGTCAAGGGACTCTATTTCTGTTTTGTAAACAAGTTCATCTGTACTATTATTTTAGATTCCACATATAAGTGATATTATATGATATCTTTTTTTCTCTGTGTGACTTACTTCACTCAGTATGACAATCTCTAGGTTCATCCATGTTGCTACAAATGGCATTATTTCATTCTTTTTTTTATAGCTGTTGGGTTTTTCTTTGTGTTGTTTGTTTATTTCACATTGAATATAGTGAGATACCCAAGAAGTCTGAAAGCTGCAAACGGGTGACTAGGGCCTGACCCAGCCCATCCTGGGCTTTAGACTTGGAAATAACTTCTTTCTATGAATCCTCATCCAGTTTACAGATCTAAAAACTCATCTGATAGAAAGGTTTATGACTACATCTGAGAAATCATCTTCATTGTAAAACTTACACAAAAATTACACTGTAAGAATTAAAAATTTGTGGGAAGAACTTTGTTTAGAGCACTAGCTTATATCATTCACTCTTTTGGGGTGGTGGGGCTGGGCCAAAGGTGTGTGGGATCTCAGTACCCCAACCAGGTATCAAACTTGCACCCCCTTCCTTGGAGCATGGAGGCTTAACCACTGGACTGCCAGCCAAGTCCCTCACCTCTTTCTCTATGGTCCATCTCACTGATTATAGCATATGTAATTTTTTTTCACATTGAAATTATACAAGACTTCCCTGGTGTACCAATGGCTGGGGCTCCCATGCTCTCAAAATAGGGGGCCTGGTGTTTGACCCATGGTCAGGGAACTAGATCCCACATACCACACCTGAAGATCTTGCATGCTGCAACTGAAAGAGATCCCATCTGCTTCAATGAAATCATGAAGAATCTTTTATTCTTTAGTTGAGCCAAATAAATAATATTTTTTAAAGAAAGTGTACAAATATTTGGTATAATAAACCTTGTTACCTTGATATTTTAAGAAATTAAACCCTAGCAGGAGAAGATATTGGTCTCCAGTTTTGTTTTGTTTTTTTAACTTATTTTGATGAGACTGAAGGACAGCCATATATCTACCAGGAAGGAATGTGCTTTGCCACACCAAACAGAAGAGATTTTTGCAAATTCAGATTCAAATTCTCAGCTAGGTTTTAATTTTTTTTCAGATATTTCTGAGTAATAACTTCTCCAAGGAGGTGAGGGGAGAAGTTCTGCAACATAGGGCAGGTAGTTGGGAACACCAAAAGATCACAGATAATTAAAGAAACCAAACATGTCAAGTTAAGGAATTTCTCGCTTTTCTATGTTTGGGAAGATGCAAGAGTCTGGGCTCATTAAAATCATTCCTTTGATATGCATTTCACCTATCTGGGGCCAGTATCCTGTGTTTTCACACATGAGTTTCCTCAGGGCTTGCTGTTGGGAGTGGCTGCAGTCTGATGGCTGCTAGATGGCAGGTATTCTTTCCTACCTGAGTTCCTTCAGGGTTCACTAGTTCACCATCCATGGTGGCTGCAACTGCTGGTTACTGTGACATCCTTGTTTACCAATATGGCAGGAGATATTTGATTTCTCAAACTTGAGAGTGTAAAACTCCTAGAAGAAGACATAAAAAGAAACCTCCTTGATGTTAGTTTTTGGCAATAATATTTTGGATATAACATCAAAATTACAAGCAACAAAACCAAAAATAAACAAGTGGGACTACACCATATTAAAAAGCTCTGCACAACAAAGGAAACAATCAACAAAATTGTTACCAACTTCAAGCTCACTCTATTGGCCCCACAATTAACTGAGAGAGGAGGTGTTAAGGCAAGGAATATGACTTTATCCAGAAAGTCAGCAGACTAGTATATCAAAATAACCATCTTATCTTGATCTGGATGCTGGTTTCTTTTATAAAACAGAGAGGAAGGGAGGGAGGAAGGGAAGTAAAAAGCCCATTTATCTTGCAAAATAGGAGAGGATGTATTAATACTTCTTTTCTGCAGCCTTTCACAGCTGGGCTGGCTCAGATTGTCTCTCTGTGAGCTGAATAAAGACACTTTAGTTTAATAGTCAGGCAGAGGGGCTAGGTTCCCTGAGGCAGGCCATTATGTATGAATATAATAACAAAAGCAAAGATTAAAGTCAAAGAAACAGATCCAACATGGAGTAAGAATTGGCTCTTCCCTGCAATAAAATGAAAAGGCAACCTATGGAATGAGAAAAAATACTTGTAAACCATATATCTGGTAAAGAGTTTATATTAAAAATATATAAGGAAATCGTACAACTTATTAGGGAGGAAAAGCCAAAATACCTGATTTTAAAAAGGACAAAGTCCTGACTAGCATTCATCCAAGAAGACATAAGAATGAACATAAGTGTAAGTATATGACATAAGTATACGAAAGACATAAGTGTATGGAAAGATCATCAACATCACTACTCATTAAGAAAATGTTTATGCTGGACACAAGATGAATGTATAATATGAATAGCATTTTGTACATCGGAAACAGAAAAAATGCATCATTTGAAGACAACTTTTACAATAATATTAAAAATATAATTAAGACTGCAAGACCTGTATGGTAAATACCATAAACCGCTCTTGGCAGGTAATAATGAAAACCTGTATAGATGAACTGTATACCGAAGACTATATTGTAAGGATATCATTCTCTTCAAACTGGTCTGTAAATCCAATGCAATTCAAACCAATATCCAAGATGAGTCTTCTGAAGTACTTAACAGACTCTAAAATGTATATGAGTAAAACCACCTGCCAATGCAGGGAACACATTCTGGTCCTGGAAGATTCCACATGCCACAAAAGCAGCTGAAACCTGTGTGCTGAAACTACTAAACCCATGCTCTAAAGCCCATGAACCACAACTACTGAGCCCATATGCTGCAAGTACTAAAGCCCTTGCAACTGCAGCCTGTGCTCTGCAACAAGAGAAGCCACTGCAATGAAGAGTAGCCCCCACTTACCACAACGATAGAAAGCCCATGCCCAGCAACAAAGACTCAGTGCAATCAAAAATTAAAAAATTAAAATTAAATGTATATGAACAGATTCAAGCACGTGCTAATTGGGGAAGAGAAGGGAAGCGGAAACAACGGAGCAGCAGTCAAGGAAAAACAGTGCAGACTGGGGGCAGAGTCCTGGATCCTCCTTGAGGAATATAAACAATATGTTTGAGTTCTTCTTTAGGAACTAAGGCCTACACTCAGGCAGATGATGGTAACTTTAGGATAAGCACAAGATTCCTGGAGGACAACCCACTTAACCTCACCACCAACCAGTCAGAAGAAAGTCACATACCCTACAGCTCTCACCACAGATTTTGCTCATGAAAACTTCTCCTCTCCTCAGAACCTTTGGGGAGCTTGAGGTTTTTTAGAATGAGCTACCAGTTCTCCTTCTTTGGCCCCACAATAAACCTTTCTCTAATCCAAGATAAATAAATAAAATGGAATAAAATGTATATGAAAATGCAAAACCCTAAAATAATACAAAATGCAAGTAATTAAGAGTGATTTTGGAGTAGGAATGTACAGCAGAGTAAAATAAATAGTTCAGGAGCTGGATAAAAGAGGAACTCACCAATAAATGGGTCTAGAAGCATTGAAAAAATGAAATCGTACCTTTACTTTACACTTTACCAAAAATAATCAACTTCAGGTAAAATGAAGATCATGGCATCCAGCCCTATCACTTAATGGCAAATCAGTTCAGTTCAGTTCAGTCACTCAGTTGTGGCTGACTCTTTGCGACCCCGTGGACCACAGCACGCCAGGCCTCCCTATCCATCACCAACTTCTGGAGCTTACACAAACTCATGTCCATAGAGTCAGTGATGCCATCCAGCCATCTCATCCTCTGTCATCCCCTTCTCCTCCTGCCCTCAATCTTTCCCAGTATCAAGCTCTTTTCAAATGAGTCAGCTCTTTGCATCAGATAGCCAAAGTACTGAAGTTTCAGCTTCAGCATCAGTCCTTCCAATGAACACTCAGGACTGATTTTCTTTAGGATGGACAGTTTGGATCTCCTTGCAGTCCAAGGGACTCTCAAGAGTCTTCTCCAACACCACAGTTCAAAAGCATCAATTCTTCGGCCCTCAGCTTTCTTTCTAGTCCAACTCTCACATTCATACATGACCCCCGGAAAAACCATAGCCTTGACTAGACAGACCTTTGTTGGCAAAGTTAACATCTATGCTTTTTAATATGCTGTCTAGGTTGGTCATAACTTTCCTTCCAAGGAGTAAGCGTCTTTTAATTTGATGACTGCAGTCACCACCTGCAGTGATTTTAGAGCCCCCCAAAATGAAGTCTTCCACTGTTTCCCCATCTATTTGCCATGGATTCCATGATCTTAGTTTTCTGTATGTTGAGCTTTAAGCCAACTTTTTCACTCTCCACTTTCACTTTCATCAAGAGGCTCTTCAGCTCTTCTTCACTTTCTGCCATAAGGGTGGTATCATCTGCATATCTGAAGTTATTGATATTTCTCCCAGCAATCTTGATCCCAGCTTGTGCTTCATCCAGCCCAGTGTTTCTCATGATGTACTCTGCATATAAGTTAAATAAGCAGGATGACAGTATACAGCCTTGACGTACTTCTTTTCCTAGTTGGAACCAGTCTGTTCTTCCATGTCCAGTTCTAACTGTTGCTTCCTGACCTGCATACAGATTTCTCAAGAAGCAGGTCAGGTGGTCTGGTATTCCCATCTCTTTCAGAATTTTCCACAGTTTCTTGTGATCCACACAGTCAAAGGCTTTGGCATAGTCAATAAAGCAGAAATAGATGTTTTTCTGGAACTCTCTTGCTTTTTTGATGACCCAACAGATGTTGGCAATTTGATCTCTGGTTCCTCTGTCTTTTCTAAAACCAGCTTGAACATCTGGAAATCCACAGTTCACGTACTGCTGAAGCCTGGCTTGGAGAATTTTGAGCATTACTTTACTAGCATGTGAGATGAGTACAATTGTGCAGTAGTTTGAGCATTCTTTGACATTGCCTTTCTTTGGGATTGGAATGAAAACTGACCTTTTACAGTCCTGTGGACACTGCTGAGTTTTCCAAATTTGCTGGCATATTGAGTGCAGCACTTTCACAGCATTGTCTTTTAGGATTTGAAGTAGCTCAACTGGAATTCCATCACCTCCTCTAGTTTTGTTTGTAGTGATGCTTCCTAGGCCCACTTGACTTCACATTCCAGGATGTGAATGTCTGACTCTAGGTGAGTGATCACACCATCATGATTATCTGGGTCATGAAGATCTTTTTTGTACAGTTCTTCTGTGTATTCTTGCCACCTCTTCTTAATATCTTCTGCTTCTGTTAGGTCCATACCATTTTGGTCCTTTACTGAGCCCATCTTTGCATGAAATGTTCCCTTGGTATCTCTAATTTTTTTGAAGAGATCTCTAGTCTTTCCCATTCTATTGTTTTCCTCTATTTCTTTGCACTGTTCACTGAGGAAGTCTTTCTTATCTCTCCTTGCTATTCTTTGGAACTCTGCATTCAAATGGGTATATCTTTCCTTTTCTCTTTGCTTTTTGTTTCTCTTCTTTTCACAGCTCTTTGTAAGGCCTCCTCAGACAGCCATTTTGCTTTTATGCATTTCTTTTTCTTGGGGATGGTCTTGATCCCTGTCTCCTGCACAATGTCATGAACCTCCATCCATAGTTCATCAGGCACTCTGTCTATCAAATCTAGTCCCTTAAGTCTATTCTCACTTCCACTGTATAATCGTAAGGAATTTGATTTATGTCATACCTGAATGGTCTAGTGGTTTTCCCTACTTTCTTCAATTTCAGTCTGATTTTGGCAATAAGGAGTTCATGATCTGAGCCACAGTCAGCTCCCGGTCTTGTTTTTGCTGATTGTATAGAGCTTCTCCATCTTTGGCTGCAAAGAATATCGTCAGTCTGATTTCGGTGTTGACCATCTGGTGATGTCCATGTGTAGAGTCTTCTCTCGTGTTGTTGGAAGAGCATGTTTGCTATGACCAGTGCATTCTCTTGGCAAAACTATTAGCCTTTGTGTGGCACTGGAGCGGCAAGCAGCCAAGAGGAGATAACCCATGTCCAAGGTCATGGCAAATAGGTGGAGAAAAAGTGGAAACAATGACAGATTTTATTTTCTTAGGTTCCAAAATCACTGTGGACTGTGACTGCAGCCACAAAATCAAAAGACGCTCGCTCCTTGGAAGAAAACTATTACAAATTTAGACAGGGTAATTTTGCCAACAAAGGTCAAACATAGTCAAAGCTATGGTTTTTTCAGTAGTCACATACGGATGTGAGAGTTGGGCCATAAAGAAGGTTGAGCACTAAAGAATTTTTGCTTTCGAACTGTGGTGATGAAGAAGACTCTTGAGAGTGCATTGGACAGCAAGGAAATCAAACCAGTCAATCCTAAAGGAAATCAACGCTGAATATTCATTGGCAGGATTGATGATAAAGCTGAAGCTCCAATACTTTGGCCACCTGATTCGAAGGGCTGACTCATTGGGAAAGACCCTGATGCTGGAAACAGTTGAGGGCAGGAGGAGAAGGGGACGACAGAGGATGAGATGGCTGGATGGCATCACTGATTTAATGGACATGAGTTTGAGCAAACTCAGGGAGATAGTGAAGGACAGGAAGCCTTCTATGCTGCAGCTCAGGGGATCGCAAAGAGTCAGACACAACTTAGCAACTGAACAACAGGTGGCTTAGAGGTGCAAATGCAGAAGTCAAAATTTCAAAAGTCTTACAAGAAAACAGAACCAATATGTCCCACATTCTTAGGTAACAGAGTGTTGTGAGTTCAAATCTTGTGTTCACTACATAATGGATGTGTGACTTTGTACATATAATTTAACCTCAGCCTGTTTCTCCATCTGTAAATGATGATCACAAGTGCACCTAATTCATGGGGTGCATATGATTATTTAGTGAGATAGAAATATATGTAGATATAGACTTAGTTATAAGGTTTCATTTAAACAGTGTTTTTCATGAAGAAAATGCTATAGGGTTTAGCTACTGTTGGGTAGCACCCAGCAGGCCTGCAAGGCCTGTACTTGTCCAGCTTCAAGACAAAAAAAGAGCCCAAAGTCATCAACAGAGACATCAAAGGTTTAATGGATGGGAGAATCTGTAGGACACCCCACTGCGTGCAGCAGACAGTGGGCAGGACATGGCAGCAGACCTCATTCTGGAGGCCAGCAAGATTGAGGGGGCAGAGATCAGTAGTTAAAGGGGAACTTGACATCAGGTTGGCTCATCAGTCACCAGGGAAACTAGTAACAGGGCATACCTCTCACCACGCCTTTGGCAACCATCACTAGCTGAATCCTGAGGCAAGTACATAGGAAGGTCAGTCATGTGAGTAGGAGAAGCAGCACTGGTCAAATAGGGGATGTACAGAGAACAATAGAACAGCCATCTTGAGTAACCTGATCATACAGCTACTATCATTACTGTTGTATTTATTATATTCTTTCTGTTGCACCAGGATGTCTGTTCTTTGCTATAGAAGGTTAAGTTGAGGAAAGGAAGCAATCTTTTTTTAATTCAATGCTCTGATGCTTCTACCCTCCATGGTTAAACATACATAGAAGCCCTGCATTCTAGATAAACTTGTGACTCACTATCAGGGGTCTAAATCAGCTTGGAACCTTCAGCTTCATGGCTGGATGCCCAAGCACTCACTGTCCAACTCATCACTAGGAAATGCCCAGTCCTGGCCCTTGGGGTAAGTGGGCCCAGCCCTCTCAAGCATCAGGCCCAGAATATAACATCAGTTGATACCAAAACTCTCCTACTTGCTACTGGCTACACCATGAAATTGATCGAGCTGGGATTTCTTCTGGGGCTCTTCACCTCCTTGCTGACTACTCCATTAATGGGTGGTATGACTCAGATTACTGACATGATATGTAAAAAATTCAAAGGTATGAAATTGAAGCAGAAAATAAATCCAAGGACCAATTATGAATGAGGAAGAAAGAATTAGAAAAAATTTGATATGCAGATGGTCCAAGAAGGTCCTCCTTTAGTATCAATACCCATAAACGCTGACTGCCTTGACTTGGGGCATCTATTCTAGGCATCCTGTGGATGTTTGATGAGAAAAAACAAACTGTGATACAAATAAGTCCTTTCCAAATGGGATTCTCTTTTGTAGGCCATGCAAAGGACTAGAAGTATTCTGAATTACGGGTTTCACTGTAAATTTCAAAAATTCCAGACCATTCAAGGACATGGGGGGAAGAATTGGAGGAAGGGATAGTTGGGGAGTTTGGGATAGACATGTCCACACTGCTATATTTAAAATGGATGACCAATAAGGACCTACTGTACAGCACAGGGAACTCTGCTCAATGTTATGTGGCAGCCTAGATGGGAGGGGAGTTTGGGGGAGAATGGATACATGTATATTACGGCTGAGTTCCTTCCCTGTTCACCTGAAACTATCATAACACTGTTAATCAGCTATCTGTGCTGTGCTTAGTTGCTCAGTCATGCCCCACTCTTTGCAATCCCATGGACTATAGCTTGCCAGGTTCCTCTGTCCATCGGATTCTCCAGGCAAGAATACTGGAATGGGTTGCCATGCCCTCCTCCAGGAGATTTTCCCAACCCAGGGATCAAACCCAGGTCTTCTGCCTTGCAGGCGGATTATTTATCATCTGAGCCACTAGGGAAGCCCAAGAATACTGGAGTGGGTAGCCTATCCCTTCTCCAGGAGAACTTCCCAACCCAGGAATCGAACCAGGGTCTCCTGCATTGCACCAGGAATCAAACCAGGCTTCCCTGGTGGCTCAGATGGTAAAGAATCCGCCTGCAATGCAGGAGACTTGGGTTCAATCCCTGGGTTGGGAAGATCCCCTGGAGAAGGGAAAGGCTACCCACCCTAGTATTCTGGCCTGGAGAATTCCATGTACAAAGGAGCCTGGCAGGCTACAATTCATGGGGAAACAAACAGATGGACATGACTGGAGCGACTTAGCACTAGCACAGGCTTGGGGAAGGAGAGAACACTGGAACACATGGTTACTGTTTAGAGAAACTTACAATGTAGATGTAAAAGACAATGAAGTTTTCTTTCACAGGTACTATCTACAGGCTCAAGTGCTTCCAGAACATAGGGAAAAAGTAACACAGTCTACACTGTAAGTCAGACACCCCAAATTCCAGCCTTGTCATTTAACAAACTAGTCCAAGTCACTCAATCCCATACCATCCCTTAGCTTCAGTTTCACTTGTATAAAGTGTGGATCAGAAGAATGCCTGTATCAGAGGATGTATGTATAAAATAAGCTTGTGCATGTCACTGTATTTAAATAGCTACTTTTACCAAGGAATAAATCCCAGTCTGGCTGCTTGAATAGGATGAACAACAATCTCTAGGTTGCCAGTACAACCGTGTTGTAGCTGTTTGGACCACTTACTATGTGATTTTTTTTTTGGTATTTTTGTATTAAATTTATTTATTTCTAATTGGAGGATAATTGCTTTACAATGTTGTGTTGGTTTTTGCCTCACATCACCATGAATGAGCCATAGTATACATATGTCCCCTCCCTCTTGAACCTCCCTCTCACCTCCTACCCCATCCCACCTGTCTAGTTTGTCACAGAGCACCTAGCTGAGCTCCCTGTGCTGTACAGCAACTTCCCATTGGCTATCTGTTTTACCTATGGTAATGTATATATTTCAATGCTACTCTCTCAATTCATCCCACCCTCTCCTTCCCCTGCTGTGGCCATAAGGGTTATTCTTATCACTAAGAACAGAAGGTTTGCCTCTGGGAAGGGGACAAGGGGAGAGATGACAGGGTGTGAAGGTGAAAGAGTATTACCTCCAAGGTTATGCATCTTGGTATGTACCCTGTTTTGAGCAGCAGGCACAGTTAACTTAAAGTGGGGACATGGTTAGTATAGTGGGTCTATGAAAACTGGAAGGTAAGCATTGAATGTCCTGTCCAGGCAGTTAAGAGGCGAGAAAGATGAGAAGGAGATTGTGCTTTCATATAACGTAAGATATGAAAGGTGAATGTCATTACTTTGCACAAGATACTGGTAAAGGGTTTCACAGGAGGTTCAGTGGTATAGAATCCACCTGCCAAGCAGGAGACACGGGTTCGATCCCTGAGTTGGGAAGACCCCGTGGAGAAGGAAATGGCAACCCACTCCAGTATTCTTGACTGATAAATCTCATGGACAGAGGAGCCTAGCAGGCTACAGTCCATGAGGTTGCAAAGAGTCAGACAGACTTAGTGACTAAGTCACCACTACCACCACTGATAGAACCTCCTTTTTCATGGCTCACCATCTCTCCAAATCACTGCTGAAGACCAGAAACTGGAGTTTTAATCAATTTGCATGCCCAAGGGCAACCTTGCCGGGTGATCTTAATTCCAAGAGAAAACCAAATGCCTTTCAGTGACCTTGAATAGGGGTATTTCCAGACTGCCGTGACAAATGTGTAAAGGCCTGTGAAGATAAGCTCTTTAATTCCCCCTAATTCAATGTGAACCTCTCACGCAGATCGCTGCAAGATGCCGCTCAATTTTGGCAGCTGCTATGACATTCAGTTCAGATATTTCTACAACATTACCTCTGGATTATGTGAAAGTTTTGTCTACACTGGCTGTGATGGCAATCTTAACAACTACAGGCTTAAAATAGAATGTCAAATGACCTGTGAGAAAAAATACATAAAGTAAGAAATTTAATGTTATTCTTGGTTATTGGGGGAGTGGAAAGGAGAGGCTCTGAGATCCCAGGACAAATCCTGGCTGGGGAGGGGAGGTGGGATGATTGTCATAATCAAAACATTTAATAGTTGGGTTGGATCTCATATCACTTGTCAATTTGCAGTTAGGAAATCAAAAGTCTAGAGAGAAAATTATAGCCATCATTTATTGGACAGTTAGCATGTGCTGGGTACTACACTAAGTTAATTACATATATTGATAGAATTTAAAATTAAAATCACCCTAAGATAGGTGTGTATCATTATTTTTATATGGCAGATGAGGAAACAAAGTCCAATATTGGTAACTAACTGGTCCAAGATCACATTAATAAATGGCATGGCAAGGTTTCTAACCAAATCTGGTCATCCAGGGCCAGATCATCTTACATGCACAAGATCACCCAGACCCAAACCTTGAACTCCGAGACCTGTGAACTTCCCATAACAACATGCTGTTTTATAGAGCTAAGCTCCCAGCCCACACCTCACCATTTCCCAGTCATAAAACTAGAAGGTGGTCCACAGAGGTAACAGGGCTATGGTGTGGGTGATCTCTAGGAAAGTGAGATGGAACATGGCCTTGGGAATAGTTCAAAAGCAGAAAATGTGTTTTATTTATTTACTTAATATCCCTAGTGACTCTTTGTAGCACCTGGCACATAGAAGACAATAACTAAGTTTTGAGGAAATGAAAGAGAGATTAATGAAGAATGAGAGTTTAATCAAGGGAAGTAGAGGGACACTGAAAGAGATGCCATTCTCTGGGCTTTCCCTGAGATAAAAATGACTTAACATAGTCCAGGGGGACTTTACAAAACCTATAACCTGTTTCTTTTGTTCCTTTGTTTGTTTTGCTTAAACAGACCATCTGGGGAAACTCCCATCAGCTAAGAAGCTTCTTAGCACAAGCACACTGAAGAACAGCTGTGGGGAAAATCAGACCAGTTTTAAGATCTTTGAAATGTGCATCCTTTTACTATTTTCCTAATGTTAGTGTTGTGTTTCCTGAGAAATAACTGTATGATCATTAAAATGAAAAAATTTTATGTGTGAGCCCTTCTTCCTCTCTGCAATTCCCAACCCACCTCCCACCACTTTATCCAGAGCTGGAATGTGAGCTGGTCCTAATCCATTACTCCCCACTCTCTCCTGAACCATTCCTCATGCATATAGTCAATGCTTACACTGTTAGAGATGTGATGAGCCAAATCTGGATAGGTTTATATCACTTCGCCTCTCAGGTTGAGTAGTTAGTAGAACCAAAGTACCAAATCTACACTACTCTTTGTCCTTGAAATCAAACCAAGCAGTGACCCTTAAACTCAAATGAAATGTTCTTGCACTCATAACAAATTTTTCTTCACAGTGTCTTCCAATTCATGTTCACCAAGGCAGGAGTCCCAATTTGTTTAACTATTGGGACTAATAGTTAACTATTTGTTTAACTATCTTCCTGATATCATCTCTATTTATCACGGTTATTGAATACTTGGACATTTTTCAGTGCCTCAATCACTGACATTTGACTTGGCTATTCTCAGCCCTGAGAAAAGAACTCTCAGCTTCAGTTCAGTGAGTATGCTTTAGCTCCCAAGAGAGTGACCATCCTGACACTGTTTGCCAAGTCTTCTGAACACAGTGCTACAAGGTTCCATATGACCATGATCTTCCCAGCTGCAGGACACTCAGCTTAGCCATCTCATTTCTGAATTTCTTCAGGCATCCCTTCCCTGAACCCCTTCCCTGTCCATCTTATTGACAGATTCCCATCCCATCCTGCACCACCAGTTGCTAGGGCCAATGTCAGGGGCCTTATGAACCAGACAGTGAAATCTTGTTGCTAGACATGCAAGTTTGGTCTCTGCTCAGTCTTAAGAATAAGAAAACAAGTTCCCTAAACTGAGACAGTTTTCTGCAAAAATTCTGATTACTTCAAGAAGAGACTCTCGTCCAGACAGGGTTTACTCTGAATATATGTACATTTCAACTTTGGTAAAGATTCTAGAATTGCAAATCATTCTTGAACCCCATCAGCTATAGGAGACATGCTATGGGGCCTGAAATACAGGCACTGGGCTAATCTGACTGGTCCACATAAATGAAAGTTCTGACATTTTCCTATTGTGAGACATGAAACTGGGTGTCCCAGAGTAGGTTTGTTGGGTACAAAAATGCATAACATATTCCCATAGACTGTTTGCTTCCTCTTCCAGTCAACTCCTGGAAAAGCCAGAGAAGTGGGGAAAAAAAGTGTGTAAATATTAATAACCAAACTCAAGACTAAGAATCCTTTGAGGAAAGAGGGCAGTTATACCTTAGGGAGGAAAGGATATTTTGATGCCCAAGACAGTTGGGCACCAAAAGTGAAAGAATGACTTGGATGACGGCTTTTAACTTGTGTTATTCTCCTCAATACAAAAATCTGAGTCTGTCAGTGTTTCCCTTGTCTTCCTCGGCAAAGCAGTAACAGCCCCAAGATACAACAAGGGCAACTGAGATAACATGTGTGGCCCTAGCACCCAGCTAGAGTAAGGTGTGTATAGAAACAAGTGCAATGGACTTCCCCGGTGGTCCAGTGGTTAAGAATCTGCCTGCCAATGCAAAGGACACAAGTTCAGATCCCTGGTCCAGGAAGAGCTCACGTGCTGGGGAGCAACGAAGCCCATGTTGCCACAACTCCTGAGCCCATGCACCTTAGAGCTAATGTTCCACAACAAGAGAAATCACTGCAGCGAGAGGCCCACGCACCGCAACTAGAGAAAGCCCTCGTGCAGCAACGAAGAACAAGTGCAGCCATAAATAAACAAATAAAATAAAAAACTGGTGCAACTGGACTAACCAGACACAGAGTTTATTGTTTTGTCTTCTTCCTATACGCACCAAAGGTCCAACTGTCACATCTGTACATGACTACTGGAAAAACTATAGCTTTGACTAGACGGACTTTTGTCGGCAAAGTGATGTCTCTGCTTTATAATACACTGTCTGGGTTTGTCAAAGTTTATCTTCCAGGAGCAAGTGTCTTTTAATTTCATGGCTGCAGTCACCATCCAAAGTGATTTTGGAGCCCAAGAAAAGAATATCTGTCACCATTTCCACTTTTTCCCCATCTATTTTCCATGAAGTGATGAGACCAGAAGCCATGATCTTAGTGTTTTGAATGTTGAGTTTTAAGCCAGCTTTTTCACTCTCGTCTTTCACCTTCATCAAGAGGCTTTTTAGTTCCTCTTCACTTTCTGCCATAAGGGTGGTGTCATCTGCATATCTGAGGTTATTGATATTTCTCCCGGCAATCTTGATTCCAGCATGTGATTCATCCAGTCCAGCATTTCATATGATGTACTCTGCATATAAGTTAAATAAGCAGGGTGACAATATACAGCCTTTCTCAATTTTGTACTCCTCTCTCAATTTTGAACCAATTTTCTGTTCCATGTGGAGGCTGAACCAAGTGGAAAAAACATCCAGCTGTGGATGTGTCTGGTGGTGAAAGTGAAGTCCAATGTTGTAAAGAACAATATTGCATAGGAACCTGGGATGTTAGGTCCATGAATCAAGGCAAATTGGATGTAGTCAAATAGAAGATGGCAAGAGCAAATATCGACATTTTAGAAATTAGTGAACTAAAATGGACATGAATGGGTGAATTTAATTCAGATGACCATTATATCTACTACTGTGGGTAGTAGATATTTCTTCCCTTTTAGAAGAAATGAAGTAGCCTTCATAGTCAACAAAAGAGTCTGAAATGCAGTATTTGGGTGCAGTCTCAAAAAAGACAGAATGATCTCGGTTTGTTTCCAAGACAAACCATTCAGCCTCACAGTAATCCAAGTCTATGCCCCAACGACTAATGCCAAAGAAGCTGAAGTTGAATGGTTCTATGAAGAACTCCAAGTCTTTCTAGAACTAACACCAAAAAAAGATGTTTTTCTCATCACAGAGGACTGGAATGCAAAAACAGAAAATCAAGAGATACCTGGAGTAACAGGCAAGTTTGGCATTGGAGTACTAAATAAAGCAGGGCAAAAAACAGGGGAGGATAATTGTTGTAATTAATTTCAATTTCAGCTCTTAGAGGAGTAGCAGCTCTGTATTCTCCACCCCCAGCCACGTGACAGACAGCTGTGCACATGTTCCTGGAGAAGTTTAAACATAGCTGTGGCAGCCAACTTGGGCAAAAAGAATTCTGTTCTCCAAATATCAGGGATCTATGCTCTGCCTGCTGATTGCCCATTCTGATCTCACAAAGAAGCACCTCCTTTCATTGTTACAAGCCCTTCCCCCTCTGGTCAAAGTGACTTCCAGGGCCAGTGCCCATTTCCCTACACTTCATTTTTCTCTTTCTGGGAGCCAGACATTTAAAAAATAACTACGTATACAGGAAAAATTAGAAAGTGAGAATGCATGTCCTAGAAAGGGCTCAGAAAAAAAATGTGAAAATATCGTTAAGTTTTCATTTCAGACTGATCCTCAACATACGGACAGACTAAAGCAATAAAAAACAAGCAAAAACAAAACAGCACTCACAAAAACAGTAATAAAATAAAATCACTCCCTAGGGAAGGGGGAGAAATGGATTCCCAGAGTTACCACATTATTAGATTCAAATGTCCGATCTTTAAAAAAAAAGAAAAAAGTCACAAGGCATACAAAGAAATATGAAAGCTTTTTTAATAAATCAATAATAATTGTCCCTGAAGAAGATCTGATGGAAGATCTGCTAGAGAAAAAGTTTTAAGACAACTGTCTTTAAGATGCTTAAAAAGCTTTCCAGACCTGGCTAAGGAGGAGGCGCCATCATGGGAGTTGACATTTACCACAAGGACAGAAAGGTTCCACACAAGGAGCCCAAGAGCCAGGACATTTACCTGGGGCTGTTGGTCAAACCATACAGGTTCCTGGCCAGAGGAACCAACTCCACCTTCAATTAGGTTATCCTGAAGAGATTGTTCATGAGCAGCACCAACTGGCCACCGCGGTCCCTTTCCTGGATGATCCGGAAGATGAAGCTTCTTGGCCGGGAAGGCAAAACAGCTGTGGTCGTGGGGGCTGTAACTGATGGTGTTCATGTTCAGTTCAGTTCAGTTCAGTCACTCAGTCATGTCCGACTCTTTGCGACCCCATGAACTGCAGCACGCCAGGCCTCCCTGTCCGTCACCAACTCCCTCAGTCCACCCAAACCCATGTCCATTGAGCTGGTGATGCCGTCCAACCATCTGATCCTCTGTCGTCCCCTTCTCCTCCTGCCCTCACCCTCAGTCTTTCCCAGCATCAGGGTCTTTTCAATTAGTCAGCTCTTCGCATCAGGTTCGTGTCCAGGAGGTGCCCAAACTGAAGCTTGCGTGCTCTGCGAGTGAGCAGCCGCGCCCAGAGTCGCATCCTCAAGGCAGGGGGCAAGATCCTCACCTTTGACCAGCTGGCCCTGGCCTCTCCCAAGGGCTGTGGCACTGTCCTCCTCTCTGGTCCTGACAAGGGGCGAGAGGTGTACAAGGCATTTCGGCAAGGCCCCAGTAACCCCGCATAGCTACCTCAAACCCTATGTCCGCTCCAAGGGCCGGAAGTTGGAGTGTACCAGAGGCCAACGAGCCGCTCTGCCGTGGCTGCAAAAACTAACCTGAGAGTCTACCTTGTTATTAAAAAGATTTTGGATGAAAAAAAAATTTTTCAAGGAACTAACTTGAAGAAAGTCAATACAATGAATGAATAAGATGGAAATATCCATACAGAGATTTTTTTAAAACTAAAAACAAACAGAAAAGAAATTCTGGAACTGAAAAATACAATAACCAAAATGAAAAAACCATTAGAGGGATTCAAAGGCAAATTTAAGCAGGCAGAATAAAAAAGCAGTGAACTTGAATGATGATAGAAATTCTCAAGTCTGAAGAACAGAAACAAAAAAATATCTGTGATATATCATAAAAATATATCAAAATACTCATTGTGGGA
The DNA here is from genome assembly GCF_029378745.1 of Bos indicus. Classification (NCBI taxonomy): domain Eukaryota; kingdom Metazoa; phylum Chordata; class Mammalia; order Artiodactyla; family Bovidae; genus Bos; species Bos indicus. The sequence continues at coordinate 74,536,411 of NC_091772.1, forward strand.
GTCCCAGAAGGAGAAGTGAGAGAGAAAAGGAAGAGTTTTTGAAGAAATATGACAGAAAACTTACAAAATTTGGTGAAAGATATGAATATAAATACCCAAAAAGTACAATAAACTGCAAGATGAACAAGATACATATCCCTTATAAATAAACAGATTTTCTTCCCTTAGCCAACTTTTGAGTTCATGAGTGATGAGACCATGTCATCTGAGTCTTCTGTGTCTCTCTACCCATTCTCTTTTCCTCTAAACCTAGGACATACATAGCCCATCAGAGATTAAATCATAACAATCAGCATGTCTGGAAGGAATTCCTCCATGTTCTAAGGCTGATAAAAAAAACAAGGAAATATATCCTCAGTTGCAAAGACTTTCAGATAGTGAAACCATCATCATTTCTCAAAGTTCCATTCTAGTAGATGAGATTGAATCAAATAATTAGTAATATTAATCATACTACTAACTATAGTGTTATGGTATATTATAGTATTATAACTATAGTTATAATAGTATAACATAATCAAGTAGTATATAAATAAATACAACATAAATAAAAGTACAGCTTTTATAAGTGTTACCAATGACAGGTACATATTGCTATAAAATTATAGAAAAGAGGGCTTGCCCTGATCAGGGAAGCCATGGAAAGGTTAACAGAAGGAATCACAACTTAGCCAAAACCTAATGGATGAGGCAGAGGAACGATGAGATAATAGAAAAACAGGCAGAGACAATACCATCTATAAAAACATGATGGTTGAGAAAGTGACGGGTTTAACAGACTAAAAAATAAATTCCGTAAGTTAGGGGAACAAAGAGTAGGAGGAATTTTTGAGAAGACAAGATGCCTCTAGAGATGGGAAAACATAAAGTAAATAAATTAACAGGCCTTATTGTATTTTATTACTTCTTGCATTAGGGATATAAATTCCTAAAATAGTCAGGAACAATATAATACTGCTTACTAGGAAAACTATAAAGCTTTTATTAAGTCCATTAAGGTTGGTTTTGACAAAAATATAATGGACAAAAAAAATCAAATCTAACAGGATGATGAAACAGTTTTGGAGATGGATAGTAATGATAATTGCACAGCAACATGAGGGCACTTAATTCACAAAACTGTACACTTAAAAGTGGTTAAAATGGTAAATTTTATGATATGTGTGTTTTACCATAATAAAAAAATCTAAGTTCATTATAGCAGTATGCTTATGTCCCAAAATGACCTAGTATTTGATCCTATTGTAGAATCATAAGAAATTAATATCATAGCAAATGGGACACAGGGAAGTTGGATGTCTCTTTGGTTAAAGTTATGCATAGCTTCTATATCTGTTCACTGAAAAAGACCCTGATGGTGGGAAAGATTGAAGGCAAAAGGAGAAGGGGGCAGCAGAGAATGAGATGGTTAGATAGCATCACTGATTCAATGGCCATGAATTTGAGCAAACTCCAGAAGATAGTGAAGGACAGAGGAACCTGGTGTGCTGTAGTTCATGGTGTCACAGAGCAGGACACAACTCAGCAACTGAACAACAAAGCTTCTACATCTAAACTTACAGCTGTGATTATTGTGAGTCTATTAACCAAGTGATGGGCTACTCAAGCAAGGGGATCATGCTATTTACAAAGTGACGTATCTGGTCCATCTGACTATTAGGAATCTCTTCCATATTGATGATCTCTAATGAATATGAATGGTCTCACATTATGGGTTCATTTATTCCATAAGTTACTCTTGAGCAACAATTATGTGTCATAATAAAATTTCTGTTCACATTTCCTTCTCTAAAACTTGTTCTTAGATTTTTTGCCGCTGTGCCATGAGGCATGTGAGATCTTAGTTGCCTGACCAGGGACCAAATCTGTGCCCCTGCATTGAGAACACGAAGTTCCCCTGCCAGGGAAGTCCCAGTTCTCACCAACTTTTAATCTGACTTATTCTACTACCCTTGCAATAAAGACAGACCATTATAATTTCCCATAAATCCATGAATTAGGTTGTCTTTGCTTCTGGGTAAGGTGGACAAGGACAGATATTTCCTCAAGATCTGCCCACTCAGAAAATTTTCATTCCTCACTCTTCTTCAGGGTAATGAAGCTATAAATGCTGAAGCAGTTGTTTTCGATCAGTCCTAACACACATACACAGAAGGATTGTGCAAATCAGACAATTTTTCCACCATCAGTCATCCCTGAAGAAACCATAAGTGTGGATTTCACATACTGTAACAGCACAACACAACAGGAAGAGCATATTCCATAGGTTAAGAGTGTAAGTTGCTTGCTCATAAAATTTACTTGTGCCTTTGGGGCCATGTCATAATTGGTCTAATATAGATTCCTTCCTTATTTAAAAGGACTTTCAATGGGTTTACCAAGCACTCCAAGCTTTTCTCAAGCACCCTTCTTTTGCAAGCTTTTTTCCAGACAAAGCAAGGAGTTAATGACCTTCACTGTTTTCCACCCTGTAAATTTACACCCACTGTCTTAGATCCCCACACACTGAAATGGAAAGTTTCATCTTCTCTCCCCGAGGACCTACAGAGAACATACTGAGACCATACTCTGAGACCCTGAGAACATACTCTCACACTTGCACATGACCATACAGGAACTTTAGGAACCAAATATTTAAATAACAATGCTATCACATAGCCTGTCTACTGAGCACATTGCAGGGAAATACAAGGCATTCAGCACTCTGGGACGTATTTATTCCTTCATCATAGCCTAGGGTCTCTCTGTCCCAGCCCAGACACTATTCAGCCTTGTCCTACTAAGGACAATAGAGCTGGTGACCAGGCCAAGCAAAGATGTTGGTCTTGTTGAACCTACAGAACCAAAGCTTTCACATTCCTTTTACTGTAGCTGCTGGCCCTGATCTTACTCCATGCTGTGGAGAATGTACTCCAGCCAATGCAAGATACTTAGCCTCTACCCACGGACTGTTAAATCAGAGTCCAAGTCTCTTATACAATTTAATTGTGCATGCTCAGTCACTCAGTTGTGTCCCCTTTGTGACCCGCCCTTTTTTTTTTGCGACTCTTTGTAACCCCATGAACTGCAGCCCACCAGGCTCCTCTGTCCAAGGAATTTTCCAGGCAAGAATACTGGCGTGGGTTGCCATTTCCTACTCTAGGGGATCTTCCTCATCCAAGGATAGAACCCGAGTCTCTTGTGTCTCCTGCATTGGCAAGAGGATTCTTTACCACTTCACCACCTGGGCAGCCCCATACAATTTAGTTATGAAAGCCTTAAAGAAAGGAATTATGTCTCATTTGGCTTCCTCAAGCAGTATATGACCTAGAAGAGCAGAGAAACTACATAATTGTAGATTGATTACATCATCAGTACAGGGCTGGATTATAACGACACACTAGAACTCAAGTATGCAAAAACATTTAAAGGCTACCAAAAAATTTAAAATGTAAGTTTAACATTTTTCAAAAATAGTATTCCACCTAGATTTAAATCAAGGTTGCTTATATTTGTTGCCACACAGAATATATATTATTAATAACATGGAGATATGGAGTCATAATATGTAACAGAATTTATATAGTCTATGCATTATAAGCTAAAACATTTTAATCCTTTCTTACTCAAGTCCAAGTCCAAAAAAAAAATTAATGCCCTTAGCAAAAAGAAAAATCCTGGCACCAATAAGATTATAGATTAAGATTTGCCCAGTATGAACAAAAATCCCTGAATGTTAAAAGCTTGGATTCTCTAGTGGTGATGGTTTAGTCACTAAGTCGTGTTTGACTCTTGCAACCCCATGGACTATAATCCCCAGGTTCCTCCGTCCATGGGATTTCCCAGGCAAGAATACTGACATGGGTTGCCATTTCCTTCTCCAGTGGATCTTCCTGACCCAGGGATCAAACCTGGGTATCCTGCATTGTCGGCAGAGCTGCTTCTGCCCACACTTTCAGAAAAGAAAAGACATCATGACTGAGAGTCTAGTATGTGGAGGGAAAGTTCTGCAAAGAAAACTTGGGATGCTATTACCAAGTGGAGGTTAGCAGGCAAAACCAAAAATATTCACTACTCCCATCCCTTGACTCTTAAACTCGTACGCACTGTTTTCCAATCATAAACTTTTTAAGGTTTATGATTAACATAGCCAAAAACATTTAACAAAACCCAAAAAGAAACCGTTGGCAGTCCCATTCCCTACCTCAATTAGCTTCAGGGCTAGGGTTTTACAGGTAAAGTCCCTTATCTTTTAGCACGACCTGAACCCTGCCAGGAAATTCTGCAATCAGTGTATCAAACGGCAAGTTTCAACATCAACCAACATATCTTAAATAAAATAGTAGGTAAAATGGAAAAGAGACCATGTGTGTGCTATGTGTATGCTCAATCATGTCCAACTCTTTGCAACCTCGTGGACTAAAACTCGCCAGGCTCCTCTGGCCATGGGATTTTCCAGGCAACAGTACTGGAGTGGGTTGCCATTTCCTCCTCCAGGGGATCTTCCCGACCCAGGGATAGAACCCTCTTCCATCTCCTGCATTGGCAGGTGGATTCTTTACCACTGGGCCACCTGGGAAGCCTATTTGTACTGTGAAGTGAAGTGAAATCGCTCAGTCGTGTCTGACTCTTTGTGACCCCGTGGACTGTAGTCTACCAGGCTCCTCTGTCCATGGGATTTTCCAGGCAATAGTCCTGGAGTGGGTTGCCATTTCCTTCTCCAGGGGATCTTCCCAACCCAGGGCTTGAACCCGGGTCTCCCGCATTGTAGGCAGATGCTTTACCATCTGAGCCACCAGGAAGTTTGTACTGTAGCTAGTTTTTTATATGTGTGTAATTTCATTGATTTTATTTTTGGCTGTGCTGGGTCTTTATCGCTGCATGGGCTTTTCTCTAGTTGCGGCGAGCAGGGGCTCCTCTCCAGTTGTGGTGCATGGGATTTTCATTGCACTGACTTCTCTTCTTCCAGGGCACAGGCTCTAGGGCACATGAGCTCAGTAGTTGTGGTTCCCAGGCTCTAGAAGAGCACAGGCTTAGTAGCTATGGATCACAGATTAGCTGCTTCATAGCATGTTGGATCTTCCTGGACCAGGGATCAAACTCATGTCCCCTGCATTGGCAGTAGGATTCTTTACCACTTTACCACCACACTCCTGCTGTAGCTAGTTTTAATCATATTCTTCCTCCAAATATGTTCCATATTGCCCCACCTTTGTCCAGAACCTCTGTTTAACTGAGCTCTTTACAAACTGAGTAGCCCAAATTAACATTCTAGACAGAAGAAATATGAGCTCATGGTGGGACTTCCTGGGCAGTTTTTAATCTTTCCCTCTTCCAGGCTTTCATGCTTTCTAATTTCATGATCACCTCAATACAATAATGCTCTAGGGCTTCAGAGTCCCTTCAGTGAAGCATTAACCATATCCCCCCTTGATAGTCAGGCTCATTCACTTTAGGTAAAAATATAATCCTCCTTTTCTTGCTTTGCCAAGTGCAAGAGAATTCCAGTTGAAGCTTTAAATGTGCGTTAAGGAAGCTGTTACACCATAGAAAAAAGAGGCATAGCCAGAAGTGAAATACACCTCCAATGAAATTGTCTGGCCAAATACAAACTCTTTCTTCTCTCTAATGGAATGCTACTGGATGCGTGAGTCCCTCAAACATTTCTCAAGAAACTTCCATCATCAGTTTTCAACTAGACAGAGCAGAAAATGAATTGCAAAAAAAATAAATACAGGAAGTTTAATGACCCTTCTTGTTTTCTGCCTCATATCTCTTTCATCTGAAATGTTGCGCTATATGACTTCCACTGAAATGGAACATCTCACTTTCTTCCCCCAGTGACAGGCAGCGCAGAGCGCTCACCGCACATGACTAGAGAGATACTTCATGCAAAACACCAAGCTATCCAGCATCCTGGGGATATTTTTTTCTTTTTTTTTTTAATTTTATTTTATTTTTTAACTTTACAATATTGTATTGGTTTTGCCATATATCAACATGAATCCGCCACAGGTATACACGTGTTCCCCATCCTGAACCCTCCTCCCACCTCCCTCCCAGTACCATCTCATTATAGCCTAGTAAAAGTGAAAGTCACTCAGTCATGTCTCTTTTTGACCCCATGGACTATAGAGTCCATGGAATTCTCTAGGCCAGAATGCTGGAGTGGGTAGCCATTCCCTTCTCCAGGGGATCTTTCCAACCCAGGGATCGAACCCAGGTCTCCCGTATTGCAGGCAGATTCTTTACCAACTGAGCCACCAGGGGTCCTATTCCAATCAGTTTTGCCATCACCCAGGTTTCTCTTTATTGAAAGCTGGGTTAATTAGCAAGTTAAGCAAAAATGTTGATTCTGTTGCAATCATGGAGCAAGGCACCTTCGGACTCCTGGCCCAACAATGAGGAACAGACATCAAGAATTTAGCTTGGGAACTTCCCTGGCGTCCAGTGGTTAGGGCTTCACCTTCCAATGAAGGGGGTGCCCATTAGATCCCTGGTCAGGGACCTTAGATCCCACATGCCTTGTGGCCAAAAAAAACAAAACATAAAACAAAAATAATATTGTAACAAATTCAGAAAAGACTTTAAAAATGGTTCATACCAAAAAAAAAAAGAAAAAAGAATCTAGCTTCCACTAGGTAGATCTTAGTTGGAGAAGGAAATGGCGACCCACTCCAGTATGCTTACCTGGAGAATCCCAGGGGCGGGGAAGCCTGGTGGGCTGCCGTCTATGGGGTCCCACAGAGTTGGACACGACTGAAGTGACTTAGCAGCAGCAGCAGGTAGATCTTAAATGTTCTCACCACACACACACATACATGGTAATTATATGAAGTAATCAATACAGTAATTTGCTATCGCTTTGAAGTGAAAGTCCCTCAGTTGTGTCCAACTCTTTTCGACCCCATGGGGTGTAGCCCATCAGGCTCCTCTGGGATTCTCCAGACAAGAATACTGGAGTCAGTTGCCATTTCCTCCTCCAGGGGATCTTTCCAGCCCAGGGTACACATATTTCAAAACATCATGTTGTGCACCTTAAATGTAATTTTTTATTTTCAACTGAACTTTGATAAAGCTGAAGGGTAGGATAGGTCTGATTAGTTACCTCAGGTTTCTATATCTCCAGTTTTTTATCTTCTATTAAACTTTACTACAATACAGCCGTACAATTCATGTTTCAGGAACCCCATTCATATGCTTCACTCACCCTATTGTGACACGTCAACTCTATTTTCTCCTGATAGAGTCAGTTGAATGAAATTGAGACTCCAGAAATGAAGTCTTACATTTTTGGTCAACTGATTTCCAACAAGGGGCCAAGACAGTTTAATGGGGAATTCAATAGCTTTTTCAACAAATGGTACTGGAACAATTGGACATACACATGCAAAAAGAGGGACATGGGACCCTTGCCTCACTTCATATACAATAACTAACACAAAATGGATCAAAGACCTAAATGTAAGAGTTAAAACTGTACAACTCTTAAAAGAAAACAGAGGTTTTTTAGTCACCTTGGGTTAGGCAATGACTCCTTCAGTTCAGTTCAGTTCAGTCGCTCAGTCGTGTCCGACTCTTTGCGACCCCATGAATCACAGCACGCCAGGCCTCCCTGGCCATCACCAACTCCCGGTGTTCACTCAGACTCACGTCCATCGAGTCGGTGATGCCATCCAGCCATCTCATCCTCTGTCGTCCCCTTCTCCTCCTGCCCCCAATCCCTCCCAGCATCAGACTCTTTTCAAATGAGTCAACTCTTTGCATGAGGTGGCCAAAGTATTGGAGTTTCAGCTTCAGCATCATTCCTTCTAAAGAAATCCCAGGACTGATCTCCTTCAAAATGGACTTGTTGGATCTCCTTTCAGTCCAAGGGACTCTCAAGAGTCTTCTCCAACACCACAGTTCAAAAGCATCAATTCTTTAGCGCTCAGCTTTACTTATAGTCCAACCCTCACATCCATACATGACCACTGGAAAAACCATAGCCTTGACTAGACGGACCTTTGTTGTCAAAGTAACGTCTCTGCTTTTTAATATGCAGTCTAGATTGGTCATTACTTTCCTTCCAAGGAGTAAGCATCTTTTAATTTCATGGCTACAATCACCATCTGCAGTGATTTTGAAGCCCAGAAAAATAAAGGCAGCCATTGTTTCCACTGTTTCCCCATCTATCTGCCATGAAGTGATGGGACCAGATGCCATGATCTTAGTTTTCTGTATGTTGAGCTTTAAGCCAACTTTTTCACTCTCCTCTTTCACTTTCATCAAGAGGCTCTTCAGCTCTTCTTCACTTTCTGCCATAAGGGTGGTGTCATCTGCATATCTGAGGTTATTGATATTTCTCCAAGCAATCTTGATTCCAGTTTGTGCTTCATCCAGCCCAGCATTTCTCATGATGTACTCTGCATATAAGTTAAATAAGCAGAGTAACAACATACAGCCTTGACATACTCTTTTTCCTATTTGGAACCAGTCCGTTCTTCCAAGTTCAGTTCTAACTGTTGCTTCCTGACCTGCATATAGGTTTCTCAAGAGGCAGGTCAGGTGGTCTGGTATTCCCATCTCTTTCAGAATTTTCCACAGTCTATTGTGATCCACACAGTCAAAGGCTTTGGCATAGCCAATAAAGCACAAATAGATGTTTTTCTGGAACTCTCTTGCTTTTTTGATGACCCAGTGGATGTTGGCAATTTGATCTTTGGTTCCTCTGCCTTTTCTAAAATCAGCTTGAACATCTGGAAGTTCACGGTTCACGTATTGCTGAAGCCTAGCTTGGAGAATTTTGAGCATTACTTTACTAGCGTGTGACATGAGTGCAATTGTGTGGTAGTTTGAGCATTCTTTGGCATTGCCTTTCTTTGGGATTGGAATAGAAACTGACCTTTTCCAGTCCTGTGGCCACTGCTGAGTTTTCCAAATTTGCTGGCATATTGAGTGCAGCACTTTCACAGCATCATCTTTTAGGATTTGAAGTAGCTCAACTGGAATTCCATCACCTCCACTAGCTTATATTTCATCAAAGCTTTAAAAATTGAACTTTGAAGGGCACTCTCAAGAATGTTGAGAGAATTCCCTAGTGGTCCAAAGATTAGGAGCTCTATGCTTCACTGCAGGGGGCAGAGGTTCAATCCCTAGTCAGGGAACTAAGATCCCACAGGCCAAAAAGTGTGGCCAAAAAGAAAAAGAAAAAAAAAAAAGAAAGTGGAAAGACAATCCACAGAATGGGAGAAAAATTTGCAAATCATATATCTGATAAAGGACTACTAGCCAGAATATAGGCTTCCCTGGTGGCTCAAACAGTAAAGAATCTGTCCATGATGTGGGAGACCCAGGTTTGATCCCTGCGTCTGGAAGATACCCTGCAGGAGGGCATGGCTACCCATTCTGTATTCTTGCCTGGAGAATTCCATGGACAGAGGAGCCTGGTGAACTACAGTTGATGGGGTCACAAAGATTGGGCCACGACTGAGCAACTGATACTGTCAATTTTTTTTATAGCCAGAATATATACAGAATTCTTATAACTCAAAAATAAAAATGAAAAGACAATAATTAAAACAACCTAATCTTAAAACGCGTATAAGTTAATAAGCAGAAGAACTAAAGAGCCTCTTGATGAAAGTAAAAGAGGAGAGTGAAAAAGTTGGCTTAAAGCTCAACATTCAGAAAACTAAGATCATGGCATCTGGTCCCATCACTTCATGGCAAATAGATGGGGAAACAGTGAGAACAGGGGCTGCCTTTATTTTTCTGGGCTTCAAAATCACTGCAGATAGTGATTGCAGCCATGAAATTAAAAGATGCTTACTCCTTGGAAGGAAACTTATGACCAACCTAGACTGCATATTATAAAGCAGAAACATTACTTTGCCAACAAAGGTCCGTCTAGTCAAGGCTATGGTTTTTCCAGTGGTCATGTATGGATGTGAGAGTTGGACTATAAAGAAAGCTGAGCGCCGAAGAATTGATGCTTTTGAACTGTGGTGTTGGAGAAGACTCTTGAGAGTCCCCTGGACTGCAAGGAGATCCAACCAGTCCATCCTAAAGGAGGTCAGTTCCTGGGTGTTCACTGGAAGGACTGATGTTGAAGCTGAAACTCCAGTACTTTGGCCACCTGATGCAAAGAGCTGACTCATTTGAAAAGACCATGATGCTGGGAAAGATTGAGGGCAGGAGGAGAAGGGGACAACAGAGGATGAGATGGTTGGATAGCATCACTGACACAATGGACAAGGGTTTGGGTAGACTCTGGGAGTTGGTGATGGACAGGGAGGCCTGGCCTGCTGCGGTTCATGGGGTCACATAGAGTCAGACATGACTGAGCGACTGAACTGAACTGAACTGAACTAATATGTAGAGTACATCATGAGAAATGCTAGGCTGGATGAAGCACAAGCTGGAATCAAGATTGCTGGGAGAAATATCAAAAACCTCAGATATGCAGATGACACCACCCTTATGGCAGAAAGTGAAGAAGAACTAAAGAGCCTCTTGATGAAAGTGAAAGAGGAGAGTGAAAAAGTTGGCTTAAAGCTCAACATTCAGAAAACTAAGATCATGGCATCTGGTCCCATCACTTCATGGCAAATAGATGGGGAAACAGTGGAAACAATGGCTGACTTTATTTTTAGTGGCTCCAAAATCAGGGCAGATGGTGACTGCAGCCATGAAATTAAAAGACGGTTGCTCCTTGGAAGAAAAGTTATGACCAACCTAGACTGCATATTAAAAAGCAGAGACGTTACTTTGCCAACAAAGGTCCGTCTAGTCAAGACTATGGTTTTTCCAGTAGTCATGTATGGATGTCAGAGTTGGACTATAAAGAAAGCTGAGTGCCGAAGAATTGATGCTTTTGAACTGTGGTGTTGGAGAAGACTCTGTGAGTCCCTTGGACTGCAAGGAGATCCAACCAGTCCATCCTAAAGGAAATCAGACCTGAATGTTCATTCGAAGGACTGATGTTGAGGCTGAAGCTCCAATACTTTGGCCACCTACTGCAAAAAACTGACCCATTTGAAGAGACACTGGTGCTGGGAAAGATTGAAGTTGAGAGGAGACAGGATGACAGAGGATGAGAAGGTTGGATGGCATCACTGACTCAATGGACATAAGTTGAGTAAACTCTGGGGGTTGGTGATGGACAGGAAGGCCTGGTGTGCTGCACGCCATGTGGTCACAAACAGTTGGACACAACTGAGCGACTGAACTGAACTGAATCTTAAAATTGGCAGAGTTTCAGTAAACATTTCTGAAAAGATATACAGACAATAAGCACATGAAAAGATGCCCAACATCCTTGGTCATTACAGAAATGCAAATCAAAATCACAATGAGGATTTCCCTGGTGGCCCAGTGGTAAAGAATCTGCTTCCCCATGCAGGAGACACAGGTTGAATTCCTGGTCCAGGAAGGGAGCAACTAAACCCACATGCCACAGCTGCTGAAACCCTCACGCTCTAGAGCCTGTACTCTGCAATAAGAGAAGCCACTGCAATGAGAAACCTGCACACCACAACAAAGAGAAACCCCCACTTGCCACAACTAGAGAGAAGAAAAAGCGCAAGCAGCAACGAAGACCGGGAACAGCCATAAATAAATAAATAAAATTATTTTTTCAAAAAATCACAATGACATACCACTTCACATCCACTAGGATGGCTATAATAAAAAAAAAGTTAGACAATAACAAGGGTTGAAAAGAATGGATAAATTGGAACCCTCATATGTTGCTGGTGGGATTGTCAAGTGGAGAAACTGCTCTAGAGAGCAGTTTGACATTTCCTTAAAAACTTAAACATGTAGTTACTATGCTGTGGTTGTCATTCAGTCGCTAAGTCATGTCTGACTCTTTGCAGCCCCATGAACTGCAGCATACCAGGCTTCCCTGTCTTTCACCATCTCCCAGAGTTTGCTCAAACTCATGTCCATTGACTCAGTGATGCGATCCAACCATCTCATCCTCTGTTGCCCACTTCTCCTGCCTTCAATCTTTCCCAGCCTCAGGGTCTTTTCCAGTGAGTTGGTTGTTTGTATCAGGTGGCCAAATTATTGGAGCTTTGGCTTCAGCATCAGTCCTTCCAATGAATATTCAGGGTTGATTTCCTTTACAATCCAGCAATTTCACTCCGGAGTGTACGTTCAAAAGAACTGAAAACATGTGTCTACACAAAAACTTACATATAAATTTTTCAAATAAGTATTATTCAGGGAGTTTCCTGGCAATTCAATTCAGTGGTTGGGACTCCATGCTTCCACTGCCTAGGGGCAAGGGTTTGATTCCCGTTTGGGGAACTGAGATCCCACAAACCGTGTCACCAAGTCAAAAAGAAAAAAAAGGATTACTCATAATAGCAAAAAAGTGGGAGTAACCCAGATGGTCATCAATTGATGAATGGGCAAACAAATGTGCTGTATTCATGTATTAGAATATTATTTAGCATAGGAAACAACCAAGTATTGATACATGCTACAATACGGATGGACCTTGAAAATGTTGAGGGGGTACAGAGATGCTTCTGGAAGAAATATTCATTTATATTTATGTATATTTTAAAAACTGAGTCACTTTGTTGTACAACAGAAATTAACACAACTTTGTAAATCAACTGTATTTCAATAAAATTTTAAAACTATTTAATTGGCCATTAATACCAAAAATTTAAGTAAATTATGATAGTTTAATGATGTAATTATTTTGTAAATATTACCATAAATGTAATATATAAACACATATGTAAATACATAAATATGTAAATTATGATGCTTAAATGATGTAAATTATGATGTAATCCATGTAGTTATTTTAAAAGCGCAGCAATATAATGTTAAGGATAAAAGTAAGTCCCAGATGCATCTGCGTAGTATGATTTCAATTATGTCTTTGTGGTTTTTTTTTTAATAAGAAGCTTTCTTAATGAAACACACTTAATAAGTTAAATGGCATTCTATTTCCTATATAAAGTAAACTGAATAATTTGTTCCCTCCTTGGGAAGCACAAGTAGTAGAAGACTAAAAATATAATTTACCCTCAGAAGGATGATTCTGGCATTTGGAGGAGCAAAGAATGCTGAAACCAAGTAATAGGTTTCTAAGCACATGGGGGAAAGTTGGAGATTGGATGGAGGGACTCAGAGAAGTGACTTTCTTACTTTCTTCAGTTCAATAAAGAAACTGATGGGGATAGAAATCTTTTCATTTTTTCTGTAAATTTTAAATATTTTTCTATTGAAGTTTTTTAAATTTTACTTGTATATTTATTTTATTTTTTGGCTGTCCTGGATCTTCATTGCTCAGCAGGCTTTTCTCTCGTTTCAGCAAGCAGCGGCTACTCTCTGGTTGTGGTGCGCGAATTTCTCACTGCAGTGACTTCTCTCACTTGGGAGGCTCTAGGGTGTATGGGCTTCAGTAGTTGTGGCACGTGGACTCAGTAGCTGTGGTTCCCATTCTCTAGAGCGCAAGCTCAATAGCTGTGGTGCACAGGCTTAGCTGTCCTGCAGCAGGTGGGATCCTCCCAGACCAGGGATCAAGCCTGTGTCTCCTGCATTGGCAGGTGGATTCTTTACCACTGAGCCACCAGGGAAGCCCCTCTAGTAAGGTTTCAAAGGCACGGAAAATGAGTAACAGATGTTTAATCAAACTTACCAGTATAATCATCTCACCAGTTAAGTCAGTGTTTATTTAAACTGCATGTATGTTTATTAATGACCTCAGGCATGTTGCAATATACTGAGTCTGTTTGGTATTTCCATTTTATGGAGATTTTTATACTTTTAACCATAAAAATGAGGCTTCCCTGGTGGCTCAGTGATAAAGAATGCACTTGCCAATGCAGGAGACAGGGGTTTGATCCCTGGGTTGGAAAGATTCCCTGGAGAAGGAAATGAAACCCACTCCAGTATTCTTGCCTGGGAAATCCCACAGGCAGAGAAGCCTGGCAGGCTACAGTCCATGGAGTCACAGAGTCAGACACAGCTTAGCGACTAAGCAACAACAAACCATAAAAACACACACGAACTTTTCCTAGTGAATTTTCATCTCCTCCATGTTTGAGTTCTATGCTTTTCACATTCTTTTTATTCAAGATGCTTATTTATTCTGTTTTTCTTAACCATGCTTGCCAAAGTTTCGTCATCTTAATGGTGTTTTAGAGTAGAAACTTTTCATTTTATATGGCAATTTTAGTGATTCCTTTTTTAATTTGTTCTTTTCCATCACTATCCTCATCAACATATTTTGTCTACTTTATTTTATATTTATTTTGCTATTTTGGTTCCAGTTTAAGTGCAGGGCTACATTAACTGATTTCTCCAATGTTTGTGTGTGTTAGTCACTCAGCTGTGTCTGATTCTTTGTGACCCCATGGACTGCAGCCTGCCAAGCTCCTCTGTCCATAGAATTCTCCAGGCAAGAAAACTGGAGTGGGTTGCCTTTTCTTCCTCCAGGGGATCTCTGGACCCAGGGATCAAACCCAGGTCTCCGGCATTGTGGGCAAATTCTTTACTATCTGAGCCACCAGGGAAGATTTCCAATGCTTACATTTATATATTAAAACACTGATAACAATTCATTTACAGCTGTTCATTATGGAGATGTTGATGTGATGCTGATATCCTGAAATAGTCATGACCCCTAGACGTGGATGAGAAATGGTTAAGCTGGGCTTCACCACAGGGCTTTGACAAAACAGGACCTTGCAAGCTACATGGCTGGGTAGTCAAGAATCTACTGTCCTACACACTAGGCTGATTCTGGTTGCACCAAAACCCTACCCTGGCATGGGCCCTAGGGAGATGGAATCAGAGAGATGGATCAACTCCCCTTAAGAGAAGGAGCTCCACCCCCAGTATTTAACACCAGCCCCATCCAGGACTCTTCCTATCTACTATCTGCAGCACCATGAAGTCTGAATGGATTCACTTTTTTCTGGGCCTCATCTTTTCCATGCCCCTCCATACACATTCTGGTTTCTTGTTTACTCCATCTCTCAGAAAAAGCTTGTGCGAAACCGGATATCTTGGACGTAAGGCAAAATAGAAGGGGTAACCAAGGAGGGCACTATGAAAAGGGATCTAGGCGGCATCCTGGAAGACATTGCTGCCAATAAGCAGGAATCAAGTCGTCCTTCCATTTCAAACAGCACGGCTCTTAGAGTATCAAATGTTGGGGGTCCCATTAAGTTCTGCCTAAGGATGAGAGGAGGTAGACAGAAAGTACAGTCGCGTTAAGTTTTTTCCGAGAGATTTCAGTGTAAGAGTGGGGATTATGAACATCAAATCGATGTCAGGAGTGTCCAGGAAATTCTCTTATTGGTGTGAATATACGTGTGCATGAATGTGTGTATGTCAGGTGAAATCAATTCTATTTAACACATACGTCCAGGACCACTGTGTTACATTCCACAGATACAGGGAAGCAGAAGTGATCACAGACTTAGGGCATTCACATTCTACTTATTTAAATTAATTTGCTCAATTCACTTTCTTTTTTTTTTTAATTTTTTGGCTGTGCCAAGTCTTCACTGTTGCTTGCGGGCTTTTCTCTACCTGTGGCAAGCAGGGGCTACTCCGTGGCTGCTGCACGCCCAGGCTTCTCATCGCAGTGGCTTCTCTTGCGGAGCCTGGGCTCTAGGTGCACGGGCTTCAATAGTTGCAGCACACGGGCTTGGTGGTCGTGGCATAAAGGCTTAGTGTCTCCACGGCATGTGGGATCTTCCCGGACCAGGGATCGAACTCGTATCCCTTGCTTTGGCAGGCAGATTAACTGTACCACCAGGGAAGCTCTCGACTCACATTCTAATGGACGTGTATGAAATACTCAGAGTAAACAGAGCAAATTCCCCATTGTGGGTAAGGGCTGTGGTTGAACTTCAAGAAGACTGACATTAACTCCTCCTTTGTCTCCAACATGGTCCTCACTTCTCCTGCTCTAACCACCGATCTCCATCGTCTCAGTGAAACCAGGTAAGTCTGAATGGCTAGGCCCAAAGGTGGGGGGCAGAGGGGGAGCAGGGGATGCAGGATGGGAGAGGACACAGACTCTGGTGAAGGAGAGGAAGACTTTCTGCCAGTTGGGGCACTTTAAGCCTATCCTTCAGGAGGAGATGTAGAGAGCCAAAGGCCTTTTTCGCTTGTGTGTCTGCACTCTATGGAGGGGGACCTGTGTCCCTGGGGGAATGGATAAGCTGTTGACCTCTGGTGACGTGCAGGGTCAGGAAATGGGATAGATTTAAAATCCGGGAGGAGTACTGGGGTAAATGCAGGGAGCCTCAGGTCTCTCCTGAGAGAGACAGAATTCCCTTACTGTAGGTAAGGTAGCAGAACTCCCTTACTGTCCTTCTCCAGCTGTGGATCTGAGTCACAGACCCGGGCTACAGACTAGAATCCTTGCCCTGTATCAGTACATAGCGAAATTCAGGCTCAAGGGACTCTCCCAGTGTTATAGGGTCAGGCAGATTCACACAGGCTGATGGGCATCAGTAGGCTGAGTCTGTGAGGAGAAGGATGCCAACTTGGCCCTGGAAAGGAAAACCTGACTCCAGGACTCTCCCAGTGTTATAGGGTCAGGCAGATTCACACAGGCTGATGGGCATCAGTAGGCTGAGTCTGTGAGGAGAAGGATGCCAACGTGGCCCTGGAAAGGAAAACCTGACTCCAGGACTCTCCCAGTATTATAGGGTCAGGCAGATTCACACAGGCTGATGGGCATCAGTAGGCTGAGTCTGTGAGGAGAAGGATGCCAACTTGGCCCTGGAAAGGAAAACCTGACTCCAGGACTCTCCCGCACAGAGTACTGCAACTACCCTCCTTTGTCAGGCAACTGTAAATTAGTTTTGACCAGATTCTACTACAACACTTACACCTTTGTCTGTGAGCCCTTCATCTTCACTGGCTGCGGAGGCAACAGAAACAACTTTAAACAGAAATATATCTGTGAATATTTCTGTCTTCCTGAAAGGTAAATCTCTCAGCCCCCTCTCCTCCAATTCCAATGACACCAAATATTAGTGAACCATGGTTTTTCCAGAAAAATCAAGGAAGAGGTCAGGAGAAATGGAGCAAGGGTGACAAGATATTTTACTTGGGTTGGGCAAAGTCAGTCACAGGCACCAATTTCCAACATCTCAAGTCATTTAGTCCCAAGGAAACTCTTTCGAAATTGTGAAAATTGAGGGACTTTCTTTGTGGCCCAGTGGTTAAGAATCCATGCCTCCACTATAGGGGGCCCGGTTTCCATCCCCACTCGGGGAATTAAGATTCTGCATGCCACTTGGTATGGCCAAAAAACAAAAAAGAAACTGTGAAAATTGAGGCCCAGGGAGGCTAACAACTTGGAAGAAGGTCATAGATCCAGACCCCCTGACTGCCACCCCCAATGTCTCTACTACCATGATGGCCTCAGATCCTGGAGATTCTGCCAAACTCCTTACGTTTGCACAGCTAAAAGAGAAGTTAATGAGAGTGTCAGAAGAGTAGGTGGTTCAGTATTTATAGTGAATGCCTAAACACTAGACTTGTGCTCAAGAGCAGAGCCATCACTTCATTAATTTGTCTGTCCTCAGGGTCTAGCACTTTATTTGCTCATTATTATTTTATGAATAGATAGATACATGGATCAGGAGAGATAGCAGTGTTTTAAGAATAGCTATGAAGTTCTGCTAACATTCAAAAGATTAACGGATTCTTCCAATGTCTGTACGAATCACTAAATTTGTTTATTTTTTTTAACAGCGACAGAGAAAAAGAGATCGAGAAGGAACCATCAGAAAGAAGAAGCCAGGGAAAATAAATATTCCTTATGAAGAATTATGCCCAAAAAAAAAAAAAAAAAAGAATTATGCCCAAATTATTCTGAGTAAATAAATTAGGCTATATTGCAAGAAGGTTTTCAGATTTCTTACTTTCTTTGCCCAGATTTGCCCTTCACACTGATTAGATATATAAAATTTTAACTGAAAAACATCTATATGTCAAGCCTTGATCTAGATTCATTCACCTCTCCCACGCTACATTTCTCCAACATCAACTACAAATGATCTCTTTGAGGTACCAACCCACCCATATAATGAGTCAATCTGTATTGAAGCAATCATTGTTGCCATCTCCTTGGTGTGCCCTTCCAAAACTGAGTTTGCTTCCGTATTTTGTCACTGACTCCAGGGGATTTCCATGTAAGTGGCACAAAAACAATCATCATAAAATTATTTCCTCTGCCCCAATCAACAACTATCCAACCCCCAACAATGCTTGTATGCTAGAAAAATGTCTCCAGTGCTCCCAAGTGCCAGAGATACAAAAATTATGACTTTGCAGCTGGAAACTGAAAATCTTAAACCAAGCTGAACCTCTACAGTCAGAGTATAGAGTTTCATTCCCCTTTGCCCTAACTGCCTTATCCATAGTCTCATCAAAACCAGCCTCACAAATGGGTTGAGATACAAGTGTGTGCACACACATACTCAGTCGTGTCCAGCTCTTTGCAACCCCATGGACTGTAGCTCGCCAGGCTCTTCTGTCCACAGGATTTCCCAGGCAAGAATACTGGAGTGTGTTGTCATGCCCTTTTCCAGGGGAATCTTCCTGACCCAAGAAAGGAACCAGCATCTCCTGTGTCTCCTGCATTAGCAGGCAAGTTCTTTACCAGCTGAGCCACCGGAGGAATCCCCTAGAGATGTGTGTAGAGTAGGCCAATATGCTAAGGACTATAACAGTAAGAGGAGCCATAGCTTAGAGCAAAGCCACATGTGAATGTGCTGAATATTCCAGCTTAATTCCATCAATGGCAACCCCTGCCTGTGGCCTGTGGCAACAGCCTTGGAGATATCTCTGCAACTGGCAGAAAACATAGGTTAGGGATGTCACCCTAGCCCCTCACCCAGGAACTACTCTTGTGTAAGTGTTGAGTCAGAGTGCAGTATCTTGCCCCTTCTGAGTCCAGATCAGATTGTTCTAGGCCTCACATCATTGGTATAACCTACCTGGTGCCCATCCATGTATTCTCAAGAGTTTCCTGCCTCTGACTATTATGAAACACAGTGTTATAACACAAGACTCGTGTCATTTCCTTGGAAGTCTTTCAAAACTATATTCTGGTTTTCCAAAGAAGGACTCTTGTAACTTTTTTTTAAATTAAATATTGAGGGGGTGGGGAGAATGTAACATAAGAAGGATAATTAAAAAAAAAAAAACAGCAGCTTCAGCACTCCCTAGGAGCTTGGTAGAAATGCAGCTCTTGGGCCCACCTGAGAATGTTAACAAGACCCACTTGGAGGAATTCCCTGGCGGTCCAGTGGCTAGGACTTTGTGCTTTCACTGGAGGAAGAGTGGGTTCAATCCCTGATTGAGAAACTACGATCCTGGGGGGGCGGGGGGTAGGAAGGGGAAGACTCCTTGTTGCTGTGCATTCTCATTTCACAAACTGTTGTTTGTTGTTCAGTTGCGAAGTCGTGTCTGACTCTTTGTGACTCCATGGACTGCAGCACACCAGGCTCCTCTGTCCTTCACTATCTCCCGGAGTTTACTCAAATTCATGTCCATTGATTCAGTGATGCCATCCAACCATCTCATCCTCTGCCACCCCCTTCTTCTCTTGCCCTCAGTCTTTCCCAGCATCAAGGTCTTTTCCAGTGAGTCAGCTTTTCACATCAAGTGGCCAAAGGATTGGAGCTTCAGCTTCAGCATCAGTCCTTCCAATGAATATTCAGGGATGATTTCCTTTAGGATTGACGGTTTGATCTCCTTGCAGTCCAGAAACTCTCAAGAATCTTCTCCAGCACCACAATTTGAAAGCATCAATTCTTTAGCGTTCAAACTTCTTTATGGTCCAATTCTCACATCAGTGCATGACTACAGGAAAAATGATAGCTTTGATTAGATGGACTTTTGTCAGCAAAGTGATGTCTCTGCTTTTTAATACGCTGTCTAGGTTTGTTATAGCTCCTCTTCCAAGGAGCAAGCATCTTTTAATCTTAAGGCTGCAGTCACTGTCTGCAGTGACTTTGGAGCCCAAGAAAATAAAATCTAGCACTGCTTCTACTTTTTCCCCTTGTATTTGCCATGAAGTGATGGGACCAGATGCCATGATCTTAGTTTTTTGAATGTTGAGTTTCAAAACAGCTTTTTCACTATCCTCTTTCACTCTCATCAAAAGGCTCCCTGGTTCCTTTTCATTTTCTGCCATTAGAGTGCTATCATCTGCATATCTGAGGTTGTTGATATTTCCCCTGGCAATCTTGATTCCAGCTTGTGATTCATCCAGTCTGGCATTTCACAGGATGTAATCTACATTTAAGGTAAAGAAGCAGAGTGACAATATACAGCCTTGTCATATTCCTTTTCCAGTTTTGAACTAGTCAGTTGTCTGGTTCTAACTGTTCTGGTTCTAACTGTTGCTTCTTGCCCCCACTGCCCCCTCCCCCCGCCCAGTACAGGTTTCTCAGGAGGCAGATAAAGTGATCTGGTATTCCCATCTCTTTAAGAATTTTCCAGTTTTGTTGTGATCCACACAGTCAAAGGCTTTAGCATAGTCAATGAAGCAGAATTGACTTTTTTTATGGGACTTTTTTTAAATTGTTTTAAAGAGTGACTTCCCCAGCAGTCCAGTGGTTGGGACTGTGCCTTCCAATGCAGGGGACGCAGGTTCGATCCTTGATTGGGGACCTAGGCTACCACATGCCATGGTGTGCAGCCAAACATTTTTTTTTAAAGAAAAAAGTAATAGATGGCTAATTATTTTTTAATTTAAAAAGAAAAGTAAAAAATTTAAACGGGGAGAACACTAAAAATGGAAACACATAAATTCCATATCAAATGGATCATGATGGAGCAAAAGAACCTTAACGCTGAAACCAAGAACACTCAGTATCAAGAAAAACCAATAGCGATCTATCTGAAAGCTCAAGAAGTATTGAAAAAAGATAGAGGCTTTGTTATCTAAACACCTGCTGGCTTCATTGAAACAAAATTGAAAGTAAAAGATTTTGAAGCCATTGGAAATAGAACAAAAACCTTGCTAAATAAAAAAAAAAAAATTATTTAAAAAACAGAATAGCAATAAAAAAAACATGTGTATCTGTGACACACTGCTGAGTGACAAGAGAATCACAGGCATTTTGGCTGCTTGCTACCCATATCAACACCAGCAAAGATTATCTATGGGCCCGGAAAGATTCCTCCTTGAACTTTTTGGTATGTTTGGATATCTCGACAGTGATTATACAGCTTTTTTAAGAGATAACAACCCGGAGATGTGGTACATATATACAAAGGAGTATCACTCAGCCATTAAAAAGAATGAAATAATGCCATTTGCAGCAACATGGATGAACCTAGAGACTGTCACACGGAGTGAAATAAGTCAGACAGAGAAGGAGAAATATCGTGTGACATCCCTTACCTGTGGACTCTAAAGAGAAATGATACAAATGAACTTACTTACAAAACAGAAAGAGACTCACAGACTTAGAAAATGAACTTAAGGTTGCCAGTGGGAGGAGAGAGAGTTTGGGAAGGTCATGTACACACCACTGCATTCAAAGTGAATAACCAACAAGGGCCTATTGTACAGCACATGGAACTCCATGCAGTGTCGCGTGCCAGCCTGGAAGGCAGAGGGGTTTAGGGGAGAACGGATACATGTGTACGCATGGCTGAGTTCTTTCGCTGTTCACCTCAAACTACCACAATGTTGTTAATAGGCTATATCCCAACACAAAATAAGAAGTTTAAAGTTTGAAGACAATAAAAAGATAACAAACCAGGAAAGGAAGAGGAGACGGAAGAAGGGGAAGAGGGGAAGGAGAAAACTAAAAACAGAAAAGACTGGGTGATCCCAAGTATAAACAGCTCTGAACGTACGGGCAACCTGAAGAAGAGAAACAAGAGAGGGACTTCCCTGACGGTCCAGCGGTGACGACTCTGAACTCTCAGTGCAGGGCGTGTGGCCGGCCAAAATCTTGGCCTTCCCCGCACACCAAAGCCGAATGAAAAATACGGAGACAGGGTGTGCAGGAAATAGGTAGATGGCCTTTATTCTAGCCCGAGGAGAGGGGCACACAGTAGGCTCACGCCTCAAGGACTGTGCCCCGCCCCCCATCTCCATGAGGAACCTGCTGCTAAGTCGCTTCAGTCGCGTCCGACTCTGTGCGACCCCAGAGAGGGCAGCCCACCAGGCTCCCCCATCCCTGGGATTCTCCAGGCAAGAACACTGGAGTGGGTTGCCATTTCCTTCTCCAATGCATCAAAGTGTAAAGTGAAAGTGAAGTCGCTCAGTCGTGTCCGACTCTTAGCGACACCATGGACTGCAGACTACCAGGCTCCTCCATCCATGGGATTTTCCAGGCAAGAGTACTGGAGGGGCTTATATAAGTCACCGGCTTGCAGTCAGGAGTTGCTGATGAGGGGCAAAGGTGATAGGCTCTTGATTTCTTCCTCTTGCAATTTTTCAAAGACAGTCATCAACCGGCATCCATAACCCAGTCATCGAGTCTGGCAGTTCGGGGGCTCTGCGGCCTCCTTTCTGATGTGTTAACTACAAGGGGAAGAGTGTTGTAAGGGTGAGCACCAGATAAGGGATGTATTTAGCATGGAGTCAAAGGAAATAAGTGTGAAGCGTGGCTCCTGCGAAGTCAGCGAACAGAAAAGCAAATTTAGTTACAGACATGCAGAGTTAAGAGCAGTTAAAGTAAAAAAAAACAAACGAGGGATGTTCAGGCCTGCTCACTGTTCTCTTTAAATTCTTTGTTCTCAGGAAAGGGAAACAGGAAAACTCATTCCTCTTTTTCCCTTTTCACTGCAACAGGGGCACGGGTTCGATCCCTGATGGGAAACTAAGATCCCACATGCTGCACTGAGTGGCCAAAAAAGAAAGAAAGAGAAGAAAAACAAGAGAAAGGCTGGATGAACATATAAGGTTACTGAATTAGGCTCACAGACCCTTGTAGCTGAGAGGGGATTTTGATGCTGACAACTCAGCCCTGTGCCAAATGGAATCTCAAGATAAGAGTTTGAGGGGAAGTAGAAAAGAACAGCTTTAGGGAATTCCGAGGCTGTCCAGTGGTTAGGACTCTTCGCTCTCACTGCTGAGAGTACGAGTTTGAACCCTGGTTGGAGAACTAAGATCTTGCAAGCCACGTGGCACTGCCAAGAAAAAAAAAAGGAATAGCTTTATTATTTTGCCAGCGGAGTTTTATAGCAATAGTTCAAGGGTCAGGATGCTGATAAGGATCAGGTTTTACAGAGGTCCTGCCTTTCTTTAATCCAGCCTCATGTGGTTTCCTGATGAACTTTTGTAGTTGTCAAAGTTATAAAACTATGACCTTCTCTCTGGAATAAAAAATGCTTCATTAAATAGTTCATCTTCCATTTCCTGAAGATTTTAGTTCTGCAGAAGAGCTCTCAGTTCAGTTCAGTTCAGTCGCTCAGTTGTGTCTGACTCTTTGCAACCCCATGAACCACAGCACGCCAGGCCTCCCTGGCCATCACCAAGTCCCAGAATCCACCCAAACCCATATCTATTGAGTCGGTGATGCCATCCAACCATCTCATCCTCTGCATCCCCTTCTCCTGCCCTCAATCTTTCCCAGCTTCAGGGTCTTTTCAAATGAGTCAGCTCTTCACATCAGGTGGCCAAAGTATTGGAGTTTCAGCTTCAACATCAGTCCTTCCAATGAATGCCCAGGACTGATCTCCTTTAGGATGGACTGGTTAAATCTCCTTGCAGTCCAAGGGACCCTCAAGAGTCTTCTCCAACACCACACTTCAAAAGCATCAATTCTTTGGCGCTCAGTTTTCTTTATAGTCCAAGATCCAACCAGTCCATTCTAAAGGAGATCAGTACTGGGTGCTCTTTGGAGGGACTGATGCTGAAGCTGAAACTCCAATACTTTGGCCACCTCATGCGAAGAGTTGACTCATTGGAAAAGACTCTGATGCTGGGAGGGATTGGGGACGACAGAGGATGAGATGGCTGGATGGCATCACCGACTCGATGGACATGAGTTTGGGTGAACTCCGGGAGTTGGTGATGGACAGAGAAGCCTGGCATGTTGCAATTCATAGGGTCGCAGAGTTGGACATGACTGAGTGACTAAACTGAACTCACATCCATACATGAACACTGGAAAAACCATAGCCTTGACTAGACGGACCTTTGTTGACAAAGTAATGTCTCTGCTTTTCAATATGCTGTCTAGGTTGGTCATAACTTTCCTTCCAAGGAGTAAGCAGAAGAGCTCTCGGATAATGTATATATGTCCCTTGAGGCAGAACCAGAAAACTTCCCCAAAGCTACACTACTGTGTTTCTTGATTGCTTCTCCCTTGTTTCTGCATCCCCTCCTTCCTTGATTCAGTTCAGTTCAGTTCAGTTGCTCAGTCTTGTTCAACTCTTTGGAACCCCATGGGCTGCAGCACACCAGGCTTCCCTGTCCATCACCAACTCCCAGAGCTTACTCAAACTCATGTCCATCGAGTCAGTGATGCCATCCAACCATCTCTTCCTCTGTTCTCCCCTTCTCCTCCTGCCAGTATCAGGGTCTTTTCCAACGAGTGGGCTCTTCATATCAGTTCACTTCAGTTCAGTTGCTCAGTCGTGTCCAACTCTTTGCAATGCCATGAATCACAGGAGGCCAGGCCTCCCTGTTCATCACTAGCTCCCAGAGTTCACCCAAACTCATGTGCATCGAGTCGGTGATGCCATCCAGCCATCTCATCCTCTGTTGTCCCCTTCTCTTCCTGTCCCCAATCCCTCCCAGCATCAGAGTCTTTTCCAATGAGTCAACACTTCCCATGAGGTGGCCAAAGTATTTGAATTTAAGCCTCAGCATCAGTACTTCCAATAAACACCCAGGACTGGTCTCCTTTAGGATGGACTGGTTGGATCTCCTTGAAGTCCAAGGGACTCTCAAGAGTCTTCTCTGACACCACAGTTCAAAAGCATCAATTCTTCGGCACTCAGCTTTCTTTATAGTCCAACTCTCATATCCATACATGACCACTGGAAAAACCATAGCCTTGACTAGACAGACCTTTGTTGGCAAAGTAATAGCTCTACTTTTTAATATGCTATCTAGGTTGGTCATAACTTCCCTTCCAAGGAGTAAGCGTCTTTTAATTTCATGGCTGCAATCACCATCTGCAGTGATTTTGGAGCCCAGAAAAATAAAGTCAGCCACTGTTTCCACTGTTTCCCCATCTATTTGCCATGAAGTGATGGGACCAGATGCCATGATCTTTGTTTTCTGAATGCTGAGCTTTAAGCCAACTTTTTCACTCTCCTCTTTCACTTTCATCAAAAGGCTTTTAGTTCCTCTTCACTTTCTGCCATAAGGGTGGTGTCATCTGCATATCTGAGGTTATTGATATTTCTCCTGGCAATCTTGATTCCAGCTTGTGCTTCTTCCAGCCCAGCGTTTCTCATGACATACTCTGCATACAGGTTAAATAAGCAGGGTGACAATATACAGCCTTGATGTACTCCTTTTCCTATTTGGAACCAGTCTGTTGTTTTTTGTCCAGTTCTAACTGTTGCTTCCTGACCTGCATACAGATTTCTCAAGAAGCAGGTCAGGTGGTCTGGTATTCCCATCTCTTTCAGAATTTTCCACAGTTCATTGTGATCCACACAGTCAAAGGCTTTGGCATAGTCAATAAAGCAGAAATGGATGTTTTTCTGGAACTCTCTTGCTTTTTTGATGACCCAGCAGATGTTGGCAATTTGATATCCGGTTCCTCTGCCTTTTCTAAAACCAGCTTGAATATCTGGAAGTTCATGGTTCATGTATTGCTGAAGCCTGGCTTGAAGAATTTTGAGCATTATTTTACTAGCGTGTGACATGAGTGCAATTGTGCAGTAGTTTGAGTATTCTTTGGCATTGCCTTTCTTTGGGATTGGAATGAAAACTGACCTTTTCCAGGCCACTGCTGAGTTTTCCAAATTTGCTGGCATATTGAGTGCAGCACTTTCACAGCATCATCTTTCAGGATGTGAAATAGCTCAACTGGAATTCCATCACCTCCACTAGTATATTGTCACCCTGTTTATTTAACTTATATGCAGAGTACATCATGAGAAACGCTGGGCTGGAAGAAGCACAAGCTGGAATCAAGATTGCCGGGAGAAATATCAATAACCTCAGATATGCAGATGACATCACCCTTATGGCAGAAAGTGAAGAACTAAAGAGCCTCTTGATGAAAGTGAAATAGAAGAGTGAAAAAGTTGGCTTAAAGCTCAACACTCAGAAAACTAAGATCATGGCATCCGGTCCCATCACTTCATGGCAAATAGATGGGGAAACAGTGGAAACAGTGGCTGACTTTATTTTTCTGGGCTCCAAAATCACTGCAGATGGTGATTGCAGCCATGAAATTAAAAGAGGCTTACTCCTTGGAAGGAAAGTAGTGACCAACCTAGATAGCATATTAAAAAGCAGAGCTATTACTTTGCCAACAAAGGTCCATCTAGTCTGGCTATGGTTTTTCCAGTGGTCATGTATGGATGTGAGAGTTGGACTATAAAGAAAGCTGAGCACTGAAGAATTGATGCTTTTGAACTGTGGTGTCAGAGAAGACTCTTGAGAGTCCCTTGGACTTCAAGGAGATCCAACCAGTCCATCCTAAGGGAGATCAGTCCTGGATGTTCTTTGGAAGGACTGATGTTGAAGCTGAAACTCCGATACTTTGGCCACCTGATGTGAAGAGTTGACTCATTTGAAAAGACCCTGATGCTGGGAAAGATTGAGGGCAGGAGGAGAAGGGGAGAACAGAGGATAAGATTGGATGGCATCACCGACTCAATAGATATGGGCTTGGGTGGATTCTGGGAGTTGGTGATGGACAGGGAGGCCTGGCGTGCTGTGGTTCATGGGGTCACAGAGTCAGACATGACTGAGCGACTGAACTGAAGTCTTATTTTATTACATATAATTCAGTAAGGATCTGTATTATAGATCCAGCTATGTAATTTCTCAAAGTCAATTGAAAAAGGTGGGACTAACTCCGATTTAGTCTTAACTAGGCTTCAGAAGCTGATGCTGAAGCTGAAGCACCAATATTTTGGTCATCTGATGTGAACAGACGACTCATTGGAAAAGTCTCTGATGCTGGGGAAAGATTGAGGGCAGAAGGAAAAGAGGGTGTCAGAGGATGAGATGGCTGGATGGCATCACCGATACAGTGAACATGAACTTGGTCAAACTCTGGGGGATGGTGAAGGACAGGGAGAGGCCTAAGGTGCTGCACTCCATAGAGTCCCAGAGTCAGACACTACGGGAGATGGAACAAGGCTTCAGAAGTGGTCTATGACAGACCTCTGCTGCCCTCTGGTGGCTTTAAGCATAAAAGCACCAGCAAAGAACTAGCACTCAAAACTTCCAGACACCAAAGTGCAGCTAAGCCTGGGGTCCCAGGGGAGGAGCATCTGAACCTCACCACCACTCCAAATAGGTCTTGACCCCTCACTGAACACCCTCTTCATCTCCAGTTTGGATAATCACCCTCACAAACTATGCTTCATTTCCCTGTCCTGGATGGGCTAGTGTACTGGTCCAGATTGGAGCTAGGGGGTCCAGGTAGGTGGTTGTTGTTGTTGAGTCCCTAAGCCTTGTCTGACTCTTTGAGACCCCATGGACTGCAGCACATCAGGCTCCTCTGTCCTCCACTATCTTCCAGAGTTTACTCAAATTCATGTTGAGTCAGTAATGCTTGCCAACCATCTCACCCTCTGCCGCCCCCGTTCTCCTTTTGCCCTCAATCTTTCCCAGCATCAGGGTCTTTTCCAATGAGTCAGACTGGTCACGTTAGGTAATCAAAGTATTGGAGCTTCAGTTTCAGCAACAGCGCTTCCAATGAATATTCAGGATTGATTTCCTTTAGGATTGACTGGTTTGATCTCCTTGCACTCCAAGGGACTTTCAGGAGTCTCTCCAGCACCATAATTTGAAAACATCAATTCTTCAGTGCTCAGCCTTCTTGATGGTCCAACTCTTACAACTGTACATGACCACTGGAAAAAATATAGCTTTGATTAGATGGACCTTTGTCAGCAAAATCATGTCTCTGCTTCTTAATACGCTGTCTAGGTTTGTCATAGCTTTTCTTCTAAGAAGCAAGCATCTTTTAATTTTATGGCTGCAGTCATCATCCAGAGTGATTTTGGAGCCCCAAAAAATAAAATTTTATTAAAAACCCCCAAAAATAAAACTGTCACTGCTTCCACTTTTTCCCCTTCTATTTGCCATGAAGTGATGGGACCAGATGCCATGATCTTAGTTTTTTTAACGCTGAGTTTCAAGCCAGCTTTTTCACTCTTCTCTTCCACCTTCATCAAGAGGCTCTTTAGTTGTTGGAAAAAAACAGTTCAAGAGCTGTTACCTGATAGTCTGATGGTCAGTGCAAAAGAATATGATTATAGAGTACAAATGAGGAACTATGAAAGGGAGAGTCTGATGCAGAGTTACCCTGGCCTGTCCCTCTTTTTCTTACTTCCCAGACTATCACAGGGGATCCCAAGCAACTAGCCTTTCTCTAGTTTATAATGAGAGAAATCAGAATATCAAAATTAGAAGAATTTTGAAGTCAAACAGACCAAGGTTTGAACTAGCCCTCTGACTTACTCTGGGACCTCTGGGCAAGTTATCTAAACTTCCTGACCCTCTAGGAAGAGAAAAACAAATACCAGATGATATAATGTATTTGGAATCTAAAAAATGACACAAATGAACACATCTGTGAAACACAAACAGATTCACAGACAGAGGGAACAAACGTGTGGTTGCCAAGGGGGAAAAGGATGGAGGCGGGATGGATTGGGAGTTTGGGGTTAGCAGATGCAAACTATTATGTAGAGAATGGATAAACAGCAAGGTCCTGCTGTAGAGCATAGGGAACTATATTCAATATCCTGTGAGAAAACGTAATGAAAAAGAGTTTGAAAAATAAAGTATACATATGTATATCTGAGACACTTTGCTGTACAACAGAAACTAACAGACTGTAAATCAATAAAACAAATTTTTAAAAAATTAAAAAATAAACTTTCTGACTCTGTTTCCTCATCTGAAAAACACAGGATTTCTCAGGCCACTGTGAGGATTCAATGAGATGGTGCATGGAAAGTTCTTAGCTCAGCGCCTGAATGGGATGAAGTCAGCACTCAAATGTTACCTGTTAACTCCTATGGTGGGGGCGGGGGGAGTGGGGGGGCTTCTTCATTCTTCGCTGATGCTGGTGAATCTAGATGAGGCTGTCCTCTGCACTGATCCGCTTGTCAGAAGGGCCCCTTGCCCATGGGTTCAGCCTCCTGCCCCTCTCATCCCATGTACCCCACTCACCAAAGACATTCCGCCTCACGGGACAGCAGTGAAATCCAGAAGGATGACAAGGAGAGGATACAGAGGTCCACGGTGCTCTCAGGTCACCTGTGGAGCCTCGAATTTCTAACACCTGATGGTCAGGAAGCAGAGGGAGAAGGAAGACGCACTGGGTCTGGTCAAAGAATGGGTCTTGCTTGACCCACACTGGAGGACTGGCAAGTGTCGGAGCCTCAGGAAATCCTGCTCAGCATGAGAGGTTGTTAGGGGAGGTCATCGAAAGGATGTGACCGTTGATTGACACGTGAGTTGAACCTGGGCAATCGGAGGCTCCAGCCCTCCCGTCTTTGGAATGGACCTTGTGCCCACTGTTCCCACAGCGGGAGTTCTAAGGATACAGCCTTAAGAAAGGGAGGCTATTAGGTGCATCAGCACTGTATATGCAGCTGAACCCGCTAAGACCTCCCGATAAACCTTTTAAGTTTCTGAAGGTGAGTGCAGAGATCTGCTGGCCTTGGGGCCGCCCCAGACAAAAATGTAAGTTGCCTTACATGTTAGAACTCCCACCTACCAATCCAAGTGGTCGGCTCTTTCTTTTCTATCCCTCCCTCTGAGTGCTCTCCACTAGGGGTTGGTTTCAGATTTCACCTCGAAAGCGCTCAAGGTGAAACAGGTGGAAGCTTGAGGGTCAGGGAGTGGGAGGTGTGTGGCTTTTCTACCTGGTCAGAAGCTACTTTCAGGGTACAAGGTTACGGAATGGGACCAGGGTCCACAGAGGCCTTCAACCCTCAGAAAGGAAAGGTTCTGATGGCTTCTTTGGTTTTACAATGTGGGAAATAAATAATAATGTCTGCCTCTGCTTTCCCCTCCCCCCACCCTCTCCCCGCCATTCCAGGCAGACAGGATAGGCTGGCCCAGATGAAGAGGACGGGAGGTCTGGAAGGACTCCTCTCCCAGTGCTCAGCCTGAGCTGTACCTGGAGCTCACACCTCCCTCTCCAGTCCTGCTCCCCACCTGGCAGAAAACCATCCTACAGTATTTTAAGATCCTCTTTTTTTTGACTGCACTGAGCAGGATCTTTGCTTCCCAACCAGAGATCTAACCCGTGCCCCCTTAAGTGGAAGCATGGAGCCCCAACCACTGAACTACCTGGGAATTCTCTGTGCAAAGATATTAACGTCCAACAAGGGATAACTGGTTAGTTATTTTTATGGAGCTCTATTAAAAGAATGTATGTGATGGCATAAAAGATCTCCCAGATATAGAATCCGATCCATAAAAAATAGAATTTTTTAAAAATTATCTTGGTCTGAAGAACCTAAAGAATGTCCAACAAGAGATAATTGGTTAGTTATTTTGATGTGTGTGTGTGAGTCACTCAGTCATGTCCAACTCTTTGTAACCCCATAGACTGTAGCCAGCCAGGCTCCTCTGCCCATGGAGTTCTCCAAGCAAGAATACTAGAGTGGGTGGCATTCCTTTCTCCTGGGGATCTTCCTGACCCAGGGATTTAACCTGCGGGCAGATTCTTTACCATCTGAGCCACCAGGGAACCCCAGTTATTTTTATGGAGCTCTAGTAGAAGAATACATGTAATGGCATAAAAGAGCTATATATATATATATTTTTTTTTTTTTTTTTTTAATTATCTTGGTCGAAAGAGCCTAAAGACATCCCACCCTATAGCAAAGTTTCCTGGAGGGGACAAAACACCTATCATGAAGCCAAGGGCTGGCCCCCAAGGAAGGTGGACCATGGTGGGATCATCCAAGTGACTCAAAAAACTAGCCATTCACCCCAGCTCCACCCCAACCCTCATTCTCCAACCAAAGAAAAGTCAGCAAGTCCAAAAAGAGGCCTGACTCTCCCCTTCCTGGAGCTGAGATACATGTCTATGGCAAGTCACCCTGGGTTTGGCATCCACCCATCTCCCCCTTGGCCACACCTAACCAATATCCATTTGTTGGTGTTCTCAGAATAAATCGCTTATCCCTCCTAAAGAAGTCAATCCCAGAATCCCACAGGCACACTCAGACCCTTTTGCTCTTTCCTCATCTTAGCTCTCAAACAGCACAGACAAGAGGGTCAGCACCAGCCTTTATTGGGGAAAAGACACACCACACACCCACTGCCCAGACCCAGGGCCAGGCTTCCCACAGTCAAGGCAGCAGTAGGAACAGAAACAGCGACGAGGGCAGTGACAGTGCCCGGGGGTGCCACAAGCCCCAGGACAACAGCCTCTCCCGGCTGCCAGGACAAGCCCCCTCAACGCTCAGGACACACCAGATTGACGAGAGCACCGGGGCCTCTGCAAGAAGAAGAAACATCAGGTCATAACTGTGCCCTCCTGGCTCCAGCTCCCCAGCATGTTCATCTCCCCTTCTACACTGGAGAAGTTAAGCAAAGATTGCTCTCACGGACCTTAAATGGCTACCTGCTTTCCAGACTGGAGAAGGCAATGGCACTCCACTCCAGTACTCTTGCCTGGAAAATCCCATGGACGGAGGAGCTTGGTGGGCTGCAGTCCATGGGGTTGCTAAGAGTCAGACACGACTGAGCGACTTCACTTTCACTTTTCACTTTCATGCATTGGAGAAGGAAATGGCAACTCACTCCAGTGTTCTTGCCTGGAGAATCCCAGGGACAGAGGAGCCTAGTGGGCTGCCGTCTATGGGGTCGCACAGAGTCGGACACGACTGAAGCGACTTAGCAGCAACAGCAGCAGCTTTCCAGACAATCCAGGCTAAACTGGCATTGAAGACTATATATCATGCAGTGATCAACCTTATATTTCCTGTTGTAAACACAGCCAGCCTGGTCCCTTACCCACTCTCTCATATCACTCCCATCTGTTTCCCAAATGTGTCACACACAATCCACCCTCTGTGTCTTTGGTCACCAGGCCACCCTGGTGTCCAGCTTGTTCTCTGTGTTCTCCTTGCTGGGTCACATCTAGCCTAGCCTTCAGGGCCCAGATCAAATCCTACTTCTAGGAGAAGGACCTTCCCAAGGAACCACACTTACTCTGATCACTTGTATGCCCATACGGCCTATACAAGAGTCCTGACCTGTGAAACAGAATCTAACTAGACTCTCCAGGGCAAATACTGCCTTGCCCTTCTGGAGTTCCCACTCAGCATCTAAGTCGGTGTTTTGTACATAGCAGTGAAGACCACTGTTACTGATAACGAGGGACTGTACTCACCTAATTCAGAGTCAGACCTAGTGGTCCAGGTGGGGTTCGGGGCCGGCTGGGGTGATGGGACTGGGTGGGACACAGAAGCGGCCACAGCCTGACTTGCAGCACTTCTCCCCAGCCTGGCAGTTCTCATCGACCATGCAGTTGACAATGCACAGCCCCACTAAGACTTTTGGACAGTCACCGTCCCACCCTGGCGGATAAGCAGGCAAAGGTATAGAGACGGGACGGTTGGTTCCAGTGACTCCAGGTGGGATCCCACCTGGGACTTAGACACAGAGGCTCAGATGACTCCACCCCTGATTCTGACTAGATCTTAATCAAACATCTGGCTGGGACACCTTGAAGCTAGAGGATCTGAGCCCCCGAAGGGCCCCAAGAGAGCACCTGGATTAATGATTTCCAAATGGTATCTCACAAGGAGTTCCCTAGAGGTACCTTGCTGGTGGCTCAGATGGTAAAGAATCTGCCTGCAACGCAGGAGACCTGGGTTTGAGCCCTGGGTTGGGAAAGCTCCCCTGGAGAAGGGACAGGTTACCCACTCCAGTACTCTTGCCTGGAGAATTTCATGGATGGAGGAGCCTGGCGGGCTACAGTCCATGGGGTCGCAGAGTCAAATATGACTGAGCAACAAACACTCACTTTTTTCTTTTTCCACTTCAGGACCTGATATCACTGTAGGTTTGGGGTGGGCCTGGGTGGGGTGCAGAAGCAAGGTCCCGAGCCACCACCCTCAACCCTGGTGTTTGGGCTTCCTACTTCCCACCCCCTGCCATACATGAGCCCCTTGATCCAGGAGGAGGATTGCTTTGGCTTGAAGGGGGGCAGGGTATGAGGACTGGAAGGATAAGGATTTTGACTTCCTCCCACAAACAGAAAGAGAAGACGATCACAGATGGCTCCCTCCCTAACCAGCTCTGGGAGCCCAGGAGCACCCAAGGATTTCTTCCCCAAAGAGCTGACATACCTCCCTTAATGTCTCCGAAGCAGGCATGGCCACAGCCGGTGCTGCAGCACTTATGTCCCTGGGGACAGGACGTGTCCCCGTCACACAGCTCTTCACACGGAAGGGGGTCGGCCGGACATTCACCGCCAAACTCTGCCACAGAATCAGAACACTGGGGCTCAGAGACACCCCAGCCCAGTGTTGCCAGTTATTTTTATCGGGACTCCAGTACAAAATGTACAAAAAAAGATGTAATGGAAAACGATACATTTTCCATTGTTTCCTGTTTGTATTTCATAAATATTTATGCTTAAAGTGTGTATATTATGTGCATTCATGAATATTCAATGCTGATACTTCTTATTCTATTTCTTCTCTTTTTTAATGCTGGCCACAAAATACAAAGTTGATATCCAGATTCAGCTTGAAAAGCGCGGTTGAGGTCTAACAAGTTGTGACAAGCTCACTAGTTGCCGCCCCATACTCGTCCTCCCTCCTTGCTTCCTGTGGTTGACATCAGCACTGCTGGCTGCTGAACTCATGCCCAGGGGAGCCCCCTTCCTATCATCTCTGGGCTGGACTGGGTGACTTGCTTTGACCGACAAGACCCCAGCAAGTATGATGGAAGCAGCGTGTGTGCATGCGTGTGTGCTCAGTGGCTTCAGTCATGTCTGACTCTTTGCGACCCTATGGACTGTAGCCCACCAGGCTCTCTGTCTATGGGATTCTCTAGGCAAGAATACTGGAGTGGTCGCCATGCCCTTCTCCAGGGGACACGTTCACGGCCTCTAGACAGACAATGAAACTCAGAGAAGAGAAGCTGTTGGCCCAGAACCGCAGAGTGAGTCAGCGCCAAAGCAGGACGAAACCCAGCCTCTCGGTCTGTAGTGAAGCACTCTTTCTACTACACCATCCCTAAGACAGGTGGGCAACGGGCCAGCTCCACAGGGCAGGCACACCCAAGAAGTCACGTCCAAACCATACCCACTCACCGTGACTCACTCCTCTCGGTGTTCAAGTTTTTTAAATGGAGGGAAAATACAGGCCATTCATGGCTTTGTAGAAAACCAAGACAGGACTGGCCCAGTGCCTCCGAGAAAGAACATATACATACGATTGGACACAGCTGGTTCCGGGAAGTCTGACATGATGGAAAAAGCACGTGCTAGACTCCAAGAGAACGCGTGCAGCTGAACATGTGCTCGGCCGCTCAGCTGTGTCTGACTCTTTGCGACCCTATGGACTGCGGTCCTCCAGGCTTCTCTGTCTGTGATATTCTCCAGGCAAGAATACTGGAGCAGGTTGCCCTTTCCTCCTCCAGGGGATCTTCCCCACCCAGAGATCAAACTCCAGTCTCCTGCATCTCCTGCATTGGCAGGCAGATTCTTTGCCACTGAGCCACCTGGGAAACCTCATACAGCTGGACAATCCAAGGTATAATAACCTAGCATCCTTAGATTTTCTAAATAGCCCCTATTTCATGTCATTCCATATTACAACTATGTGTCTTGATTTTTTTATTCAGAAAATAAGATCATTGTTCATCACCACATGTCTCTCCCCATACCTCCCACTTGTTTGACAAACACTAAAATCCCTCTAACAAGGAACAAACCCTTTTATCCCCAAGGCTGAGAAGACTGAGCATAAAATAATCTCCCCGATAGAGAAAAAACCCAGCAACATAAACATCTCACCAAATTATACCTTGTACCATAGAGAGTGGAGGTCTAGAATCTCAAACTTCCCAGATTAAACCATTATGCTGGGCCTGACTCTGAAGTAGCTTCCCAGGTGGCTCAGCGGTAAAGAACCCACCTGCCAATGCAGGAGACAGAGGAGATGCGGGTTCGATTCCTGGGCCGGGAAGATCCCTGGAGGAGGAAATGGCAACCCGCTCCAGTATTCTTGCCTGGAGAATCCCACGGACAGAGGAACCTGGGAGGCCACAGTCCATGGGGTCACAAAGAGTCGGACACGACTTAGCGACTGAGCGCACACTCACCACTCTGAAGTAACCAATGCCAGGAGCACCCGGCTTCCCCTGCTTTCATCCCCAGGACCAGGAACAGACACCAAAGCCCTACTGTCTCCCAGGCCAGACTTCCTTGAGTTCCCTGGGGATTTAGCAACTATCAGAAGCAACAAAGGGACCCTTGGAGGATAGGCTGAAGCCTTGAGGCTCAGAATATATCCATTCGGACCAGTGCCCAGCAGGGCCACCCAGTCCAACACCCTATCTGATGCCTGAATCCCTGCCAAATGATCCCCCATCCTCAGCTTGGAGAGCTGGAATTAAGGAAGGCTTACTAACTCCAAGCCCGACTACAGCCAGCCATCCTTATATTTAAGCTAGACAGCCTTAAGGAGAAGAAAGTCTTCTTTACACTCAACTGAAATCTGTGTTTCCCCATCGGTCCTTTACCTGCCCCCAGACACCTGGTAAGATCACAGCTTGCGTCACCTTTGCAGACATCCTCTGCCTTTCTCTGTCTCAGCTTTGCCAGGCTAGGGAGCTCAGTTCCTCCTATCACATGGTTTCTAGTCACCTCAGTTATCTCAGCAGGAATCAAGGTGAGAAATACGAATGACAGCCAGAATAGGGGTGGTCAATCTAGCCTCCGGATATGCCCAATCCCAAGATCCCAAGCTATCAGCAGAAAGGCAGGATACAAAGCTGAAGCCCAGACACACTCACTCACTGAGTCTCCACTGCTGCCTCAGCTCCAACCCTCCACTAGGGAAAGACGCCAGCTGCTGGCGGAAAGTGACATGTCAAAACTTCTTAAGCCAAGAAGGGCCCTGAGTCCTCAAACCTACTCCTTTCTTCTCATGTAAATAGACAGACAGACATCCAGAAGGGGGAGAAACCGGCTGAAGTCAGTGGTCCCAGAACTGGGCCCCAAACCCGCAGCTTTGGCACTAGGTCCAGTGCCCTTTAACCCACATGATTACAATCCCCTACACTCTGCAAGGATCACCTAAAAACAAATCAACAAGCACTAGGACTCAGCTCAGTTCTGCCAAAACTAGTAGACAGCTTTAGGGGTTAGGAAAACTTACAAATAAACTAGTGTGTGTCTGGAGCCCCCGCAACCACTCCTAGTTTCGGTGATTCACCGGGACTCAGCATACAGGTGTACATACGGCCATGATTCACACAGCACAAAAATGCAAAGCAAAACCCATCAACGGGAAGAGGCGCGTGATGCGAAGTCCAGAGGAAACCAGGCGCAAGCTTCCAGGAGCCCTCTCCAGCAAAGTCGCATAGGATGGTCTTTATTCTTCTGGCATGAAACTGTGACAACACGTATGAAGTGGTATTCTACCAGGGAACCCACTGGAGATTCAAGATTTTTCCTGGGGGCTGGTCACACGGCACTCTCTGCCTAGCCCATACCACTCTTAATAGTTAGGGTGGCAGGAACTCTCTCAAAAATCCAAATTCTCAGAAGCCAGCCAAGGCCAATCTTGTGAGCAGGCCTTTCTGGGAATGTTAACGTTGGACCCGCTGTGTTAACTCTCTCAGCTGTACAAACAGCGTGGAGGTTTCAGGAAAGGGGGGCCCAAACACACATGGAGCCCACACCCTCGATCCATACAAAAGGACATAATGCGTATGTCCTAATAAGAAAACGGAGGCTCACAGGGGCTCAGGAGGGGCCAGCCTTCACGCAGTGGGAGGGGGCCATAAGGGACCCAAGATAGACAGTCGTGTCCAACTCTTGGCGACCCCACATACTGCAGTGCACCAGGCTCCTCTGTCCATGGAATTCTCCAGGCAAGAATACTGGAATGAGTTGCCATCCTTTTTTCCAGGGGATCTTCCCAACCCAGGCATTGAACCTGGGTCTTCCACATTGCAGGTAGATTCTTTACCGTCTGAGCTACCAGGGAAGCCTCTGGGACAACATTAAGGGAGCCAAAGGGGACAAGATTAAGGCCATTATCTGAATCTTCACTCCAAAACCTTCTCCTCTCAAAGTTATCCCCTTCTCAGCAAAGAGTACGACCATCACCCAAAGGCTCCAGCCAGCCACTCAGCATTCTTCTTGACACCTCCTCTTCCTCATCACCCACATCTGCTAACCAGGCCTGTCAGCTCCAACTTCAGAAGTATTTCAGGGACTTCCCTGGTGGTCCACTGGTTAAGAACCTGCCCGCCAATACAGTGGACACGGGTTCAATCCCTGGTCCGGGAAGATCTCACATGCCCTAGGGAAACTAAGCCAGTGAACCGCAACTGCTGAGCCCCTCTGCTGCAACTGCTGAAGCCTGCTTGCCATGAGCCGGTGCTCCGCAACAAGAGAAGCCCGAGTGCCGCAACTAGAGAGTGGCTCCCCCTTGCCACAACTAGAGAAAGCCCACATGCAGCAACAAAGACCCAGCACGGCCAAAAATAGTAAATAAACTTTTTTTTCCCCAAAAAAAGTACTTTGAGTCTGCCACTTTCCCAGGTCTGTACTGTCACCACCCTGGTCTGAGCCATGGCACCCCCTTGCCCAGCCTGACACAGTGGCCTCTCAACTGGCCTACCACCTTCTACATTTTCCTCATCCATGCTTCACACACCAGCAGAGAGGTCTTTTTAAAATGAAAACCCAACCAGGTCTCTCCTGCTTTAAAGGCCTCCCATTGCACTTACAATAAAGCCTTAGACAGAGGCCCTGGAGGTTCCCCGAAAGCCCAGACCTGAACTGGAAACACCCTCCTTCCCCGTCTCTCGTCTCCAACCACACTGACCTTCAGTTCAGTTCAGTCGCTCAGTCGCGTCCGACTCTTTGTGACCCCATGAACTGCGGCACACCAG
Organism: Bos indicus; assembly: GCF_029378745.1. Classification (NCBI taxonomy): domain Eukaryota; kingdom Metazoa; phylum Chordata; class Mammalia; order Artiodactyla; family Bovidae; genus Bos; species Bos indicus. Next base: position 74,574,653 of record NC_091772.1, read on the forward strand.
GCCTCCCTGTCCATCACCAACTCCCGGAGTTCACTCAAACTCACGTCCATCGAGTCGGTGATGCCATCCAGCCATCTCATCCTCTGTCATCCCCTTTTCCTCCTGCCCCCAATCCCTCCCAGCATCAGAGTCTTTTCCAATGAGTCAACTCTTTGCATGAGGTGCCAAAGTATTGGAGTTTCAGCTTTAGCATCATTCCTTCCAAAGAACACCCAGAGCTGATCTCCTTTAGAATGGACTGGGTTGGATCTCCTTGCAGTCCAAGGGACTCTCAAGAGTCTTCTCCAACACCACAGTTCAAAAGCATCAATTCTTCGGCGCTCAGCTTTCTTCACAGTCCAACTCTCACATCCATACATGACCACTGGAAAAACCATAGACTTGACTAGATGGACCTTTGTTGGCAAAGTAATGTCTCTGTATCTAGGTTGGTCATAACTTTCCTTCCAAGGAGTAAGCGTCTTTTAATTTCATGGCTGCAGTCACCATCTGCAGTGATTTTGGAGCCCAGAAAAATAAAGTCTGACACTGTTTCCATTGTTTCCCCTGGTTTTAGAAAAAGCAGAGGAACCAGAGATAAAATTGCCAACATCCGCTGGATCATCGCAAAAGCAACAGAGTTCCAGAAAAACATCTATTTCTGCTTTATTGACTATGCCAAAGCCTTTGACTGTGTGGATCACAATAAACTGTGGAAAATTCTGAAAGAGATGGGAATACCAGACCACCTGACCTGCCTCTTGAGAAACCTATATGCAGGTCAGGAAGCAACAGTTAGAACTGGACATGGAACAACAGACTGGTTCCAAATAAGAGGAGTATGTCAAGGCTGTATACTGTCACCCTGCTTATTTAACCTATATGCAGAGTACATCATGAGAAATGCTGGGTTGGAAGAAGCACAAGCTGGAATCAAGATTGCCAGGAGAAATATCAATAACCTTAGATATGCAGATGACACCACCCTTATGGCAGAAAGTGAAAAGGAACTCAAAAGCCTCTTGATGAAAGTGAAAGAGAAGACTGAAAAGGTTGGCTTAAAGGTCAACATTCAGGAAACGAAGATCATGGCATCTGGTGCCATCACTTCATGGGAAACAGATGGGGAAACAGTGGAAACAATGACCTTTTACCTCCTGAAAAGAGCAAGCCCGGCCCCACCCCACAGGCTTTGCCCCCGCAGTTCCCTCTTCCTAGCATTGCACCCAACAGCCAGATGCTTCTTCTCATTCTCCAACTTAAAATGATACCTCCTCTTTCCCTCGCTTTTCTTTCCTTTCGTAGCACCAGCATGACTGGTGCTTATTATTGTCCGCTTATGATTATTTCCTATGTCTCACATCAGGGGCTGAGCTCCATGAGACCAAGGACCGTGACTGCTCTGCTCACCCCTGGATGCCCAAATGCCAGGTAGTATAGACCGACTCAGTGTGTACTGAATCCATTTATAAGCAAGCAAGTGAAATACACAGGCCGGACGTCAGAGATATGGGAGGAAATCTGATCAGCAAGGTGCTGGGCATAACTCTATAAGCTCTTGGGCATTATTTGGCAGGTTTTGTACAAGCTTCTTATATACATTTCTTCTCAACTACATGATTGGAGAAGGCAATGGCAACCCACTCCAGTACTTTTGCCTGGAAAATCCCATGGACAGAGGAGCCTGGTAGGCTGCAGTCCATGGGGTTGCAAAGAATCGGACACCACTGAGCGACTTCACTTTCACTTTTCACTTTCGTGCACTGGAGAAGGAAATGGCAACCCACTTCAGTGTTCTTGCCTGGAAAATCCCAGGGACGGGGGAGCCTGGTGGGCTGCCGTCTATGGGGTCGCACAGAGTTGGACACGACTGAAGCGACTTAGCATCAGCATCAACTACATGGGATAGACTGAATACTTGTACTCTCCGAAAATTCTTATGTTGAAACTAAATACCCAAAGTGAGGGTATTTGGAAGTGGGGTCTTTGGGAAGTGATCAGGTCAAGAGACTGGAGCCCTTATAAGGGCTAGTGGCCCTTATTGGTCTTCTGTCAGATGAGGTCACAGCAAAAAGAGAGCAGTCTACAAACCAGGAAGCAGGCCCTCACCAGACACTTGATCTGGCACCTTGATCTCAGATGTCCCCGTTTCCAGAATTGTGAGAAATAAATGTCTGTAGTTTGTAAGCCACCCAGTCTGTGCTATTCTGTTACAGCAGTGGGAATGGACACTACCTTATCACCCTATTCGATAAATGTCCTTGCATGCACGTGTTTAGTCCATCGGTCATTTCAGAGTCTTTGCAACTCTTTGGAGTCCACCAGGCTCCTCTGTCCATGGGATTCTCTAGGCAAGAATACTGCAGCAAGTTGCCATTTCCTCCTCCACGGGATCTTTCTGACCCAGGGATCTCCTGTGTCTCCTGCACTGCAGGCAGATTCTTACCTGCTGAGCCATCAGGGAAGCCCTGATAAGAGATAAATATGCTTACCTCCATTTTAAGGATGATAAAAAGAGGCCACAGAGGAGCCAGGCTTCTTACCCATGTTCAAACCCTAACTGCCTCAGGACCCTCCAGGGTCCAGCCTGGGCCCTCAGGAACTCTGATGTGCCTCTACCTTACCAAACAGACAGCACAGGAAGCCTCTGGTGAATCAGGGCTTAATGAAAGTGGAAGTTGTTCACAGCCCAGAAAGAAGAGCTCCCAGTGCTGGTCATCGGGTGTAGCAACAAGTCCCATTGGGTGAGTGGGCCAGCCCTGCTCTAGGACTGGAACTGTAGAAAAGCACTTAACTAATAACTCCGTGGCCAATATCACTTCCCACCAGACGAGGAACCCCACGAAGCCAGTGGGCTCCGGGAGATCTGCAGAGAAATCACTGTTCTAGCCTGCTGAGCTCCCAGGAAAGAAGCAGCCCCAACTGGGCTGGCCAGGGCCCAGAGCAGCTCACTGAGGTGCCCGGCTGGGCTGCCAGCCTCACCCTCAGCCCCTATAATTCAGTCATCACCTTCAAACATGGGGAAGACTGTACCAGGCCCAACAAGCTGCCAGGGAGTGACCCGTGGGAGACAGATGCCCAGCCCTGGTTCCAGACAGGGCCTCAAGAGTCCTGGCAACGAGTACAACCCTCTATTCTCTTTTATGGGCACGCTGCCCAAGGGAGCTGCCAAACTGAGGTGCAGACAATCCTACTGGGTAGAGGGAAGGGACCTGCTACATGGGGAGATTTGGCTGGCAGGTCAGCCTTCACAAGAACCCTGAGTTCCAAGTAAAAGAATCACAGATAATCAATGGTCTGTTCTTTCCTGACAGAAAGCAAAGAAGTGGGGACTCTAGTGATTAAAGAAGAGACAGCTCCCCCACCAAAAAAAAAAGGGGGGTGGGGGTGGGGAAGAGGTGCTCTAGGTGAGCTAGATTCCAAGAGCCAACCTTGAAGACAAGAAGCTGGCTGGGTCTACGTAGCCCAGAGGCAAGATCGGAAAGGAGACATGGATTTCGCCTCTCGAGACATCCTTAGGGATGCCTCCTCAGCAGAGCCAACTACAGCATGCACTGCAGCGCATCTGCCTAGCCAGACAGGATTCATCCCCCTGGTATGGCTCTTGGCACAGGTTCTTATCAGGTGAGTATTTTTCTTCTTTCACTGCAAAAGAGATCACCTGAGATTGGGGGTAACTGATAAGGCCTCAAGAAATGGGGAATGGAAGTCAAATGCACTTTGGGGACCTTTAGCCTCTCTGGCACTCCACTCCAGTACTCTTGCCTGGAAGATCCCATGGACGGAGGAGCCTGGTAGGCTGCAGTCCATGGGGCACTAAGAGTCGGACACGACAGAGTGACTTCACTTTCACTTTTCACTTTCACGCATTGGAGAAAGAAATGGCAACCCACTCCAGTGTTCTTGCCTGGAGAATCCCAGGGACAGGGGAGCCTGGTGGGCTGCCGTCTATGGGGTCGCACAGAGTCGGACATGACTGAAGCGGTTTAGCAGCAGTAGCAGCCTCTCCCAAATTCTTATCTGAAATATTTCTGCAATCACTTTCCCCTCCTCCCACACCCCCACCATCCACCAACACACACCCAGCACCACTGAAGGACCAGCCATTCTGCAGAAAGAGAGAAAGGTTGGGCAAAGCCAGAACCTCTAGTAAGCCAGACTGGAAATGTTATCTCCTTGTCCAGAGAGGACAGAGAAAGCCAGGAAGACCTATCCTGGCTGCTCCCAGAATTGATCCATTCAGGTCTGTCCTACAGAGGAGACCATCATCTCCCCAAATGAGGACCCTCACTCTGGGGGGAGGCAAGGGGTGATTTCTTCTCTAGTTATTTTCAGTTACTCTTAGTCAGGGGTCCCAAAGGGTAACTCACCACGCTCTCCTACAGTCAGCCTGGATGCCACAGACCCAAGAGCCACTACTGTCTTCAGGAGGAAGAGGCAGCTCAACATGACGAGGATGCTGAGAGCTGAGACGAAAACTCCAATCCGGCCAGACATGTACATCTTGCCCAGAAGATCAACCGAGGGAAGGGCAAGGCAAGGGGACTGGCCTAAGCCCAGCCCCAGATCCTTCCCTTTCGCAATAATTCCCAAGGATGTCTTCTCCTGACAAGAAGAAGAAAAGTGATTGGTTGCTGGTGTGTGGAACATTCCTGGTGCTACCAAAAGACACATGTGATCAGAATGATCAAACTCTGTACAAGGGACAATGATGAGGAATCTAGGGGGAGCTGGGGAAACAGAGGGATAGACACTGGATCAAAGAGAGCCCCAGAGGGTTTTTCAGGGACATGGCTACAGCTGAAATGAGAGAGGAAAGGACTAACGACACCACGGAAGGAAAGAACCAACGCTAATAAAATGCACTGTGGCTCCTGTCCATCATTGCAACCTAGAAAGCAGAGACTAGAACCAACTGCACACAAACTAGTCAAAAACTATAGAAAAGTAGTGCTTGAATTTCTTCAACTAACATAAATGCACCAAAAACCTACATCTTGGTCCCTCTGGCCCATATAGGACATTTGTGGCCTATATGAAGGCCAGTTGACAAAACCCCAAAGAACAGTTGCTGACTCAAGTAATAACCTAGGCCATACAGACTCCTTTTCTTTATCTCTTCTTCCTATATTTCTTTTTATTTTTCTTTATCTGTCCCCTTTGATCAACCATGATACCTGTGTCCACTGGCATTGCTTAGTCTAACAAGGCTAAAGGGCAGGGGACATTCAAGGCACAAGGTTAAAAACCTCAATAGGGCCTAGGAGTTTGTTGCCAGAAAGTCACCTTATTATTTTAAGGCTGATAAATGAACATTTGTTGATCTAACATGTGCTTTACATATTTTATTTCTCACAATTAACTTGCAAAAGTAAGAAAACTGATTCTTTTTTTAGAGAAAGAACTGCCCAAGGTCATTAAGCTAGTAAGTGGTGGCTGCTGGAATTTAATAACAGTAATGACAGATAGCATTGTTTGAAGGTTTATTACTGCCAAGGGTCTAAGTACTTTACATAAGTTAACTCACTTAATTTCACTGCAACCCTACGAGTTAAGTACTATTATCCCCATTCTACAGACGGGGAAACTGAATCAAAGAAAGAAATGTAGGTCACAGCTAATAAGTAGTAGAATAAAGGTGTGTGTGTGTGCATGCTCAGTTGCTTCAATCGTGTCTGCCTTTTTGCAGTGTCTGAGTCTTTTAACTCTATGGACTGTAGCCCACCAGGCTCCTCTGTCCATGGGATTCCCCAGGCAAGAATACCAGGAGTGGGTTGCCATTCCCTTCTCCAGGGAATCTTCTGACCCAGGGATCGAACGGAAGTCTCCTGCATCTCCTGTGTTGCAGGAGGATTCTTTAACCACTGAGCCACTTGGGAAGCCCAGAACAAAGGTAAGCAGTCCAATTCCATAGTCAGTGTTCTTTATCATCATATCATAATGAATTTGAACTCAGATCATTCTAACTGCAAAACTCATGCACCTTCTACTACCCCGTATTATGACCTGGTAAAAGAAGATCCAATTCTATTCAGGGATGTCTTACCTCTAATGCAGAGCAAAAGGGGGTCTGGGGAACTCCACAGCTGTGAAACCCCTGCATCCTCAACCTATCCCAGAATCAACCATCTGGGGAGAGAAGCCCAGGATCTTCATTAGATGCCTTCCGAAGCCAAGAGGCAACCCCTGGGATAAAGGCCTGGAGGGACCGCTGAGTGAGTGTTTAGGATGCCATGGGCCAGACCCCCTCCCCCTCTTGTTGGGTTTTGGGGTCCTCGCATGAGGCCCATCCAATTCTGGGAGCTGAGTGCCGGGCATATTAAAATCTAGTTTTCCAAAGACAACCGCAGACGCCCCTGTACCAAACGCTCCCCACCTCTCCCCAGCTCCAGCCCGTGGAAACCTGCTCCCTTCCTCCCGCCCTGCACTTCTCCACGGGCCTTGGCCCGGCCAGAGAACGACCCTTGATTGAACACCCCCAGTCACACCCGAAGCGAGGCCGCCCCCGAGAAGGAGACAGGCCACCCGACGGGCAACGCCTCTAAGCAGCCGCAACCGGACGGGAACCAGCGGTTCGGTTTCCCTGGCAACCCCGCCGCTCGCCGCGTCGCGCTTCCGGAGCCTGAGGGCGGCGCGCTCCAATGACGTCACGGGGCCACTTTCCGGCCGGTGGCAGAGTCGGACTGAAGTTGTGGGGGCCCGTGGCGCCATGGGGGCCACTGGCGACGTTGAGCAGCCGCGGGGACCCGGCGGGGCAGAGCGGGGTGGCCCCGAGCTGGGAGACGCGGGCGCAGCGGGGCAGCTGGTTCTCACGGTGAGGGCGCCCCCGGGGAGGCCCCGGCCGGGCCTGGGCTCGGGCCCGGCAGGGCCTCGGGCTCCTGGGACCCTGGCCCGCGGGGGAGAGAACGCGGCGGCTGATCTACCGAGGGGGTTGGCATTGTCGCAGTCCGACGACCTGGCTTCAAATTCTGGTGCCGCCCTCCTAAAGCTAGGTGACGTGGGCCGGCCCTGTCAAGCCCCTGAGCCCCAGTTTTATCTTCAGGAAGATGGAGATGCTTAGCTCTTGCCTCATAAAGTTGTCGGGGGGAGGGATAATAAATGCGGGTAAAGCTCCCAGCACATCATCTGGCAGAGTAGACCCTCGGTAAACACTGGTCTCCTTCCTCCACCCTTTTCTGAAAAGTAGGGTTGGGACTTTGGAGGCAGGAAACTTTCCCTCGGTTCCTCTTCCCCGGCCGGGCCTTCCCCCGCACCGCCCTACCCCCAAGGTGGCAGAGACGGTGAAAGCACCCGAGAAGCAGGAATGTCTGAGGTGTAACTTAATACCCACGCTCCACCTCCACGCCAGTGTTACGGACCTCGGTGACATCTGCTCCCTTGGTCCCCACAGAACCCTTGGAACATAATGATCAAGCACCGGCAGGTGCAGCGGAGGGGCCGCCGCTCACAGATGACCACAAGGTAAGGTTAGCCCCGGATGGCATGTCTCTTCCAGGCACTGGCGTGGAGGGCAGCTTTGCGGTCCCCACTGCACAGGGCTAAGAAAGAGTTCATCAGCCAGTAGAAAGAGGAGATTCAGATTCTGTAACTCTCTGTGTGATCTTGAGCAAGTCATTTCCCCCCTGAACTCAAAACGAGGGGGAGGGGTGTTGATTAGGGTTAGGGTGTAACCTAGGGACAATGCCCAAGGTCCCTAACATTCAATGGCTCTTGTGTTTAAAGCTGCCAAAGAGGCAGAATAGCATGGAGGTTATGAGAAACATGGGCCTCATAGTCTCCATCTCAGGGAAGGGAGGGAGCACAAGACGGGTCTTTGGGATGCTGGTTGTATATGTTTCCTGACCTGTATATGTTTCCTGACCTGTGTGTGTGTGTGTGTGTGTATGCTAATTCGCTTCAATGGTGTCCAGGTCTTTGCAACCCTATGGACTGTAGCCCACAATGGGATTCTCAACCGAAAATACTGGAGTGGGTAGCCATGCCCTCCTCCAGAGGGATCTTCAGACCCAGGGATTGAACCCTCATCTCCTGCATCTCAGGCGCATTCTTTACATCTAGTACTATCTGGGAAGTCTTGACCTGAGTAGTGATTAAATGGATGTTCACTAAAACTTACAGTGTATTAAGTATATCTACTAAAACACTTTAAAAATAATGTCCATTTCATAGCGTTATGAGTATGAAATGAAGTCCCACGTCTATGTGGTTTGCACAGAACTTGGACACATAGCTAGTTTTCAGTAAAAGTCATCTGATTGTTTGGGGGTGGTTTGTTTTTTTCTTTTTCTAGCCACACTACATGGCATGCAGTATCTTAGTTCCCTGACCAGGGATCAAATCTGTGCTTCCTATAGTGAAAGCATAGAGTTTTAACCACTGGACTGCCAGGGAAGTCCCAAAGCCATCTGTTATTGTTGTTGAAGGATCTTATGTCAGTAATTGGCAGATTGGGAAAGGAAATGTTTGGAACATGCCTTCTGACTGTGGCTTATTCCCCTCCCTCCCTCTGCAGTTTCACAGATCCTGCCATCTCCATGGACCTCCTCCGAGCTGTCCTGCAGCCCAGCATCAACGAGGAGATCCAGACAGTCTTCAACAAGTACATGAAGGTGAGAAGGATGCAGAGACAAAAAAAAAAAATAGGAGTTAAGACTCATGGGTGATCCTTCCTTGCATCACAGTCTTCCTAGCTCTTTCTAGTACCTACACATACCTAAAGTTTTCCAATTTGGAATCCCCACTCCAAGAATGTTTTTTCTCTTTGGGGGTAATTTGAATACCTCTTATTGTTACCAAAGCAAGTTTGGGTCTCCTCACCCATGTGTGTGCTAAGTCACTTCAGTCATATCCAACTCTTCGTGACCCCGTGGACTGTAGCCCGCCAGGCTCCTCTGTCCATGGGATTCTCCAGGCAAGAATACTGGAGTGGGTTGCCACATCCTTCTCCAGGGGATCTTCCTAACCCAGGAATCAAACCTGCGTCTCTTAAGTCTCCTGCATTGGCAAGTGGGTTCTTTACCTCTAGCGCCGCCTAGGAAGCCCAAGCAAGTTTGGGTCTGCTCACCAACACGCAGTAAAACCAATCTACTGACAGCAGGTAGTGGTGAAGGAAAGTGCAACATTTACTGCTGGGCAGCGCCAAGCACGGAGGCTGGGGGCTAGTTTGTTTCTGTTATAGTTACTTAGTCACTAAGTCATGCCGACTCTGCAGCCCCATGGACTGTAGCCCACCAGGCTCCTCTGTCCATGGGATTTCCCAAGCAAGACTACTGGAGTGGGATGCTATTTCCTTCGCCATGGGATCTTCAGACCCTCATCTCCTGCATTGGCAGGTGGGTTCTTTACCACTGAGCCACCAGGGAAGCCCTCCGGGGACTAGACTAGTGCTTGAAACACCCAGACTCCCCAATAAGTTTCAGCAAAGCATTTTTAAAGACAAAGTGAGGGAGGGGCGTCCCAGGGTATGTGATCAGCTTGTGCACAATTCTCTGATTGGTTGATGGTGAGGTGGCCATGTGGTATCACAGGGAGTAACATTATTAACACTTAGGCTCTGCTCATGTTCATCAGGTAGTTCATTTCTTCCACTTCATGGTGGTTTTAACATCTATTAGACAACTCAGGAAATGTGCATCAGATGCTGTTATTGAGGAGTTTTAAAGCAGAGGATATGGGAGAGGAGTCTGCTCCCTGTCCTCCAAGGCCCCACAGGGTCAGCTCCATTAGTTGTGCCAAGCTGTGGTGAGGATGAAATGACTTGAGTGTAATGTGCTCAGCCTGTGCTTGGAATGCAAGTGTTTTTAGTACTTGTTTAATAGATAACCATTGTTACTGTTTAAAATTCATTTTAATATCTATTAATAATCTGCACGGCTCTACCTGAATTTGCCACAGATGCTTCAGTCCCAGCATATTAAGGACTGGACTCGTTTGTTTTTCTTCCTAAATCTTCTCTTGTATTTATTCTTTCATTCGAGAAGTATTTACTAAGCCCTTGGCAATGCACTCCAGTACTCTTGCCTGGAAAATCCCATGGACAGAGGAGCCTGGTAGGCTACAGTCCATGGGGTCACAAGGAGTCGGACACAACTGAGCGACTTCACTTATTCACTTACCGTAATTCAGGCACTGTTCTAGGCACTTAAGGATGTAACAGGGAACAAAATGGGCAGCGTCCTTGCCCTCTTTAAATAAATGTGTCCTTTGTCGGGGAATGCCAGAGAGAAGGAGAAGACAGTGACCTGTAGGGAACAGAGGTGCTCTTTCATAGATTGTGTCTAGACAGGACATTTGAGCAGAGACCCAAAAGAGTGAGGAAGGAACAAGTCATGCATTTACCTGGAGGGAAAGCAATCCAGGCAAAGGGAACAAGGGCAGAGGCCCTGAGCCAGGAGCATACTTGGCACGTTCAAAGCACCAGAGTGGCCAGTGTGGTGGGAGCCAACCAAACCAGGAAAGAAGTAGGAGAGGTGACCAGACCGCTAACAGACTCAGCTCAGGCAGAACTTCGAAGCCGGAGTGAGAACTGTGAATGAAAAGTATTACCTGCCACATCAGAAAACAAAGGATGCTGCAGCCATCAAGCCATCTCTTTACAGCCCCCCTGCCTGGAGCCCCAAGGGAACTCGGGGTAGAAACAGGATGCCCGCCATCTAGTGGTCAACTGCTGCAACCACCCCCAACAGTGCACCCCGAGGGGACTCGGGACTGAGAAAGCACAGGATTCTGGCCCCAGGAAGCTGAGGCACACGTCAAAAGAATGGTTTCAGTGAGCCCAGACTCTTGCATCTTTCCGTACATAGGAAAGCACTAAATTCCTTAACTGGACATAGCTGGTTTTCTTTATTTAACGGTAATCTTTTGATGTTCCGACTACCTGCTCTTTGTTGCAAAAATTCCTGTGTCGATATCCTGGCTCCCCACCTTGCCCTCTTGGAGCCGTCTCTCAAAGCTGTCTTAGATGCTGTGTCCTGGACCTAAATCCTCAGTTTTGTCCGCCAAATAAAACATAACTCTCAACTTTTAGGTTGTGCTTTTTTTCCCCCAGTTGACAGAACTTTGGGTTTTATTACAAGTAAAACAGAGGCTCTTGGAGAGTTTTGAGCAGAGTTCATGAGGAACATTTTTTAAAGAGTCTCTCTGACAGTCATAGAGAGAGTAGACTTCAGGAGGAGCAGTTAGGAGGCTTGAGATGATAGTGGCTTGGGTATTAGCAGTAAGGGTGCCAGGAAAAAGTCAGATTCTATATGTCTCAAAGGTAGCAAACAGGATTTGCCAGTAATTCAGAAGTGCCGGGTAAAAGAAAAAGAGAAGTAAATAACTCCCAAGTTACTTGCCAGAGGCAACTGTAAAGGTAGAATCACCTCTGACTTGGTATGAAGAAGATGGAAACAAGCAGAGGCATCGGGAGCTCAGGGACAATTTAAATGAGATCATCATCCACTTAAAAACCAGAGTCCAGTGGGCTCTGCCCTCCTGCATCTTCCAATTCAGTCCTGGGGTCCCGCACATTCCACCCCACACTCTGACCAGCCTGCCCTTCTTCTTTGCCTCTGCCTTGGTTCAGGCCTTCATTATTTCTCCCACTGTAATCCTTAACTGCCTCTGTTCTTTCCGTTTTTCAGCCCACCCTCCATAAATCCGGTGATTTCTAAAATGTAAATCCTTTAAAATCCCTCCACGACTTTTCCATTTTTTTCTGGGTGAAATCCAAATTCCTTTACGTGGCATATATGGCCCTCTGAGATCAGACCGCAGCCACCCCTTGCTGTATACCTAGTCATTCCTGCCCCTAACTTCTGCACTTCCCAGGATGCCCCAAGTATTCTTATACCTCTGCACCTTTGCATATGCAGAAATAAAGGGGTTAAGCCACTAGGAAAAGACTAGACCAGGATTATCTGTCTCCAAAGCACTTTCCTTGTTGCTTGTCCAGATAGTGGATACCATGATTCAGGAACTTTCTCTCCTGGACACATGCTGAATAAACACAGTTTGTGGCTTCACGTTGTCTGTGAAGATACCTCCTTGCCACGCTTGTTTTTAGAACAAGGTACAAATGACTTGATTACATCACAGCTTCGGATAAGTCCAGGCTGTTGATCAGCCTCATCAGGTCACTTTGTTTAATAGTATTCCCAAATCTCAGCTACCCATTTTCTTAAGAATGTTTAGAATAATAACTTCTAGAAATGGCTGATCTTATCCAAGAAATGTTTAATTTTATCGATTTATTCTTGTTACTACTAAATGCACACCCCTTTAAAAATATTCTAATAATATAGCTTAGAAAATGGAGTGATAGATGGATTAAATGGGATGGGTAGATGGCTATGTGATAGCAAATACAGCAGAAGGTTAATTGTAAACCTAGAACCTATTATACAGAGTGAAGTGAGTCAGAAAGAGAAAGATAAATTCTGTATTCTAACGCATATATACAGAATCTAGAAAAATGGTATTATTTACAGGGCAACAGTGGAGAAATAGACATAGAAAATAAACATGGACATGAGGAGAGGGGAGGAGAGAGTGAGATGCAAAGAAAGGGTAACACGGAAATTTACATTACCATATGTAAAATAGATAGCCAACGGGAATTTGCTGTCAGGCTCAGGAAACTCAAACGGGCTCTGTATCAGCCTAGAGGGGTGGGACGGGGAGGGTATATATATATATATACCTATGGCTGATTCATGTTGAGGTTTGACAGAAAACGGCAGAATTTTGTAAAGCAATTATCCTTCAATAAAAAATAAATTAATTTTTTTTAAAAAGCTTAATTGTAGACTAGGTAATAGGTATTAGTATCAATTGAATAAAAGTAAAAACCAAAAATCACTAAAACTCACCTTACAGAATCCCAGACTGTTAATAATGATCATGTAGTCTCCTGTATTTATTTGTGTGTATGTGTGCGCACGCACATGCATGTTTAAAAAATACATAGGATCATTTTACACAGTTCTGCAACAATATATTTTGGTCATGTTTCTAGGTAAGTACATAATAGCTCACGCTGACTGTTTTGTAATAGTTGCAGAGTAGTCTAGTGTGTGAATGTACTGCAGTTTAGTTAGCTAGTCCGTAGAACACTTGGATTATTTACATTTTTCTCTATTACAAACAGTTCTACATTGAACACTTTGAATGTATATCTTTGTTCACCTGTGAGAGTATTTCTAAAGGATAAAGTTATAAAGATGAAATCGGTGGATAAAGGAGGAAACATTTTTCCCTCAAGAAAACTTCTCTCCAGAAATTTTGTGCCATTTTGCATTTCCACCAATGGTGCTTGAGAATTCCGCATTTATTCTCATATCCGGAGGTGGCTTACGCTTAGCCTACATATGCCTTGTACTGCCCGCCTCACAGGGTGCTTGTAAAGTATCCATGTTATTTCATTTAGCATTCACTTAGTCATTAGTCGACATTGAACACCAGTATTAATCTCCAGTTTTTAGTTTTTGTTTTGAAGTCAAACTCACCTGATCACTTCACTTAATTTTGCCTGCAGAATTTCCCCCTAAACTCTTTTTTTTTTTTCCTCCTAAACTCTTGAGCTCTCTAATCCAGTGCTTTCACTCTCTCCTCCTTGGTTTGGTGTACACAACAAAGGCATATATGTCAGTGATTGCACTTCCGCATGGTTGTCTCCCTCGGGGGGTTCATGGGTTTTAGGGTTCAGAAGTTTTCTACTTACCGGAGAGAACCTATCTTCTCTCCTAGAGACACGGACTGTCTTTGATGTATCCCAGTGTCTCGGTTTGGACCTCGCGTCACCTTGTCCCTTGGTGTTTTCAGGCTCCAGCTCTCCCTCGTACCTGGTGGAGGAACCTTTCTGCCTTTCCTTTCCCCAGCCAGCTGGGGCTGCTGATAGCCGGGCGCCTGGCCAAGTCTTACCCCTCCCAACCTACAGATGTTTCTCTCAGATTGGGTGAAGTCAGGATTCAAGTAGGCTTTTCTCCCACTGGGTCTTTTCTGGCCTCCCTGACCTGTTCATCTCAGGCACTGGCCTTTTTTTTTTTTTCCTTCTATGGAAGTAAAACATGTACATTATAGAAATTGAGAAGAGGTATAGTTAAAAAAAAAAAAAAGAGAAAACAATCATGATATCGCCACTTTAATATAGTGTATTCTCACAGTTCTTTTGTCTATGCTTGCTTTTTGCTATTTTAGTCTCATGCTATCCCAAACTGTTTAATAACTTCCTTTTTTCACTTTACTATATATCATGAATACCTTTTTGTGTCAAAAATACATTCTCCTGTACCTTCCTTACTGTGATTTTGATACTTGTCTACTTCTTCATGGTATAGATAGTCCATAATTTACTTCAGTTGTACTTGGACATTTAGGTTATCCTTTGATTTTGTACTGTCTACACATTACTGCTGTGAAGACCCTTCTTTGAGTACCTCCATGATGGTTCTCCTCTGTAAGAGTGGATAAAGAGGGGAAGTAGAGCCAGGGACCTGAATCTAAGTCTGGCTGATCTCACGGCATGGTCATGATTGCCTTTCCCTTCTTCATGCTTACGTGTGTGCTTAGTCGCTCAGTTAGGTCTGACTCTTTGCAACTCCATGGACACCAAGCTCCTCTGTCCATGGAATTTTCCAGGCAAGAATACTTGAATGGGTTGCCATTTCCTACTCCAGGGGATCTTCCTCGAACCTGTGTCTTGTGTGTCTCCTGCATTGGCAGGCAGATTCTTTACCACTGAGCCACCTGGGAAGCCCCTTCTCTTCTTTATAAGGGTAGATTTTATGTACAATTCCCTTCCCGTTGATGCAAATCAGCAGGACTTCTGGCTCTGTCTTCTATTGTACTTCTCCCTAGTTCTTCCAGAAGGCAGCACTGAATGTACGAGACAATGTCGGGGAAGAAGTGGATGCTGAGCAGCTGATCCAGGAGGCCTGTCGGAGCTGCCTGGAGCAGGTGAGATCAAAGAGGAAGAGAGATGTAGGCACAGGGGTTAGCCCTCTGGGCTCGGCAAAGACATACGGTCTCATCATGAGTGGTATTTGGAAGGAAACCCAGTGAGCTACTTACTTAGGGCTTGGAGCTTTGAAGACAGAGGGAAGGGAGGTAGCTACTAGATGCCAAGTACTATGGTAGACACTTTCACCTGCATGAGTTCGTTTCCATCTCAGAAGAAACCTGTACAGAAGGCACATTTCAATTCCTAGTTTACAGATGAAGAAATTGTGGCTTAGAACAAGCAGGAGGTAGAACAGCTAAGATCTGGCTCGCCTCTGTAAGCGCGTGGTTACTTGATCACGTAGTCACAGCCCCTTTTGGTGTCACGAGAACTACCACCCTTTCTGCCTCCTTGCCTCCCAAGGTGTGGTCAGGAGGCATGACGTCAGGTCTAGAAATGGCTGTGTGCTCAAGATAGTCGTGAACCTGTTTGCATGTGTCAGCTGCTGTTATTAATAGGAATTGTCAACATCACCCAGATTCTGTGCTTGACTGTGAGCCATTAGCTGTCAGAGATGGAATTTGCTTCATGACGACAGCCGCAAGGGCAGACTGGAGTTCAGTCCTCTTATGTTGTTGGTGTTCAGTCGCCAAATCGTGTCCGACTCTTGGTGACCCCACGGACTGCAGTACGCCAGGCTTCCCCGTCCCTCACTATCATGAGTTGAGAGAGTAATGTCTTCTGGGAGGTTGGCTGGCAAGCTGCTCAGGCACAGCCTCAGAAAAGAGCAAGACCAGGGCCTCGAACCTGAGATACGCATCTCATCTGTCTGAGGACCTGTTTTCCCAAAGCACAGAGTGCCTCTTTTTCATCTCGAATTTCCCTCGGCGTGCAGTCTACTTGCGGTGGGTTACAACTTAACCCTCATAGAGCTGAGCGGCGCTCTTTGTTTTGTTTTGTTCACAAATCCCGTCTCGTCTCTGGCTCCCTGTCCTTCCAGGTGCCTTTACCTGGTCCTGTGGCTTTGAAGCCAGTGTAGCTGTTGATGATTCTAAACGTACAGCTCAGCCCTGAGCTGCTTCCCCATTTGCCTTCCTCCCCTCTATCCTCAGAGCAGCCAGCCCCAGGTTTTTGAAGATGAGTCGGATTGTGTCTGATCATGGTCCCAAGTCCCCTTTCTATGTGTTTGTTTCTTTGCTCGCCATCCAGATCACCCATAGAATGAGGCTCACAAGAGGAAAGCCCTTGCTTGTGCTATTAATTGCTGTGTCTCCGGCACTGACATACTAGGCACTCAATATTTATTAAAAACAAAACAAAACAAAACAGCAGCTTACTGAGGAACGTGTTTAATATCAGTGCATATACTTAGAAAAAAAATGTTTAGCATATGTTTACATGGAAAAAGTCAAGAAGAGTCTTACATTGAAATGTTAATAGTATTCTGTGGGAACTGAGGTTTCAGATTTTTTTTTTTTAATTTTTGCTTATTTACATTTTTGTAATTTTCCAGTAATGATCCTTCATTATTCAGGGTTTTCAAAAAAGGTGTTTATTTGTATAACTATTTCAGGGTCCCTTTGTACTGACCATGAAAAAGTTTTAACAGAGTTTGAAGTTGTATCTAGTGGAGGTAGATAGGTTTACCCACCAAAAGAGTGACTGATAACACTTTTTTTTGTCTTTTCCCTTCAGGCTAAACTACTGTTTTCAGATGGAGAAAAAGTAATACCCAGACTGACACATGAGCTTCCAGGGATAAAGGTCAGAGTCCCTGTGTGCCAGTGTTTTGCAGGGAGGACCAATCAGACTGGGAGGCTGGAGAGCTCTGTAGCCCCAAGGAGGCTGCACGGACCCCTGTTTGTGGGACCAGGTCTGAATAGCATCGTGCCAAGAGGGCTGCTGAGTCCTGGCTCAGGGGGGTGCCAGAGGGTGTGTTCCAGGGCTTTTGTCTTCTGCGGCCCCGGGGACCTGCAGCTCCCGGGCAGTGGCCTCCATCTGACTCCCTTCCCTTCCCCACCCCCAGCGTGGCCGGCAGGCAGAAGAGGAGTGTGCCCTCCGAGGAAGCCCCATTCCCAAAAAGGTGAACCGTCTCCTCATTTTCTGCCTGGGTAAAGGCCCTGCAGCTCCAGAAGAGGGTGGGCTTCCTCAGCGCCCCTTGGGGCCTTTCTAGCGTGAGAGGCAGGAGTCCTAGGCACAGTCACCCTTCCCGCTCACCCCCGAGCGTCATCTGGCCTCCCAGGGAAGCCGCCTCCTTCAGGTGACCCTGGTCCTGCCCGTAGGCTGGGGGCTCCCACAGGGCCAGGCCTCTCACGGCTGTTCTGTTCTCTGTGGCAGCGGAAGGGACGGCCTCCGGGACACATCCTGGCAAACGACCGGGCCGCCACGGGCATGGTGTGAGTAGAGGCCAGCAGAGCCACGGGGAGGAACGCGCGGGGGTGGGCCTGGGGGAGGGGGGGCCGGAGTCGACCCGGCCGCTGCGGGCATGGTATGAGTAGAGGCCAGCAGAGCCGCAGGGAGGAGCGCGCGGGGGTGGGCCTGGAGGAGGGGAGGCCGGAGTCCACCACCTGGCAGCCTGGCAGACTCAGACTCATCTGTGCAAGAACCCAGGAAGGAGAGTTCTCTAGTCTGAGGGCTGAGGGAAGAAGGCAGCGAGGAGGGTGTCGTATCTTGCTTTTACCCCAGAACAGTTCAGCCCAGCTTCATTAAACACCAAAGTTTTTCTTTAAACACCAGAATTTTGTTTTATTTGTATGTACCAAATGCTTGTGGGGCTTCCCCAGTGGCTCAGCTGTAAAGAATCCACCTGCAGTGCAGGAGGCGCAGGAGATGTGGGTTTGATCCCTGGGTCAAGAAGATCCCCTGGAGGAGGGCATGGCAACACACTCCAGTACTCTTACCTGGAGAATTCCATGGAGAGAGGAGCCTGGCGTGGGCTACACAGAGTCAGGCACGACTGAAGTGACTTAGCACACACACACGAATGCTTGTAATGTGCCATCACTGGTCTGAACACCTAATATATACGTTTCCTTTTAATTCTTCCAACCACCCTCTGACAAAGGTATAATTAATTCTGCAAATAAGGAAACAGACTCACAATTACTTGCCCAAAGTCAGACGGCTAATAAAAGGCAAAACTATACCACATTGCCTCCAGGATGGTCATTTTCAAAGACTGTTGAAGGAACAGAATCTTTTTCAAACAGCTTTACGTGGAAGCCTAATACCAATATGTAAAAAAGATAAAGCCTCCCTGGTCAGGGAACTGAGATCCTGCAAGCTGCATGGCGTGGCCAAGGTTTGGGGGTAGGGTAAGGAGGAGCCGCACTGATCTGGTTAAGAGAGATGGAGATAGTTTGAAACCACCAGCTTAAGAGATGGATTAGTGTAATCCTTATACCTTAGACTTGTCTCCTGCCTGAAGCAAGTTCATTCCTCACTTACACAAGACTGGGAGTTGCTACTGTTACCTCTTCAGACAGGTGAGAAACTGCAGCCCAGAGAGGTTCCCGGACTTGCCCACACGGCTAGATGGTGTCAGAGCGAGTCCTCGAGTGGACTAGGACCCGTTCTTTTTCCCTTTGCACCCCCTCTAACGGGGACCAGGCAGCAGTCTCCCTAGGGCTGGAGTGAGAGTGTATGAGGAGCTCCCACCGGTAGCAGCAAACTTTCTTGCAGTCCTAGGCCCTATCTCGGAGAATTCACCTTTCCTCTTTCCCTCCAAGCAGATGGAAACCAAAATCCTGTGAACCAATTCGCCGGGAGGGCCCCAAGGTATGATGCTGTGAGCATGGCAGTGACTGCTGTCCCAGGGAGACCCCAGTCCAAGCTCTGGGCTCCCCCTTGAGGGAAAGGGGGTGGGGCTGGGTGAAGGATGTGTGCGCCAGAGCCATTTTACCCGCCCGCCTACCTCCCCACTCTGGCTTCCAGGAGGATCCCAAGTAAGGATCGAAATTAGGGGCAAAACAAAGAGAGGGCTTGGTCTTTGCTGCAGCCTTCTCCCTGCAAAAGCTCGGCGTCACCAAGACTTACCCAGCACTTAGTATGTCACAGGCACTGCCCTACATCTTTGGTATGGATTGCCTCATTTAATCTTTATCACAACCTGTTGAGAGAGATTCTGTTACCTTTCTATGGTTCATGAGCTTCCTTTCCTACCTCATGGCAGAAATTATTTTATCTGTTACCCTACACATTTGATACGCTTGAAGATACTAAGGACTACAGAGTTGCCCAAAGTCACATACCGAGTAAGTGGCAGAGCTGTGTAAAGCCAAGGTCCAGGGACACCAGTCTGGGTTCTTAAAGCTTTAGCTTCTGTTGCCTCCAGAACAGTTGTTTGCAGGCTTTTTTTTTTTTTAATTTTAATATTTTTAACACCAAAAACATTTTGTTTTGGGGTCTGCCAATTACCAATGCTGTGATAGTTTCAACTGAACAGTGAAGGAACTCAGCCACACACGTACATGTATGCATTCTCCCCCAACCCCCCTCCCATCCAGGCTGCCACATAGCACTGAGCAGAGTTCCACATGCTGTACAGGTGTTTGTTATCCATTTAAACATAACAGAGTATGCATGCCATTCCCAAAGTCCCTAGCTGTCCCTTCCCTCCCTGCCCCACCCTCTACCCCTCCGCCAGCAACCATGAGTTCGTTTTCTAAGTCTGGGAGTCGCTTTCTGTTTTGTAAGTCATTCCATTTGTATCGTTTCTTTTTAGATTCCACATGTAAGTGGTGTCCCATGATATTTCTCCTTCTCTGCCTGACTGCTCTCAGTGTGACATTCTCTAGTTGCATCCAGTTTGCTGCAGATGACCTTATTTCATTCTTTTTAATGGCTGAATGGTATTCCATTGTGTGCGTGCCACGTCGTCTTTATCCACTCCTCGGCTGATGGAGGTCTAGGTTGTCTCCATGTCTCAGCCATTGTAAACAGTGCTGCAGTGAACACTGAGGTGCATGTATCTTTGGGGAGCAAGTTTTTCTCTGGATATATGCCTAGGAGTGGGATTGCAGGGTCATATGGTAGCTGTTATTAAAGGAGCCTCCATACTGTTCTCCATAGTGGCTATACCAGTTTATATCGCCACCAACAATTCAGGAAGGTTCCTTTCTCTCCACACCCTCTCCAGCATTTGTTGTTTATGGATTTTTTGGTGATGGCCATTATGACTGGTGTAAGAATAGAATCTTTTCTTCAACTAAAATCATACATGCAAGCCCACCGTCCAGTCATAAATGATAGGTGAAAGCTCCACCATCCAAACTGAGGCTGTGTCCAGTGGAAATGGTCCCCCTGTTATTGTACTGGCCCGCTGCCTCCGCCAGTGCCCATGCCTGCCTTCTTCACCTCTGCTTCCTTGGAGCCGGTGATCCCGCAGCCTCCTAGAGCTCTGTCTTCCTCTCCAGACACCCCTGCTCTCTCTCCAGTGAGTCCTTCCTCTGCAGTGGCCTGTATAAGTGGGCATTCCCCAGAATTCTCTCCATTGCCCACTTCTCCACCTCAGGTTTCTCTCTGGATGACCTAAAGCATCCACGCTTGTTAGATCTTGGGGACTAGTACTTGCTGAAGTTGCCTTACCTCTTGGTTTGTACCCCCACCTTTCCCTCTAGTTTAAAACCTGTATATCCTACTGTCTGCTGGAGCTCTTGGCCTGGAATCTCCATAGGATTTCAAACTCAGCGTATCCAGAGTTGAAATCAGAATCTTTCTCCCAGACCCACTTCAACCTTCTCTTCTTGAGGCATCTTTGCCTCTTCCTTCCCTTCCCCTCCCTACATCCAGTCCCGGCTGATTCTGCCTCCCAAATAAATTCCCTAAAGAGGTTCCTATTCCCTCTTCTTCCTTCATCCTACTACTGCGGCCCTCATCTTCCTTTTTTTTTTTTTTGGCCAAACTGGCATGCAGGACCTTAAGTTCCCCAACCAGGGATCAAACCCATCCCCCCTGCAGTGGAAGCGCAGAGTCCTAACCACTGGACCACCAGGGAATTCCCTCCTCATTTTCCAAACTGCTCTGTACAACTGCCTCTAACTGCCCACCCCTCCTATAGTCGAGCCACTTCACGCCCGTTAGCCTAGTTACAGAAGAGCAAGCTATCATGAACGCAGATCCAGCTCTTCCTGCCTAGAGGCCTTCAGTGACTCCATCACCTCCAGGATAAATAAATAAAAAGCCGTCCACATAGTGAACGAGCGCCCCCAGCCCCGCTCTGCTTCCCCCCAGCCCCATCCATTGCCACTCCCAAATGCTCACTCTCTCAGCAGCACACAGCTGCTGTGGTTTCTCCCACGAGCTCCCCAACCGTCACCTGCCTGTTTGCGCTACCCCTCCCGCCTCCCCTCTCACTGTCCAGCTGTGCTCTCTGCCAGCACCACCTTGGGAGTCACCCTTCAAGGAAGCCCTTCTGTTACCCTCCCCTTGACTCCCATCAGGCCTTGCACTCGTCTGTGTCACTGCCCACCGTATAGAGGTATCATTGTCCACATGTGCATCTGTGACCCTGTGGAGAACAGAGACTGTCCCTGATTCATCCCCTTAGCCCCAGTCCCCCCATTCCCCTCGCCACAGTATATAGCACAGTGTGCAGTATTTTAAAAGTATTCAGTTTCTTAAATCAGCTGTTTGTTCAGTAATGGTCAAGGATGATGGTAGGAGAGGGCGGGGGAGAGTTTCTGTCCTGCCCACCAGATAAACCTCCACCTCACCAGCCTCTCTGTCTTTTGCACAGTGGGACCCAGCTCGGCTGAACGAATCTACCACCTTCGTGTTGGGATCTCGAGCCAACAAGTAAGTCTATACGGAATTGGTGCTGAGGGAGGGGGCCCTGAGGGGTCCCCCTGAGCACCACACCTGTTGAGATCCTCACCACTCGTCTGTTGCCTTGCAGGGCCCTGGGGATGGGGGGCACCCGAGGGAGAATCTACATCAAGCACCCACACCTCTTTAAGGTACGTGAGTGCCAGGAGTCGGGCCAACCCTGGCCGTGGAGTAGGCGGCACTGGGAGCTCTCCATGGCCCAGAGGAACCTGGAGTAAACCCTGACCCAGGAGCCAGGGCAGCAGGGTTCTAGTGGCCCCTCTGCCCTTAACCTTTACCTTTTGTAATTGACTCAACACCTCTGTGCCTCATAACATAGCTCCTGTCCTCGTCTATTTGCTGCGTGTCAAACATGGTTTTAAGTGCTACACTTATGTTACCGCTTGGATGTGAGTCAGGATTCTGTCTCCTGCAAATCCTGAGCTCTTAACCACTGCTGTATTCGTTTGTCTGCAAAATAAAGAGATTGCAAGCAGTTCTAACGTTTTCCAAAGAGGGGACTCCTCGTCTGAGGTATGCTTTGGTCTCCACTATTTGAGAAAATAATGGAGCTGGGAGGGCATGAATTCATGCTCTTAAATAAGTTTGTATTTTATCAGTCACAGGAGCATCCAAATACATTAGAAAAAAGGTAACACGCACGTGTTCAGGCTAATGGTTTTTGCACCTACGTGCAAGACTCGGTGCCCCTTGTCAGAACAGCTCCTGGGGTCTCAGAATCATGGGCTCTGGGCGCTACATTCGGTGCAAGTTCAAGTTCTTTAAAGGGCAAACCTACTTCTATCTTACCGGTCTTAGTTTGGGGATTTTCAACCTGTGTTTTGGCCTGCGTGCTACTACTTCATTTTCCTCCCTAGTGTCTTCAGTCCTGCTGTTCCTTTGATGACCTTCCCCCACCACCCCCACCCTTTTCTCTGCCTGACTGTTCTGTAAGATCCACCTCGTCCAAGACCCTCGCTGGCGTCATTGCCAAATGGATATGCTCTTAGACCTACTTCCAGTTCCTTTTGTGCAATGGTTTAGAGTATCATCTCAGTCCTGTTCCATTACTGACTAGCATGTGACCTTGGGCAAGTGGCTCCACATTTCTGAGCCTGTTTTGTCCTCTGTAAAATGAGAAGGATGCAAACCAGCCTTTTATGGTTGGTAGAATTAAGAGAGAATGCAGTAAAATATAGCCTTTTTTGTAGTAACTTTTCCTTTCAATACTTATTTGGCCGCATCAGGTCTTAGTTGTGACTCACGGGCTTCGTTCCCTGACCAGGGATCAAACCCACATCCCCTGCATTAGAAGGCAGATTCTTAACCATTGGACCGCCAGGGAAGTCAGTAGTAATAACTTTAAAAGGAGTATAGTCTATAAAACGTTGAATCATTGTGTTGTACACTTGAAATGAGTATGATATTATGAATCAGCTATACTTCAAAAAAAAAATAAAAAATGGACTTCCTCTATTAAAAAAAAGAGAGAGAGAGATAAAGCACAGTAAAGCCCCCAGACAATGCCAACATAGCAAGGGCTCAGTAAATTGTCATTACCAGCATGCTTTCCCAGTTCTTAGACCTATCGTTGGTAATAAACTCATGGCCAGTAGATACTCTCTTACTTTAATCTTTTCAGAATAATAAGTGGAGGGGAAAAGTTTTTGGTTTTTTACTTTTAATTCTTTACGACTGATGATAAGCATCTTTTCATCCATTTAGAGTTTTTGTGTTTCTTCTATAAACTGCCCGTTATACCTTTTGCCCATTCTTTTGTCCTTCTAAAGGCATTTTGCAAGTTTCCTTTTTGTTTTTAAGTTTTTTAAATTATAGAAATAATATATAAACCCATTCTTGTAAAAAGATTCAAACAATACACTAAAGCTCATAGGGAACAAGGCACCAAACTCCGCTTCACCCTTGACTCTGACTCTTCTCCCTGAAGGTCACCCCAGCACTATGGTAGCAGTTTTCAGTCCCGTGTGTGTGTGTGTCTCCTTGTCCTTCACTGATGTTTTGTTAATGTTATTGGTCTTATACTATATATATTGCTCTAATTTTTTTTTCACCCCAAAATTCATTCAGTCATTCAAATACCTATTGAGTACTGAGCAGTCTCAGACTGCAGAGATACAGCAGTGGGCAAAACAGACACACACAGCTCCTTGCCCTCACAGAGCTTACAGTCTAATGTAAAGCAAGCTGCATAGCCTGGAGCCAAATCCAATCTGTAGCCTGTTTTTGTCCAACGCAGAGTGATGACGTTTTTAAAGGGTAATTTAAAAAGAAAAAATAAAGATTACGTGACCAGCAAAGCCTAAAGTATTTAAGAAAAAGTGTGCTGACCACTATAAATCTAGGGAATAATACCTTAAGAGATTTGTCCATGTTATTAAGTCCCCCTCATTTAACTTTTTTTTTTTTTTAAGATTTATTTTTGACTGTGCTGGGTCTCTGTTGCTGCACAGGCTTTGCTCTGTTTTCGGAGAGCAGGGTCTACTCTCTAGTGCGATGCACCGGCTTCTCATTCCTTGGCTTCTCTTGTTGCAGAGCTCAGGCTCTAGGACACACGGGCTTCAGTAGTTGAGGCTCCCGGGCTTTAGAGCACAAACTCAATAGTTGTGGTGCGTGGGCTTAGTCGCTCCTCGGCATGTGAGGTCTTCCCAGATCAGGGATGGAACCTACATCCCTTGCATTGACAGGTGGACTCTTCACCACAGAGCCACCAGGGAAGCCCTTCTTTTTTTTGTTTTTTAATATTATTTATTTGTTTTTGGCTACACTGGGTCTGTGTCCAACCTTCTCTAGTTGCGGCAAGCAGGGTCTACTCCCGAGTTGTGGTGTGCGGGCTTCTCATCACAGTGGCTTTGCTTGTTTCGGAGCACAGGCTCCAGGCGCTCGGTCTTCAGTAGCTGCTGAATGCGCGCTCAGTTATTATGGCGCACAGGTTTAGTTTCTCCCCAGCATGTCGGATCTTCGCCGACCAGGACTGAACCCATGTCCTCTGCATTGGCAGGCAGATGCTAATCCACTGGACCACCAGGGATGTGCTGACTGTTAATTTTAACAACAATCCTATAAGTGTTAATACTCTCTGTTTTACAAATGAAGAAACTGAGTCTCAAAGAAATCATTGCCTCGATTTACACCACCTAATAAGTAGAAGAAACCGAGATTTATGAACCAAGTTTTTTTTCCTTTCTTTCTTGTTTTTTTAACCTGCCACCCCCTAAAAGCCCACCAGGCCAAATTGGCTACCTGCGCATATGCTCATCTCCAGATTTCCACGCCACACGCGCTCCCTATGGGCTGAGCTCTGAACCCCACAATTAAGTTCTTACTCATGATGCTCTTCTGCCTCCAGGGCATAAAGTGTCCTCACTTTGGTTTTAGAAAATTTGGTCACCTTAATAACCACATATGTTGTAAGCCACCTCCAGTCACTTCTTCACAGAGGAGTACAGCTCTCAAACATAGTCACCAGTCTGACCAGTTGCCAGAGGTGCTATGTTTTAAGGAAGGAAAGGGAGGATACTCTGGTTTCTCTTGAAATCGAATATATCTTTTGCCTTTTACTAAAGATTTCTGTAGAGAGAAACAACTCTGAGTGTTCAACTCAGAGCCCTTGGCAGGGCTAATCTTTGATGTTATGGTGGTGGTTTAGTCGTTAAATCATGTCCAACTCTTGGCAAACCCCCACTGTAGCCTGCCAGGCTCCTCTGTCCATGGGATTTCCCAGGCAAGAATATGGGAGTAGTTTGCCATTTCCTTCTCCAGGGGATCTTCCCCACCCAAGGATTGAACCTGGGTCTCCTGCATTGCAATCAGATTCTTTACCAACTGAGTTACCAGGGCAGCCCCTTGATGTTATAATAAAAGATAAAAAAGTAAAGTAAAGCAAAGTGGGGAGTTCCTTGGTGGTCTAGTGGTTAGGACTCCATTCTTTCACTGCCATGCCCCAGGTTCAGTCCCTGGTTGGGGAACTGAGATCCCACAAGCCTTGAGTCTTGGCCAAAAGAAAAAACAAAAAAAAAATTTTTTTTTAAGGGAAAGGAATTAGAAGTGTATTAAATCTCTGGGAATTGGGCCCCTTTCCCTGGCCTCCTGGACTCAGCCCTGTTTGCTCTGAAGAAGTCAGTGAGCCCTCTCTAGCCACCAGAGGTCTTGTTGGTAAGAAAGCCTCAAAGGCTAAAAGTATGTTCTGAACCAAATGAAAAATTCCCATCACACCAGACTAATGTCTCCCCCTGTGGCTTCATCCCTCACAGTATGCAGCTGACCCCCAGGACAAGCACTGGCTGGCCGAGCAGCACCATATGCGGGCAACAGGGGGAAAGATGGTAAGCACTGTTCACACGTGCCACTGCCAGGGACCCACCAGCCCAGGGACCAGGGCTGTTGGTGACAGCTGCCTCCAAACCTGAGAGACTCCACACCCAACAAATGAGAAAGGAGACTTGTAAGAGTAGAGAGGGCCCATTCCTTCATGCTGAAGACCCGTCTAGCCCCTGCCTTTCCTCTCCTGTGCCCGGGTCTCCCACACACTGCCCCCTCCCCCTCCCATGGCACCCTCTTATGTAGTTCATATTAGCTGTACATAAGAATAGCAAGTACAAGACACACTTAACACTCTTTCCCATCATGCACTGCCTGTCGATAGATTTCACCCCTCCATCACAACTCTGCCATCAGACGCAACTATGGAATCTCTTCTCAGCACTGCCCCAGACTGTACCCCTTGTCAGAAAAAATTAGCACATGCAGTGAAACTTGTTTGCCACACCTGGCAGCCCCTTTCAGAATCACTTCTACTTGAAGAGTTCTCAGCTCAGATCAAGCAACATCCTTAGGAAAATCATCTTCTCATGTATTCTAAAACTGTCATGGTGGGGTGTGTCCATCACACGCACTGTCTCTCATCTGAAGATGCACTTAGCCCCACTGCTGGGACTGCTCCTGTTAGAATTCAGTGGCCTTGCAAGCCCCTGCACCATCCCCTACCTGGCTGCCTTTTATTTCCTAATATTTATGCTATACTCTCTTTCAAAAAATATTTTAGGAAGCTTACTGTGAACACATAACATAAATAAGAAAAGAGAGGAAAAAAGGAAAGGCCGGATCGAAAATTAAGGCAGGAGCAAGACTAGTTATAAAAAAGGATTGTTGTTGTTTTAAGAAAAAAAGGCAGGGGAATTTTAAGTTACCAGACTGGGAGACCAGTGCATGTCTATAGGTTTTCACAGATTCAGTTCCTTTGCCCCTGAGGTGAAGACAGTCAAATGACTCAAGGGACACACAGTTATTTCTGACCCTAAGACTGGAAAGAAACGCCTCCCACAGAAGACTCATGTGATGAACATCATCGCCCACGTGGTAAATTCACAAGAGGGCTCTCCCAAGGCCGATCGTGGCATTGTGCCAAAGCAATTCTGCAGGCCCCGGACCAACACCCCAGCGCCTGGACAACAGTGCAGTTTGTCGTGTTTGCCCTTTTGCCTCAGAGTTCAAAACCAGCTTATCTTAGTTCCAGGGTTCACACATGGCTTCCTTCTGATTTCCTGTTTCCATGTGTATTTTGCTGGCTCTCTGGCCCTTTTGTGATTGAAGGATAATTACAATATTGTGTTAGTTTCTGTCATACATCAACATGGATCACCCATAGGTACATATGTCCCCTCCCTCCTGAGCCTCCCTCCCACCTCCTACCCCATCCTATCCCACTAGGTTGTCACAGAGCCCCAGTTTGAGTTCCGTGAGTCATACAGCAAATTCCCACTGGCTATCTGTTTTACATATGTTAGTGTATATGTTTCCATGCTACTCTCTTCGTTTGTCCCACCGTCTCCTTCTTACTCCGCACGCCCCCATGTCAATAAGTCTGTTCTCTATGTCTGTACCTCCATCACTGCCCAGCAAATAGGATCATTAGTACCATCTTTCTAGATTCCATATATATGGGTAATATACAATGTTTGTTTCTCTCTTTCCAACTTACTTCACTCTGTATAATAGGCTCTAGGCTCCTCCACCTCATTAGCACTGACTCAAGTGTGTTCCTTTTTATTGGCCCTTTAATTTTAAAACACCTCAGGGTCCCTTTTTACAAGAGATGGCAGCTATAGATAAATTAGTCACCATTGCCCACTCTCGCACCCAGAAAGTTTCAACTTAAGTGAAAGAATGCCTCAAGGAACTGTTCCCCAGACAGACAGTCTCTCCCTACTCTCTCCATTGCTAAATTATAAACTGTGACTACCAGCCCCTCCCTTCCAGCCCTTACTTTAAGCAGACATTTAATAAAGTGCTAATCGAGTTGACTGAAATGAACCGTAGGCAATGATGACTCTCCTTTGCTCCTACTCTAGGCCTACCTTCTCATTGAGGAGGACATCCGGGACCTGGCTGCCAGCGATGACTACAGGTAAAACCAGTAGTCTCTGCTCTCCCCTCCCCACTGGGATGAACATGGACCTACATCCTCCCTTGCTCCAACTCTCCTCCTCAATGTCTGTTCCAGAGGATGCCTGGACCTGAAGTTAGAGGAGCTGAAATCCTTTGTCCTGCCCTCCTGGATGGTTGAGAAGATGCGGAAGTACATGGAGACACTTCGGACAGAGAATGAGCATCGTGCTGTCGAAGCACCTCCACAGACCTGAAACCGGGTCCCCTGGTTACACTTGGCAGCCCTCCTCCAAGGCCCTTGTACCCACATGGCTGAGGCCACTGCTGGGACTGCTCCTAGATGGATCTCAGCGGCATTAAGCTATGCCTGGGCTAGTTTGTAGTGACTCACTGCAGAGCACCCCCAGACTGGCATGTGGTTCTATATTTGTAAAGTTATTGGGATAAGAAGCAATTAAACAGTTTGTAATAAACACAGATGGTGAGCCTGCTGTGAGGTCTGCCAGTGGGGCCTGACAAAATATCAAGGGCTCTAGAGGAAGTGGGTGTAGGAAAAAAGGACCAGGCACCCTCACCCCAGGAAGCCCAGTGCCCCCGCGAACATCTGCTTTGTGAGATGAAGCTGGAGACACCGTGTATTTTGCCAATCTTCCCTGTCCCTCTGTTCCTGTTTCCTCTTCCAACTAAAGCGTGGAATACCAGAATGTGATGGCTGGCACCATGGGAGATTGATGACAAATCAGAAAAAAAAATGTAAGGTGGCTTTTATTACCCCCGTTTTATAGGTTAAAACTCTAAATTTTGTGCCCAGGGTAATGCAGCAAACTTGGAGAAGCAGCCAGTGAAGCTGTTTTCCAATCAGGACTCTGGCTCTAACCATCAGCTTCTAGTTTTTTCCCTCACCTGCGTGTTCAGACACCTAAGGCCCCAACCAAAGTGCCTAGGACATTAATAACAGGTGGAGGAGCTGGGGTTTCCGGTTTGAGGGACGAGTGTGGCTTCCCAGGTGGCATACTGGTAAAGAATCCGCCTGCCAATGCAGTAAACAGCAAGAGACACTGGTTTGATCCCTGGATTGGGAAAATCCCCAGGAGTAGGAAATGGAAACATACTCCAGTATTGCTTAGAAAGTTCCATGGACAAAGGAGCCTGGCAGGCTACAGTCCGTGGGGTCGCAGAGTTAGGACTGAGCACACGCACACATCACAAGATTGGAGACTCTCGGTAAGGACGTGCAGGGTGTTGCCGACTGTAGCCAAGCGTTTGACCTAAAGGGATTCATCCCACGTGGACGGCTTCTAGGCCCTTTAATGGTTGGCGTTTTCCAAAGGCGACCAATCTATTACAGGTTCGTTAAT
Organism: Bos indicus; assembly: GCF_029378745.1. NCBI lineage: Eukaryota > Metazoa > Chordata > Mammalia > Artiodactyla > Bovidae > Bos > Bos indicus. The sequence goes on from NC_091772.1 coordinate 74,604,119, forward strand.
CAATGACAGCCTCTTCTGCCAATCGCCAGTGAGAAGCCCGATTCCGTCGCCCAATAGTGGTACGCTGGTAGAGGGTCTAGCGGTTGCGCGATGACATAGCACTCTGGAGTGCCCCATTGGCTGGATCAAACCCAAGCGAGCCACTGATTGGTTAACGCTGCCGGAGGGTTACAATTCAAACGCGGGCGGGCGGGCCCGCAGCCCTGCAGTTGGAACTGTGAGCTCCGCGTACCGCTTTTCTCCGTCTCATCGCCGCCCGGATGGCTTCCCAGAACCGCGACCCAGTCGCCGCCAGCGTCGCCGCCGCCCGTAAAGGAGCCGAGCCCAGCGGGGGTGCTGCCCGGGGCCCTGTGGGCAAGAGGTGAGTGGTGTGGAGGTAACACCCGCCGAGCCTGGCACGCCCTGGGCATTTGGGGCCAAGAGGGAAGACTTCCAGGACCCCCACCTCCTCCTGGAACGGGTGAGATACGGGAGTTAGAGAGACACGCCAGAAGCTCTCCTGCTCTTAAGAGACACTCCCGAAAGAGGACGAAAGGGGTAGGATCACTGCCAGGATCCTCTGTCAGTGAGCCGAGATGAAGATACTCCGGCGACCCTCGGTGGCTAGGCCGGAGGGTGGCGGAGGAGCGGGGGGGGGGGAGGAAGAAGGGGGGAAATTGAGATCCGGAGAGAGACGCCAGAGAAGCAGATGGAGTTAAGAGTAAGCCAGATCCGTCCTTCGAGATCCTCGAATTAGGGAGGGTGAGGGCTCACTAGGACCCTCCTATGGAAATGGAGGTGACTGTTACCCAGGTGAGTCCGACTTCAGGGTAGAGGAAAGCCTCCGTGACAGCTGCTCCAGAGAGACTGGGGTGGGAGAAGATACCTGGAGTCCTGGCCCATCCAGACTCCTAGGTAACTCCAAGTACTCTTTTTGCAGGCTACAACAGGAGCTGATGACTCTCATGGTGAGTGACTGGTGCCCAGATCCCCAACCAATTGGTCTACCCTTCCACCTCCTAGTCACTTATCAGTGGCTTCCTTTCCTACATCAGGCTCTTTGGTAGTCGTGGGGGTAAAAAGATGAGTCCACCTTTCTCTCTTTTGGAAAGAAGTGAATCCACCCCACCTACACGCCTTCTCTCCCACAATCTCTACTCCCCAGTACCATCCCCCCCACAGTGAAGTTATACCTAAAATACAGCTTTTATACAAGGCCTCTCCTTGTCCTGGCTGGCCCTACTTCCCTGCCCTAAGGTTTGAAAAAAGGGAAAATGTTAGTAGCTCAGTGGTGTCCGACTCTGCAACCCCATGAACTGTAGCCTGGTAGTCTCCTCTGTTGAGGGAACTCTCCAGGCAAGAATACCGGAGTGGGTAGCCATTCCCTTCTCCAGGGGATCTTCCCGCATTGCGGGCAGATTCTTTATCCCCTGAGCCACCAGGGAAGCCCTCAGGTTTATCCACACCCGTCTCTCCATCCTTCTTAATATTTCTAATCCTGTCATACTTTGGAATGCTTCCTTCCTGGACTATGTTTTCTACATTAACCCTAGATACTCAACTCACATCCTTCAATGACCATATTGTTCCTCTTCCCAGTCTGCGAATAGTTTCTGGGCTTCATATATAACCAGCACTCAATAGCATGTTGAGGGAATTCCCTGGTGGTCCAGTGGACTCAACGCTTTTACTGCCTTGGGCCAGGTTCCATCCCTGGTCAGGGAATGAAGATCCCACAAGCCAAAGAACAGCCAAAAAAAAAATAGCATGTTGAACTGAATTCCTACAGCCAGCATTAAAGGTCCAGAGCTGCCTTCTGCTTCCCTACACAGCATCTCCTTTCTTAGCCTGGCAATGAACCTCCACAATCCCAGTACTCCCCTCAGGAAAGCATATCGGTTTGGCCCAGTTGCTTTATTTTGGATCAGAATGTGAGGTTAAGAGGAACGGGTTCACCGACTGGCCCCCCAGGAGCGAACTCTTCCAGCCCAGCATGTGTTGTTTCCTCCCCAGATGTCTGGCGATAAAGGAATTTCTGCCTTCCCTGAATCCGACAACCTCTTCAAATGGGTGGGGACCATCCATGGAGCCGCTGGCACAGTAAGTGCAGGGTTGGGAGAGGTGAGTGTGACTAAGCTGAGTCTGGGTAGAAGTGGGAGGTGAAATCCAAGTGCCAGGTCTGCTTCACGTCTCTTGCCCGGCAGGACACTCCTCTGTGTCTGCTGTGGTGCCCTGAGCTTGTGACCCTGGTCACCCTGAGTACAGTGAGAGGCTGGGTTTAAGGCAGCGCTGTCCATCTGAGACGCGTACAGAGGACCAGACAGCAGAGACAACTGAGCACACTAAGGCTCGTGGGCCTTAGACCAAAGGATCACTGAGGACCCCACCAGATACAAGAGAACGCACCAGACCAGTTTCATGCTTCATCTTCTGTTGAGTCCTGATGAACTCAGGGGTCCTGGCAAGTCCTTTATGTGGAGCTTGGGCTGGGAACTGAGGCTCGGGGCAGGAGGGTTAATCCGTGAATCTCTTTCTCCAGGTATATGAAGACCTGAGGTATAAACTGTCCCTGGAGTTCCCCAGTGGCTACCCTTACAACGCGCCCACGGTGAAGTTCCTCACACCCTGCTACCATCCCAATGTGGACACCCAGGGTAACATCTGTCTGGACATCCTGAAAGACAAGTGGTCCGCCCTGTATGACGTGAGGACCATCCTGCTCTCCATCCAGAGTCTGCTCGGAGGTGACTGTCAGGCCCAGCCCCTCCCCCAGAACCTGGGGACCTGTCAGGACTCCCCCCGGGCCGCCTCTCCTATCCACACCTGACCCTTCTTTTCCTCCACCTGCAGAGCCCAACATTGATAGCCCTTTGAACACACATGCTGCCGAGCTCTGGAAAAACCCCACAGGTAGGTCCTTCATCCTGAGGGCACCAGACCATCCCTCCCCAACCTTCAGAAGCTCCTTCAAACAACAGGAGGAATCCAGTGACTTGGGAATGTGTCCTGATGGCTTAAGGGGGCCGGGGAGGAGGGGAAGACGGTAACCCACTTCCACCTCTTCCTTGATGTGTCCGGTTCTCTTGTTTGCTATAAAATCAGAAAAACTAACCCATTCCACATTAATGGACCTTGGGGAGATTTTAAGTAGAAGACAAAGCTTTGTGCGAATGACTTGCTCTCTCAGGGCCGCTAGGCGCCTCCCCTGTCCCTGAGAGCAGAGCTATCCCCTAGAAGCAGAACCCATCCAGGAGACCTGTCTGAGTGGCCAGCAGAGGGTTAAGCTGTTGTGCTGGGAAACCCCTCCGAGCTCCCCAAAGTCCTCCCACGTGTGTATTCTTGCCGCTCTCTTGCCCACCTTATCCCCTGCCCCCATCAGTCACCAAGACCCGCCTGTTCTCTTCCAGCCTTTAAGAAGTACCTGCAAGAAACCTACTCAAAGCAGGTCTCCAGCCAAGACCCCTGACCTGGGATGTCCAGCTCTCCCTGTGTTCTTTTGTTTTTCTGTTTTTCCTTAGGCACTCTGTCCATGCCTCAATTTCTGTACAGGACTCTGTCTTATCTGTGGTGTCATTTTTGTTTTGTTTCTGTTTTTTAAATTAAGTGTGGTTAAACCCTTGTGATAAATATATTAAATAAATACATTTTGGGGTTTTTATAGCAAGTTGCTGTTTTGTCATTACCCAAGGGTTGGAAGTGCCCAGGGTCGGCAGAGATCAGGTTTAGGATTTGGGTTCTCTGCTCCACAGCCCAGGGAGTAGAAACAGCTGATAGGCTGTAGGGCTGAGCAAGGAAGTGACAGGATTCCCTCCCTTGTAACCTGAGTTATTTTATGATTCTGCATCTGTTTCCTCATCTATAAAACAGGTGTCACAAAATGCTAGTTTCTGGGAGTTCCCTGGGGGTCTAGTGGTGAGGAGTCAATGCTTTCACTGTTGCAGCCCGGGTTCAACCCCTGGGAACTGAGATCCCAGAAGCCACACAGCGTGGCAATAAATAAATACTAATTTAAAGAAAAGCAAAATGCTGATCTTATGGAGTGGTGACACAGACCAGGAACACAGGTGTTGTCCCAGTTGTGTTGCAGATGAAGCTGAGCCAGATCTTAAGACTGAAATGGAGCGATACAGTGTGTGTGTGTGTGTGTGTGTGTGTGTGTGTGTGTGTGTGTGTGTGTGTGTGTGTGTGTGTGTGTGTGTGTGTGTGTGTGTGTGTGTGTGTGTGTGTGTGTGTGTGTTAGAGAGGGCTGGGAGGAGGACCAGCTACCCACTTTATGACAGTAGATTTTTTGACCCTGAAGAAGGAGCAAGATGACATTCAGGTAACAACTACAGCCGGCCCAGGGTCTGGGGAGACAGCCAGGGGAAGTTTTCTGGATGAAGGTCATAAGTCACCCCTGGCCCAGGTCCTCCACTGATGGTTCCATCTCCACTGGGGCACATTCACCTGCTCCATCTCCCAGCATTTCCTCTGCTGCACCACTGGTCCAGAGCCCCAGCCCCCTGGGCCATCTTTCCACTGACCCACCATAGGCCTTTGGGCCCCCGGAAGGAAACCCCCGTGTTGACCAGCTGGGTCCCAGCAGGCCGAGGTGCTATGCCCTGCCCAGGTCCTGCAGGAAGATCTCCATGAGAAGCTTAGGTGCACTCAAACAAAGCCCGAGCGTTGCCCTGCTCGCCTAGCCTGGTCAACTGTCTGCAGCTGCTTGTGCAGGCCTGGGGTAGGACAGGAGGAGGAGATAGCAGGGAGACCATCAGGAAGGTTCTCACCCACCTTTTTCTCTTAATCCAGCTAGCCCACATCCCTGTGCCCCGACCAAGCTGTCACATGTGGAAAGAACTGCGGTTGGAACTTAAATGTCCTCTGATCAATTTCTTCATCTCAAATTGTGCTGTTGGCTCTCTCCTTGGAGCTTAGACTCAAGTTGTTCAATCTGCTGTGCATATAAACCTTCCTGGGATTTTATTCAAATACAAATTTTGATTCCGTCCGTCTGGGTGGGGCCTGACGCTCTGCAGTTCCAATTGGCTCCCAGGTGGTATCACTGCTGTTGTCTAGTTAAAGGTACAGAGCTGTCTTCTCAAGGTGTGCTCCTTCCACGTGTCACCTGGATCTGGCTAGAAATGCAAGTTCTTGGCCCCAGTAATCTGTCCAGATGATTCTGATGCTGTCAAATTGAAAATCACCAGACCAGGCTTCCCTGGTGGCCCAGTGGTTCAGAATCTGTCTGCCAATGCAAGGGACACAGGTTCAACTCCTGGTCCAGGAAGATCCCATATGCTACAAGGCAACTGAGCTCATATGCCACAACTACTGAGCCTACACTCTATAGAGTCCACCAGCCACAACCCCTGAGCCCACGCATGCCCTAGAGGCCATGCCCTGCAAAAAGAGAAGCCACTGCAGTAAGAACCCCAAGCATTGCAACTAAGAGTAACCCCGCTTGCTGCAAATAAGACCCAGTGCAGCCAGAAATAAATAAAATTTAAAAAAAAAAAAAAGTCACCAGGCCAGGAGATGTCTGAGAAGAGCAGCGCTCAGAATCTGACACTAAATTGGTTCTTAAGTGCTGACCAAGGTGGATAAGTCTTTGCCTGCCTTAGGAAGCCTCCTTATGTACTTTGCTAGATCATGGTGTCTGATCCCCCCAGATGGTCACGTGGCCTACAAGTGTCAGTCACAGAGACCCAACTCCACATTGTCATTCAGAACTAATCCCTCCAAGAAAGTAAAATTGCTTTATTGACTACTACTAGGGCTGCTAAAAGAGGAGGGAGTCAGTCTGGGCTGCTGGTGGAGACAGCTGCAAATAAAAAGAATGCCAAGCAGAAACAAATAGCTGAGAGATGACATTGAAACTCTGGCCTCCACTTCACGCCTTGGCATCCCAGTGTCATGAGTCAACAAATCTTTTTCGTGTAAGTCAGTTTGACTTCAGTTTCGGACACTAGCTCAGTAAGTATGAGAAGGTGGTCGTGGTGGTTGCTAAGTCGCTAAGTCATGCCCGATTCTTGTGAAGCCATGGACTGTAGCCTGCTAGGCTCCTGTGATGATTGTCATTCTCATTCATTCAGTACAACGGTTGAGTGCCTACTAGGTAAAGGCCCTAGGTTGGGGGCTGGGGATAAGGCAGGGAAGAAGACACAGTGCTGTCCTCGAGGAAAGTGAAGTTTAGGGAACAGATAGACATATCAATGGGGCATCCGAGGTGGCTCAGTGGTAAAGCCTCCGCCTGCCAATCCCTGGAATGGGAAGATCCCCTGGAGAAGGAAACAGCAACCCATTCCAGTATCCTTGCCTGGGAAATCACATGGACGGAGGAGCCTGGCAGGCTACAGTCCATGGGGTCACAAAGAGTCAAACACAACCAAGCGACTGAACACATACACAAGCGAAGGCATGTCAATAGCAGGAATAAGTGGTGGTTAAAGTAGAACTGTGTTAGAATTCCTGATCCACTCCCATATTACTTGTACACACTTGGGAACTTAGAGCAAACCTCTCTGTAAAATGGAAATATTAGTAGCTACCTCATAGGATAGAACAGCGCCTCAGAATAGTGCCTGACACACAAAAAGCACTAAATAAAAGCCGGATGTGGGAGATCCCTGGCAGTCTAGTGGTTAGGATTCCAGGCTTCCACTGACAGGGCTTGGGTTCAGTCCCCAGTCAGGGAACTGAGATAAGCCACGTGGTGTGGCAAAAAAAAAACAAAAACAGCGCTAGGCTCACATGTTGCTATGAGCACTCAGAGGTGAGTGAGGCACCTAACAAAGATGGGGAGGGTCAAAGAAGGCTCTTTGGAGAAGGGAATTGGGCCGTGTGGGAGGTAATAGGCAGTTCATGAAGCCTTGAGCAGGGCAGTGACATGATCAGATTTGGTTTTGGAAAGATCCTTCTGGCCACCATCTGTCTAGGTAGTGAGTGGCTGGAAGGAAGTTTGCTACTGTTATCAATAGCCTGGTAAGCAATGGTGGTGACCTGAGTTATGACGCTCAGTGGGCTTGGAGAGGAGGGATGAAGTGGTAGGGAGACAAAGTGGCAGGGCCCAGTAAGTAAATTAGAGGTGGGAAACGAGTTTCAGAATTTCTGACTTGGGTATCATCCCTGAGAAAGACACCACAAGACAAGATGGAGGAGGGAGATTTATCAATTTACAGCAGAGCCAGTTTGAAGCACTCAGGACGCCCAGAAAGAACTGTCAACTGCTAGTCTTACTCCTGTTTCCACCCCACAGCCATACCGTCTCGGTCAGTGGTCCCCAGCCTTTTGGGCACCAGGGACCAATTTCATGGAAGACAATTATCCACCAACCAGAGTGGTAGGTGGGGGGATGGTTTCAGGATGATTCAAGCACACTACATTTCTATTATTATTACATTGTGATAAATAATTATATAACTCACCATAATGCAGAATCAGATCATCAGGCATTAGATTCTTGTGCAATCTAGATCCCTCACATGCATAGTTCACAGTAGGGTTTGCACTCCTTTGAGAATCCAATACTGCCACTGATCTTACCGGACATGAAGCTCAGGAGGTAATGTGAGCGATGGGGAATGGCTATGAATACAGATGAAGTTTCAATCCTCACTCACTAACTCACCTCTCACCTCCTGCTGTGTGGCCCACTTCCTAATAGGCCATGGACTGGTACCGTACCCGGTACTGGGGATTGGGGACCTCTGATCTAAGTTATCATCTATATGTCTGGGTAAGATGGTTGGATGGCATCACCAGCTCAATGGACATGAGTCTGAGCAAGCTCCAGGAGCTGGTGATGGACATGGAAGCCTGGCATGCTGCAGTCCATGGGGTTGCAAAGAGTTGGGCATGACTGAGCAACTGAACTGAACTGATATGTCTGGGTACGTCATTCCACTCGGTGTTAGTTTCCTCAACTGTAAAATGGAAATAAGGGCATCTGTCCCTGGGGTTGTGTGGATAAATGAGACAATGAACAGCACACAGTAGGCACTCATAGGGATGATAACTAACCTCCAGCACTGTTCCTGGTTGGAAATACCATCCAGGAAACATGAATGAGACAGAAAGGGGAGAAGAAAACACGGAGTTGGAGAGAGAGAGCTAGAGCGATGAATAAGAGTTCAATGTTTTAAGATGATAACGACATTACTAAAAGGATTTACTGTATGCTGACTCTGTGCCAGCCTCTGTTCTAAGCACTTGGTACACATTAACTAGTCCTTCCAACGCTGTGAAAGTGAAAGTCACTCAGTCCTGTCCGATTCTTTGGGACCCCATGGACTGTACAATCCATAGAATTCTCCAGGCCAGAATATTGGAGTGGGTAGCCTTCTCCTTCTCCAGGGGATCTTCCCAACCCAGGGATCAAACCCAGATCTCTGACATTGCAGGCGAATTCTCTACCAGCTGAGCCACCAGGGAAGGCCAAAGATATGTACTGTCATTGTCCCCACTTTACAGATTAGGATAGGGAGCAGAGAGTGGTTTGTCACCGGCAGTGAGGATTCAGACTTAGCTTTACCAAAGCCAAACTACCACCGCACCTAATTAGTTTCAGCCCGACTCTCACTATCATTGAGTTGTGTCCAAAAGAGCTCTGGTCGCCAGAGTGCAGCCAGTCAGCGCACGGATCAAGGAAGGACGCGATGGTATCTGAGCTGGGTCGTGGTATCTTGGAGATGGCACCTGAGCTGAGTTGAAGGATTTGCCAAGGCTTTAATAAGAGGAAGAAGGGGAGTCCAAGGAGAGAGAACAACGTGTGCAAAGGCCCGAGGGCTTAAAGTGCACCCCACCTCCAGAGCAAGAGAGAGAGGCCGAAGCCTGTCGAGGGGAGGGGCAACTGTGAGAAGGAGGGGATGGAATCTGGATTTGCTTCTAGAAGCAGAGGGGACCCTGGAAGCGCCAGGCGCCACACAGCCCCTCAGCTAAGCTGTCACGCACGCTCAGTCGCGAAACTTCCGAGGGCACGGAACGCCACCTCGGGTTCCCGGGTCCCGCTGCGCTCGGACCGGAGGACGCTCGGGCGGCTCCAGCCTTGCGGCGCCCTGGACGGTGGCCCAACCAGGCGGCCCCGGACACACGATCCGTCCCGGTCCTCCCCTCTACTCAAGCCACGCGCTTTGCAATGTTTCCTTTTATTCCTTCCAGACACATCCCCAGAAGGGGCCGCGCCTCCCGCCCGGGGCGGGGGAACGAAAGCGGCTCGGGGGGCGGCGCCGCCCACGCCCGAGGGCCGCGCGGTGTCGATGGCTGCAAGGGCCGACTTCTTACTGCACGCCCTCCATCATCTTCAGGAACTCTGCGGGAAAGGATACGGTGGGGCGCTCACGAGTCTCCCCGCGGCGGACTAGGCCGGGTCCCGGGGTGGGGCGGGGGACCTGCCTCTTAGACGCGGCCCGGGCTGTTAGCCGATACATTGCCCAAAACCAGCCCGCGGGAGGCGGGGAAAAACCTGGCCCCGCCCCGCCCTCAAGGCGGAGGACGCTCCCGTCCGCGGGCCCCGGTCCCCGCGCGCCCCAGACCCTCACCGTCGAAGTCAATGCGGCCGTCGTTGTTCTTGTCCCCGTCCTTCATCAGGGATTCGAGCTCCTCGTCTGTCACGTGCTCCCCGGAGGCTCGGAAAATCTCCGCCAGCTCCTCGGCGTCGATGTAGCCGTCCGCGTTCCTGCGGGAGTGTAGGGCCGGGGCGGGGAGGGGGGCGCTCAGGGCCCGCAGGTGCGATCCGCCCACGCCACGCCCCCCGCCTGCACCCCCATCCGCCCCCCCACCCCCCAGAACCTTCCGGCCCTGCGGGCCACATTCAGACTGCTCCGCGCCTTGGCTGCCCCCCGGGCCTCCGACGCACTTGTCGAAGATGCGGAAACACTCAGCCAGCTCCTCCTCGGTCTTGCCCTTGGCGTCCTCTTTCATCTGGCGCACCATCATGACCAAGAACTCCTCGAAGTCGATGGTGCCGCTGCCTGAGGGGAGCGGGTGGTAAGTGGGCCCGAGCCCTGGCTGCCACGCCCCCCACCCCCGAAGGCCGCCGGCTCACCATCCTCATCCACCTCCTCGATGATGGCGTCCAGCTCCTCTTTGGTGGGTGTCTGGCCCAGCATCCTCATCACGGTGCCCAGCTCCTTGACGCTGATGTCCCCGCCGCCGTCCGCGTCGAACATGTCAAAGGCGGCCTTGAACTCTGCCAGGGCGAGGAGGGCAGAGGGCTGAAGTGAGCCTGGCGAGACTGTCAGCCTCACATCCACATACTGTCTCCCCGCCTGCCCAGACTCCAGGTTCCCCGGCACCCCGCCTCCCAGCAGCCAGCCCGCCCACCCCCACTCACCAGCGATCATCTCCTCGCTGAGGTAGGACCGGGCCTCAGCCTGCTGGTCCGTCGTCTGCAGAAGACACGGGCCATCAAAGAGTCGAAAGGACAGCCCGGAGTACATTCCTGCCTTCACCCCGTTCTCCTGCACCCCCATTTCTGTACGTGCCCCCTAAGTCCCTGCAGAGCAACAGCTTCCAGTTGCCCCACTCTGGGCATGCCCCCACAGCACCCAGCTCCACTTTTGAAGAACTGGGGATTATGTCTCGCTTGTCTATCGGAGATCAAGTCAGGACCTCCATCCCCATGACCTTCCGCGAGTCATTAAATGTACCTCATTCCCTCATCTCTTCTCAGCAGCTTTTCCGGGATCAGCTGGAATCAGCCCAGTGAGAAAGAAAGCTTTGTAAAGTGCCAGCACGATTCCAGCATGGTTTTCCAGTTTCCCCTACCTGCTCATCACACTTGGTACTTTAATAGTGAAGTCACTCAGTCGTGTCCTACTCTTTGCGGCCCCATGGACTGTAGCCTACCATGCTCCTCTCTCCATGGGATTCTCCAAGCAAGAACACTGGAGTGGGTTGCCATTTCCTTCTCCAGGGGATCTTCTCAACCCAGGGATCGAATCCGGATCTCCCGCATTGCAGGCAGACACTTTAACTTCTGAGCCACCAGGGAAGCCCGGTACTTTAATAGGTGCTCAATAAATGTTTGCGGTCACACAAATAATAATGTGACAGAAAGTTACTGATTACTGACCAAGGGTCAGGCCATAGACCAGGCACTGGTACCACCAAGGAATCAGGCACATTCCCTCCCTCAGAACTTGCAGAGACAGAGGGTGTAAGCTTCCTTCGGACGACTCAGTCATCGGAGTAAATACCACTCGGTGCTGGGCAGAGTGGGATGTGGGCCTTGTGGGGGTGACAGATGGCTCTGGAGAGTTCCGGTCACATCCAAGCCCAGACACCCAGCTGGGGCTTTGGACTGAGGCTGGTGGTGAGGGAGTGCTGAAGCATCCTAGGAGTCCTTTGGCTGGCTGGCAGCCGCCTGTCCTCCCTGTCTCCCTCCTCCCCTCCCCCTCCCCAGTCCTGAGCCAGAAGGGCAGACTATTTTTAGTAAGGCATGGGCAACAGCAGCTGCCCTGCGGGTCCAGTTACTCCTTGAAGAGAAGTGGGGAGGGCTCTTGGAGGAGAAGCACAGCCTCAAATCCCAGCCCCTCTCAGGGAGGCTGACATCTCTCTAACCCTGCTCTGTCATCTTTGGCCCCTTGGAGCTCTGGGGGTCCTGCTCCTGAGCAGGCCTCCTGTCTTCCAGAGGAGGGCTTTAGCAAGGCTTCCAGCCCATCCCCCCACCACCACTCACTGCCTTGCTGGATAACCCCCTCTCCACCACGAGGGAGACAAGCTAAGGCCCACTCACAATCCCCTGATCCACACTGCTAGAAGCCTCAGAAGATCTCAGGGAACCAGCAAGCCTGGAGGATGGGCCCCTGGAACGTCCTCACAGCCCTCCCCTTCCAAAACAAGTCCAAGGCCCTCTTCCAGCCTTCCTCCCAGACACCGGCGTTCCAGGAGCCTTCAGATTCCATCTTCAAACATCCAAGTGACTGCCCCACCAAGAACCCAGATCTGAAAGATGCCCAGAAGAGCTCCAGTGAGGGCAGAGAGGAAGTCCCTTCTGGTGCTTACCATTTTGCAGGTCAACCTGGGCTCCCACTCTAGGTCACCTTCTCCGTACTCCACCACCCAAAGATGCCCTGGCCCGCTCTAGCCCCTCAGATTTGTAGGGGCACCCTCTCCTCCCACCTCCCTGCTCCCCAGGACCGATGCCCTGGCCAATCAGATCCTGGGGTCAGTGAGCCACCCCCTCCCAGAGTCCTAGCCCATTACCTAATTTAGCCAAGGGCCCTTGCAGAGAAATTTAAGCCTCTGAGCAGGTGGCGGGCTTGACGTCCTAGATTCTTGTGAGGAGAACCCGCCCTGCTCTGCCACTCCTAGTGAGCCCCCCCGCCCCACCCCCAAGAAGCACGCTTGCTCCAAGATGGGTGAGGAAGATCAGGATAGAGGAAAGAGAGGCAGCATAGTAGCATGGAAGAGCACAAGCCTTGACGTTCAAAACCCAAGATCCAAGTCCTATCTCTACAAGCTGTGCATACATGGGCATGTGGCAATGCCACTCTGAGCTTCAGTTTCCTTGTGTGTGAGATGAAGACAGTCATAACCTTCCTCCCAGAGAAACCATGGTAAACAGGAGCTTGGGTTTAAGTCACTGGGCTTGTGCCAACTACTTAAAGTCAGTGCTTTGCAAGTGGAGTGTTTTGTCTTTGAATCAGAGACCAGAGGGGGACGAGACAGGATGAGGGGAAATTGACAGCCACAGTTACTGAACCTCTGCTAAGCGTTTTAATCATCTGATCTCACCCAGTACTCATCCTGTGAGGAAGCAACTATGGTTATTCCCCTTTTTACCAGGGAGCTTTGTAAATCATAAAGCTCTATAGTCACTTTGGGGATTCTTATTCATTCTGACTGAGAGGAAGTTGGGGCAGACGGTCCTCCAGGGACCTGTCTGGAGGGAAAAATGAATAGAGGGGTCCAGGAAACGGGGTGTGCACTTGGAACAGAAATAAACATTGAAAGTAGATTCTTCTCTCAAGCTTACCTTGTCCAGGAAAGGAGGTTTGGGGATTCACTTTTTTAGCGGGGGAGGGGACCAGGGGAGGTTTCACTAAGTAAATGCAGGGACAACTGGCCCTTTGCTGGAGCTCGGGGAAGAAGTCTGGAGGAGTTCAGCTGGCCTCCTAGAGAGTGAAGGGGTGGGTGGATCAAGTCAAATCCGAAGGGAGACCACCCTGAGAATCCACGGGGTCCACCAGGGTGTTGGGATGGGCAACATTCATGGACTCTCATCAAGTAACAGAAAGAGCACGATGATGACTAAACACAGGGGCTGGGGCCAGGGAGAGGGGGCTGGACACCAAGGAAGGCAGACGGACAGTGGCAGCTGGGCTGCCTTCTTGCCCTACATAGATATTCCCAAGGAAAGCTCTGTGGAGCCAGGCCAGGCTAAATAAGGCCTCCCCCATCCAGGCCCAGGGCCAAAGGGTGATGCTCTCCAGGGGGTGCCTATTTGGACACAAACATTGGAACCACTTGATCCTTTAGGAACAGAGTATAGAGAGTATAGAACTCCCAGCAATCCTTTGTTCATTAGTTTGTTCTTTAATATATTCGGGGAAATAGATAAGGTCCAAACTCAGTGTGGCCAAGCAAGGTCCCACTGACCCTTCCATTTTCATTCCCACCTTACAAGTGGTTCTGCTCTGGTTCAAGCTAAAATGCAGCTCCAAACACCACCCTTTATAGCCCTCAAAGCCCTTGCACGTGTAGGTTTGTAGGTGTTTTTTTTAATATTTACTTATTTGGCTGTGCCGGGTCTTAGCTGAGGCATGTGGTACGTTCCATCTTCATTGAGGCATGCAGGATCTTTAGTTGTGGCCTGTGAACGCTTAGTTGCAGCATGTGGGATCCAGTTCCCTGACCAGGGATTGAACTTGGGGCCCCTGCAATGGGAGCTCAGAGTCTTAGCCACTGGACCAGGAGTGAAGTCCCTCAGTTTCTTCGTCTTAAAAATGGACGATTCTTGTCCACTAACAGCCTGTTCCCCAGGAGGTTGTGAGGGTTAGATATGACACCTTTTCAAGTGCCGAGAACCAGGTGGAGGATACCGTGGAACCTCAGGAAATGACAGCCTTGCCTCATGCGCCGAGGGATGGCAGGGAGTGTGTTCGATTCAAAGCCATTCCCCCACCCCTGTCTCCTGCACATTTAAAAAGGGCAGGAGTGGACTTCCCTGGTGGCGGAGAGGATAAGAATCTGCCTCCCAAAGCAGGGGACATGAGTTCAATCCCTGGTCTGAGAAGATTCCACATGCTGCAGAGCAACTAAGCCCATGCTCCACAACTACTGAACCCTCGCTCCAGAGCGAGGGTTGGAGCCACAACTTCCAAGCCCAAGTGCTGCAACTACTGAAGCCCAGGTGCCTGGAGCCTGTGCTCTGCAACAAGAGAAGCCACTGCAATGAGAAGCCTGTGAACCACAACGAAACAAAGAGTAGCCCCTACTCGCCACAACTAGAGAAGGCCAGGCAAAGCAACAAAGCCCAGCGCAGCCAAAAGTAAAATTAAAAAAAAAAAAATTTAAAGAAGAAGGAGCTACTATCAGAGATTTTATCTGATCATACAATATAACTAGCAATATCTTCCCTGCTAGGGACTGATAGCTAGGCCTTCTGACAGGAAGGGACAATAAATTCTTGACCTACAGCTGCCTTCTGGATAAAAGATAAAAACACAGCTTGTTAGAGGAATTGCTGAGATTGCAACTGACATCGCAAGATAAAAAACAGGATGTGGAACTCAGGAGACCTGGGCTGCAAGGCTCCACTCTCAGAAACCTCTGGCAAGCTGTGTGACTTCAGGCAAGTAACTCAGCCCCTCTGGGTCTCAGTTTCCTCGTTTGTCTATGTGCTCTGTGTGAGGCAGGCTCAAATGAGATTGTAAGAACTTGTGAACACTGGAGAAACAATAATCACTGTGTAACTGATGATCCTCTTAGCCCCTGCTCTGAGCTAAGCTCTGGACTAGGGTCCTTTTGGAGAGCTGCAAAATTCGTGCTTCAGTTCTTATTGTTCTTGTTTTACGTATGAGAAAACCTAGGCCACTAGAGGTTAGATTCCATCTCAGATCACATGGCTTCTCTTGGCCTCGGTTTCCTCCCAGAAGAGATGGGTTTCTGACTGCCGCGCAGTGACTTTGTAAAGTTAAAGAGTGCTGGGTGGAAATGAGGGGATAGTCTGCGGCCAGCCTTGGTCTCCGGGAGGGATGGGCGGATTCAAGGAGGGCGTAGCCCCCTCCGGATTGGGGACGATCCCGGAGGAGGCCTGGCCTACCCAGGATTCCCATAGCCCTCCTGGAGCGAAGGGCCCGGGATTCCCGGGCGGCTCCGGGAGCGGGCGGGGCGGGAGGCGGGCCAGCGGCAGGAAGGGGCCGGAGCAGCGCTCGGAGCGGACTGGGCCGGTTCGGTGCAACCCGGTCGGCCTCGGCCAGCCTCCGGGAGCTGCACCGGGGAGAGGGGCGCCCCGGAGTGCGCCGCGGGGCGCAGGAGGCACGGCCGCGGGGAGAGCCCCCGGACCCCTCAACGGGCAGGGGCGGGACCTCCACGGCGCCCCGCCCACCCCTGCCCCGGGCCCCGCCCCGCCCCTTCCCGGCGAGGGGCCGGGGTCCACCTCCCTCCCGCCCCGGCCCGCGACCCGGCGTCGCGCGCTCCCCCCGGGGTGCCATGGCCTCCCGGCTCCTGCACCGGCTGCGGCACGCCCTGACTGGCGACGGCCCCGGGGAGGCGGCGGCCGGCCCCGAGGCCGAGCAGTTCCCGGAGAGCTCGGAACTGGAGGACGACGATGCCGAGGGCCTGTCGTCCCGCCTCAGCGGCACCTTGAGCTTCACCAGCGCCGAGGACGACGACGAGGAGGACGGCGAGGACGATGACGACCCTGACCCCGACCCGCTGTCCGCTGGCGACCGGGTGGCGGGAGAAGACGCAGGCGAGTGCGGGAGGATGGAGGCGGGAACCCTGGGCTCGGTTAGGCCTCCACCCCGGCCGCGTTCCCGAGTTGATCCAGCCGAAACTCGAGACACTTCTTTAAGTGCGTCCAGCTGCCTCTTGGCTGTGTGACCTTGAGAGACTCACAACACCTCTCTGGGCCAAGTTCCCTGTGTCAAATCACTCCCATCTCAGGGTTGTTTAGGGCGTGAAATGTAAGGTCTGGGATACAAACGGTAGTACTGTGCTAGGGATGTTTTGGGGGTGGAGATGTTTATTTAACACCTACTGTCTGCCCGGCAGGTGTTTGGCTCCGGGTCCCTGTCTGGCCCTCGTTTCCATTGATGTCAGATAGGGATAAAGCCTTTGTCATTCGTTGGGAGGAGGATGAATGAGGTCAGGCACCTAATTTACATCAAACCTGGCCCCAGGCCCATCCTGTGCTCAAGCAGAACGGAGTCCCCCACCTGATGGGCAGCGGGGCAGTCAGCTCCTAACCCGGCAGTTGCAAGATTTCTGGAAGAAGTCCCGGAACACCCTGGTACCCCAGCGGCTGCTCTTTGAGGTGACCAACGCCACCGTGGTTAAGGACCCGCCCTCCAAGTACGTGGTGAGTGAGGGTCCAGGACCCTGAGCTATGAGTCTTAGAAGACCCTGGCTTAGAGAAAGTAAGGGAAGCTTCAGCATCCTGGGTGATCTGGCTATGTAGTTATAAATGGCTGCCCCATTTGACGATGGGGAAACTGAGGCCAGAAAAGGGGTGTAATTTGAGCAGATCCTCAGGCAAATGAACCTATCCTATCCCAGTTTTGAGACTAAGAACTACTGTTTATGTCCTCTGCCCCTCGGACTTTTGCAAACTGTCACAAGATGCAAGATACATGGGGAAGAATATTATCTGAGTCAGACTTGAGACCAAGTTGGTATTGGTTGGAAAAATGGGTTTGGCATCCAGATCTTGATTCAGATCCCAGTTATTACCAGTTGTTTGACTTCAGGTGAGTTGTGAAACCTTGACTAACCCGTTTTCTCACCTGAACAATGGGGATAATGCAGGAGTTAAATGAGACAGTACACAGAAAGCCCTTAGCATTGTGCCTGGCATCTTGAAGTGCTCGATAAAATGGTAGTTCTGTTATTACTGTTTTACTTTGGGTTGGCCTGTTGTGGCCTCTTTGCAACTCAGAAGAGTCAGTTCTCCAGCACTCACACCTGTACAGAATAAGCTTGTCCAAAGGACTGGATTTAGGGGATTGGTGTGTGTGTGTGCGCTCAGTCATGTCCGACTCTTTGCAGCCCCATGGACCATAGCCCACCAGGCTCCTCTGTCCATAGAATTTTCCAGGCAAGGATACTGGAGTGGGTTGCCATTTCCTTCGCCAGGGGATTGGTGGATTGGGGTAAAGATTGGTGGGTTGCGGGGGTGTGGGCTGATTTCTTGACTGTGGAAAGGAGGAACACACGGAGGATGCGGTTGGCCTGGTCCTGAAACCCAGCCTAACCTGGCTGGTCATGGCAGCGGCAGCTCCCTGCCTCTCACTTCCCTCCTCTTCCCCACCCTCCTCCATTTCTGACTCAGCAGGAAGGGGACCTGGAGCCTGGTCCCATATCTGGACCTCTCCACCCCTTTCTGAGGCTCTCAGTGAAAAAAGGGCTACACCCACAGGGCAGCTGCTCCAGTTTCAGCGGGAATTAACTCTGATGATCGAGTCCTGAGTGGCAGAAGTCCTGGCTGGGGGTCATGCGCAGGAGGGGGGCGCATGGAGCAGCTGAGAGACAGGGAAGTTGGGAGCAGCTCTGGGAAGAGAATGACAAGATAGAGCCCAGCCTGGCCTGGGCCGGGCCTGGGAGAATCCCAGGGAATCAGGAGCCTGGGGGTGGGTCTCAAACAGTCAGACCTGACTGAGTGACTAGGCAACAAATCCTGCTTCAACATCTCCTGGAAGTTAAGAGCACAGACTTTGGAATTAGGTCGGCCTGGGTTTGAGTCCCAGCTGGGCCATTTACCAGCTGTGTGACTTAGAGGAGGTCTTTAAACCCTTTGCCTTCTCTGGGAGCCTGCTTCCTGAGCTGACAGAGGTATGGACACCTTCCTCGCAGTGAGGTTGTGATGGTGAAATAGTGGCTGTGAAGAACTCACACCACGGTGTGGTGCAGGGTAGTGCTCAGTTAATGATCCTCATTATTACCTGTCATGTAGGACAACAGAAGGATCAGGCAGTGGATCTAAAATGGGTTTTTGTCCAAAAACTACCAATGAAAATAAAAGCTAGATGAGCATAAGGAGTCACTATAGATGAGGGCTTCCTGAAATGTGTTCTGAAGAAAACTGGTTCCCTGGAATATTAATAACTGTCCCTTTAAAGAAAAAACAAAAGCTTTACAGTCAATATGTAATGTTTTGGGAATGTGGAGTTGAACTAGAGTAAAGTAAGTTTCTTTATTGTTAAACTTTCTAATCCTGAATACTAATGTAGACTGAATCTTCCAGAGTGAGCAGACAAACCTGACTGAGCAGGGGTGGCTCCGATATTGGCAGTTTCACAGAACAGATTTGAGAGTAAAATCTGGGTTTGGTGTTAGTATACTTTTAACATCTGTGTGTGTGTATGTGTGTGTGTGCGTATCAGTTGCAACCGATTCTTTTTAACATCTAATGCTTGCTAATCCCCTTTTTAGACCTGTTAGCTCAGCATTATTATAGATTAAGGCATATTTGGGTTCTCAAACCTGGTGGGAAGCTTAGTGATCATCTTGTTCAGCATTTCCCAAACCTCCGTCACCCTCACAATTTTTGTCCTATCTAAATGCTACTTTTACCAATTGGTGCTTATCATTTTTCTTCAAATAAACATATTTTTTTAAATAACTTTAAAAGACAACTTTACAAAACAACTGTAGATGGGAAGCTTGACTGCTGCTGCTGCTAAGTCACTTCAGTCATGTCCGACCCTGTGCGACCCCATAGACGGCAGCCCACCAGGGTCCCCCGTCCCCGGGATTCTCCAGGGAAGCTTGACTAACTCACCATAAAAAGAAGATAACCATAAAAATAAAAGCAGTGAAACTGTCATTAAAGTCTGGCTGGATGCTGCTGCCTGGAGGTGGCGCTGACAAATTCTCTTTCTGGCTCTTTTCTAAAAATGGAGCTGAGAAGTGTTGGAAAAGGGCTTTTGTGAACCAAACTGAGAGCTTCTCAATTTGTAGTCAGAAAGATTCACAGAGAATGAGAGGGGTATCACCTCCTGCCTCTATTCAAGTGTTATTCACTCCAGTACTTACCACCTAAACATCCCGGGGACCGACGTTTGTTCCCGTCCCACACCTGAGTAAACACTGAGCTGGGCAGGCGCTCCATTCACTCGAGTGGAAGTGGACCCAAGAAGGGGACCACCCTGCCCGACTCCCATAGGGAGGGAGCGTCTGACCCAAGGGTAGAACTTGGGTCCCAGTCCAGTGTGCTTTACACTGGTCACTACCGGGACTGTCTGAAGACCTGTGTTGAGGGTCTGGATGGGAATAACCTGGCCATACGGAGCCATGTGTCCAGAATGGAACAAAGCTCCAAGCTGGTCCTAAAGGTTGGCCTGGAGATGGGCCTGGGTTTCAACACACGGCTGGTTTTCCAGAGGGGCTGTCAGAAGAGCTCGCTTCCCAATGGGAGGGGCTTCCCAGGTGGCACTAGTGGTAAAGAACCTGCCTGCCGAGGCAGGAGACATGAGGCCTGGGTTTGATCGCCGGGTGGGAAGATCCCTTGGAGGAGGGCGTGGCAACCCACTCCAGTATTCTTGCCTGGAGAATCCCATGGACAGTGGAGCCTGGTGGGCTATAGTTCATAGGGTTGCAGCGAGTCAGACGCGACTGAAGCAACTTAGCACACACTCCCTAGATGGGGTGAGGGGGGCAGCTGTCCAGGCACTAAAGCTCATCCCTGTCTTTTTCTCCCTGTGCTGCCTTGGGCCTGGGTCATTTCAGACGAACCTCAGGTAAGATGAGACTGGGCTCCCCGGCTGCAGCCCTGGCAGCTCCCACCCTCCAGGCTCAATCTCCAGGGTGAAGGGAAGGGGTAGGGAAAGAGAGTTGGAAGTGGGGGTGGGGGGTCAGGGAGGGAAGGGGCCTGGGGACACCCTGCCTCTGCCCTAACCCCTGCCCTCCCTGCAGCTCTACACCCTCGCCGTGATGGGCCCGGGGCCACCAGATAGCCAGCCAGCCCAGATCTCCCGCCGCTACTCGGACTTTGAGCGGTTGCACCGAAACCTGCAGCGGCAGTTCCGGGGCCCCATGGCTAGCATCTCCTTCCCCCGCAAGCGCCTGCGCCGGAACTTTACCGCCGAGACCATCGCCCGCCGCAGCCGGGCCTTCGAGCAGTTTCTGGGCCACCTCCAGGCTGTGCCTGAGCTGCGCCACGCTGCAGACCTGCAGGACTTCTTCGTGCTGCCCGAGCTGCGGCGGGCGCAGAGCCTCACCTGCACCGGCCTCTACCGCGAGGCCCTGGCGCTCTGGGCCAACGCCTGGCAGCTACAAGCCCAGCTGGGCATCCCCTGTGGCCCAGACCGACGTCTGCTAACCCTGGCGGGGCTGGCCGTGTGCCACCAGGAGCTGGAGGACGCCAGTGAGGCCCGGGCATGCTGTGAGAGGGCCCTGCAGCTTCTGGGGGCCGAGAGCCTGCACCCTCTGCTGGCCCCCTTTCTGGAGGCCCACGTGCGGCTCTCCTGGCGCCTGGGCCTGGACAAACGCCACTCCGAGGCCCGGCTCCAGGCCCTGCAGGAGGCAGGGCTGACCCCCACACCACCCCCCAGTCTTAAAGAGTTACTCATCAAGGAGGTGCTGGACTAGCGTCACCTAGACTTAAGGCCACTGTGGGAGAGGCGCCGCCCCCAGATGGGGGGTGGGCTGGGGTGCGGACGAGGACACAGACAGCTGCTGAGAGGCTCCCTGGGGTGCTGGGAACCCCAAGAAGGTCCACAGAGAATTTGCAGCAGACCAAGGAAACGTGCTCTTCTACTGAGCTGCACTCAGGACAGGCTGGGATGGTGCAGGGAGAAAGTGAAAGTCTGACGCTGCCTCTCCAGCTTATGAATACCTGGGGGCCGTGACCCAGGTCAGGGTCGATGGTCTGTCTTCCCGCAGGCCAGCCTGGCGGAAGGGCCAGGGACTGTGGCCGTGGAGTCCTGGAGTTGATGGCTGGAGGGAGAGCTGCGATCCTGGCCCAGGGGGATTAAAGGGCAGCAGCTCCAGTGGTTTGAGTCTCTTTATTGGATGTCCTGGACAGAAGGCCCAGCCCTGGATGGTAGTCCTGCCTCAGGAGTAGGGGGAGAAGGGAGATCCTTGAAGCCCCAGGCCCAGCTGGCACCTCTGGCTACAACTTGCTCGTTGAGTCCCAGGGCTTAACTCGGATCACGCCCTCCTGGGCACAGGACACAGCCAGGACCCCGTCCTGACGCCACAGCCGCCCGTGAACCAGGCCCCGGGAGCCACCTGCGGATGAAGAGAAGAATCTCAATGGCCTTCTGTCTCCCGCTGCCCAGCCGAACGTGCTCCTTGCAAGAGGTGCAGCTCGGGTTGGGCTGCCCCATGCCAGAGCCATGCTTGGTGGTGTGGTCACTCCCAATTTCCAAGCACCCCTTTAGGAGCCTATTATGGTTGCTCAAGGGTGTAACTCCTCCCAAGGGAGCCCCACTTGATGGTTTAAAAGCACTTTCATGTATCTGCTGACTTCCTCAAAAAAAAAAAAAATCCCAAGGGGAGAAGTTCTGAGAACAGTCTGGTTCAGTAGTTCAGCTAGGTGGATCTGCCCAACCTCTGGCCACTTGTGTAAGGAAACCCATCAGTTCCCTTTCTAATAAATCTGGCCCTCCAGGCCAGTCATTCATATTATTAAAAAAAATAATCTTCCACAATCACGGGGACAAAGGGGCTCAGGGGAGAGGACATGAAGCCATGAGGAGCCTAGGCACTCCCCTCCGCACTTGGAGATTCTCCCTTGCTACCCAGGGCCGGAGTCTGACGTTTAGGAAGGGAACTGCTGGTTTCTTTTAAACACAGTATAGCCCACTTAGTTCTCACAGTAGCCAAGTAAAGCAGGCCTTGTCCTGTGTTCCAGGTGATGACACTCAAGCCCAGAGAGGCTCGGGAACTTGGCCTTAAGGATCAGGTCAAAGCCGAACCCAAGAGACCTACCATCAAGGTGGCAGCTGTTCCTGTGCTGTGATGCTGTTGGTTCTTGAGAGTCCCTCTTCCCTGAGTATAAAGAGTCCCTTAAGTTTTGTCTCTGTTTCACAAAACAAGGTTTCTCTTCGTTTGAAATGCACTTCCTTGGGACGGAACCCAGGGCTCTGAGACCAGGCGCTGATGAACAAGTCTGGGTTTCTTGCTTCACAGTATAAGGAGGGTCCAAGCAGTGGGGCCCCTACACTGCTGAGGGCCCCAACCCCCAGGCCAGGCTAACTGTCAGAATCACTTAGGGAATCTTCGTAAAAATACCTTCCTGGACCTCATCCAAGCCCTGCAGTCAGAATCCTGGGGGTCAAATCTGGGAATGTTTTGAAAAAGCTCTCCTGAGAGGTGGAAGAATAGGCCCCCAGCTTTGGATCCCTCTGCTCTGGTGCAACCCTATTTGTGTAGACAAGGAAACAGAGCGGAGATGGGACTTGCCCAGCATCACACAGAGAATCTGAAGTGGTTCTGGGACTATCGCTGAGCCTCAGATAAAGTGAATCGTGTCCCCAGCATGTTACAGAAATGAAGAGCTAAGCGGGTGTCCTGTCCTCAGGCCGCACCCTGTCATTTTGAAGACAAGGATGCCGCAGCCTGCGGAAGCAGGAGAGGAAGTGATCTGTGCGGTGCTCCACAGCAAGTGGGTGGGGCAGCATCACCCAAGACAGCAGGCTCCCTGCCCTCCCCACCAAAGGCACCAAGGTCAGCACCCTCGTCCCCCGTGACCCCAGTACTCACCAGCCCAGGGGCTCTCACACTCATAGAGCATCCAGTGGTCAGCTCGGAAAGGGGCATGGAACCACATGGAGTGGTCCAGGGAGACCATGAAGCCCACCTTGTACTTCCAGTGGTGGGGCAGCATTGCTGTGCCCAGGAAGGCAAAGTCTGAGATATAGGCCGCCACGCAGCAGTGCATCTTCATGTCGCCCTCACCTGCAACAGGTTCCAGTCCCATCAGCCCTGGGCTCCTGGGCTTTATAGCTCAGGACCTGCAGGGAGGTAGGGAGAAAGGGGCTGCTGTGCACAGATGTGCAGACTCTTCACAAGGGCACCTGGCCCAAGGGGGCGGGTGTGTGTGTGTGATGGAGGTCAAGGGAGATGAAGACTGGAAGAGGGCAGGGGTGGGTGAGGACTGAAAGCCTCCCCCCGTATCCCACCCTGGACCTTGTAAGTATCTTTTTCCAGTTTTGCACAAAGGTACCTTATGCTTAGTAGGGGACCTGGAGAAGAATCTCGGCTAGGTGCCTTGCCTTCCCCAGGAAAGGCCCACGTGAGGATTCCCATCACTTCCCCATTCTCCCCCTGCAAAAGGCTGAGCTCACTTCTCCATCACTCAGATAAGAAAATGGGCCCATAGTGTGGGAGGACCATGCCCAAGGCCACCCAGGGCAGAGGAGGTACAGGTCTAGACCCCCAAAGAGAGTTTCCTTTCAGGCCAAGGGGTCCGCTTACCAATATAGCCCCGGGCTCGCACCCAGAACATCTGTTTGGGCTCCATTTTCTTCAGCTGGCTTGGAGTGGATGGGTTTACCACCTTGATCTCAATGGGCACTTCCTGGGCAGCAATTCGGTTCAGCCCCACTCGGTACCTCTCCTGGAGCTCCGGGTCCCTGAAAGTAAAGGGGAGAGGGGTGGGGAGACCCCGGAAGATGGGGAACCTGTCTGAGCTGCCTCTTCGGACCCCGCTTGTTCCTCCACAGGAACTCCTGACATCCCCAGACCTCCCCTCCCCTCCAGCAGGCAGGATAGGACAGTATCTGCATCCTTTCTTTGCCGCTGAGGAGCCCTGTGGCCTGCTGCAAGTTAGTCATCATCAGCCCTTTCCCATCTGCAAAATGTGGATGATGACAGTCACCTCCCTCATAGTTAACACTGGGGAGGAGACAACATAATGCATGTGAGGCCAACACGTCACCCAGCCGTGGGGCTACCCTGTAATGGCCCAGCTCCAGGCTATCATCCCTGAACTCAGATGCTATCCTCCCTGCTCTCTGAGAAGTGGAGTAAACACAGAGGGTGCAGATAGCCAGCTCAGGAAGTGCCTGAGGGGGGCAGGAGTTAGACCCAGGCAGTCTGGCTCCTCCTCCGTTCCTGCTCTTAACCGCTTCTCTATTCTAACCCTCAGGAAACAGGCTGCCCTACTTAGACACTTACCTAACCTGAGCCACTGGGGAAACCGTCTCCCAGGGCAAGGAGGCCATTTCCAGGGAAGCCCCTTCGCCACAGGGACCACCACCCCTCATGCCCCTAGCGCTCTTCCCCAGTATTTCATTTCCCTCCCTTTCCCCTTGAGCCCTGTCTGATGGAAACTTCTGTGATGATGGAACGTTCTGGTCCACTGTGGTGGCCACTAGCCACATCGGGCTGCTGAGGGCTTGACATGTGGCCAGTGTGACTGAGGAACAGATCTGAATTAACTCTCTTTAATGTTAATAAACTCAACACAGCCCCCTGTGGTTAGTAGTTTCCTTATGGGAGACACAGTTCTAGATTCAGGGACCTTTAAGAACAATGTCCTCCTTTCATTCTCAAAGTTTTTTATTTAATTTATTTTTGTCTGCGGCATGTAGGATCTTAATTCCCCGAACAGGGACCGAACCCCAAGCCCCCTGTAGTGAAAGTTAACCACTGCACCGCCAGGGAGAAAAGAGAAAGAAAGTGAAAGTTGCTCAGTCATGTCCAACTCTTTGCAATCTCATGGACTGTACAGTCCATGGAATTCTCCAGGCCAGAATACTGGAGCGGGTAGCCGTTCCCTTCTCCAGGGGATCTTCCTGACCCAGGGATTGAACCCAGGTCTCCTTCTCAAGTATTTTGGAGCTCTGACCACACACCAGGCTCCATGTTTATTCCTCTCTGTCAAGAGTGGCCTAACTGTAATTTACTGAGCGCTCACTGAGTACCTTGTTATCACTTATCTCTGTCATCCTCACAGCAGCCTTACGAGGTAGGGATTCCGATGGAGTTTAATAACTGATCACAAGCTCAAAGTGGGAAAGCAACTTGCCAGACTCACAAGGTGGCCAGTGACAGAGTCCAGATCTGAGCCCAGGCCTTTCCCAGGTTCGGACGCACATTCGCTCCATCTCACTGGGCTGACTCCCCTGCACGGGGCACTAGGCAGTGGAGCCCTCCTTACCGCTCAGCTGGGAAGCAGGCGGGGCAGAAACAATGATCCCCATTTTTCATATGAAGAAGCGGGGCTCTGAGAGGTAGGAGAGGGGCAAAGCTACACAGCAGGTGGGCACCAAGAGAGGTGGAGCCCTGGCAGGAATCAGTAACCGACCATGAACCTGTGGGCACCTCTGTCAAGTTTATGATTAACTTCCATATCTGAACCTTTATTCCTTTTCTTGTTCAAAACGTGTTCTCCTCAAGACTGAAGAGTATTGAAAGAAAGGTGGGAACTGTAATTGAGCAGGACCCTGTGGGGCCTTCCGGGGACTGGTCTTCATCCACTTCCTCGGCTTTCGCTCCTCTCTGAGGTACCCAGGTAACCAGCATTTGATGCACATTTCCTGAGTTGTTTTACAGCTGTGAAAACTCCCCACCAAATGGAAGATGTCAACTACTGACGACCATGAGCACTTAGCCCTGAGGCCTTCTGGAACCTGGGGACTGATAAGGTTCACCCCTGAGACACTGCCCTGTTACGTCAGCATCAGCCAATCAGAGAAGTGCGCATGAGCGGATCACGTGCCCTGCAGCCCGCCCCACCCTGCCAGTCTAGCTTTTTTCTCCTTTGAATATTTACTTATTTACTTTTATCTGGCTGTGTGTGTCTTAGTTGTGGTAGGGGGGTTCTTTGATCTTCGCGATACTCAGGATCTGTTCGTTGTTGTATGCAAGATCTAGTTCCCCAACCGGGGATTGAACTCAGGCTCCCTGCACTGGCCGCACAGTGTTAGCCATTGAACCACCACGGAAGCCCCCAGCTTGCTTTTTTTTTAATTGGAGGATAACTGCTTTACAATGTCATGTTAGTTTCTGCTGTACAACAAAGTGTATCTGATAGGGACAGAGTTAAGGGACAAACAAGTGATTAAATAGTGAATCCCACTAGGGGATTGTGGGCTTCCCTGGTAGCTCAGCTGGTAAAGAATCCACCTGCAATGCAGAAGACTAGGGATCGATACCTGGGTTGGGAAGATCCCCTGGAGGAGGGCATGGCAACCCACTCCAGTATTCTTGCCTGGAGAATCCCATGGACAGAGGAGCCTGGCAGGCTACAGTCCATGAGGTTGCAAAGAATCAGACATGACTGAGTCCCAACAACTAAGCACTAAGGGATTGTTAAGTAGAAAAAGTATGGGAAACCCTGGTAAGTTAATGATTACTCAAGAAAACAGGTTTGTTTAGCAACAAAGCCATGCAACAGAAGCACGAGACCTGCCCCCAAAACAATGAGACCCACATCCTGCCCAGTGAGCTCAGTAAGTTAATGATCCCTGGGACATACTCTGCACACATGAAAAACAGTCATTTATGGACCTAGCTTGACCACGCAGGGACAAGAAAACTTCCTGCTCAAGCTGGAGGAGAAGCTGATGTTGGAAGCATGACATCTACTCAAGAAAGACAAAGACGTTCTCCTCCCCACTTTTCCTTCGATTATAAAACTGTAGCCCAGTAAGTTCTCAGGGTGTGTGGCATGTCTCTCCCACCCACTTATAAGCCTCATAAGCATCCTCTCCTAATAAATCACTTATCAATCACTTTGCCTCTTGCTGAATTATTTTCTGTGCTGAGCCATAAAGGACTATGGTGCCGAAGCTCTTCAGAGCCCCTGAAGTGACACCAAATGGTTTCAAATCAGCTGTAAGTATACCTATATTCCCTCCCTTCCACTCCCCAAATCCCCAATCTAGCTTTTTAAAATGCTAGTTGGGATCCACTGAAGGAGGCCGTGACCCACCAATGGGTGGCAACGGCAGTTTGAACACTGTCCTGGGGCCTCCAGGTCTCTCACCTTAAAAATTGGCCAATGAAGTCCTCACGGCCAACCACCTCCTCCGGCGGGGGCACAGCAGGCATGGAGAACTGGTGCTGCACGGGGCTGGGCTGGGCCTTCTGGAAGGAGGCCTGGCAGATAAAGATGGGCCTGCCATGTTGCACGGCCTTCACGAAGCGCACAGAGAAGCTTGCCCCTGTCCGCGTCCGCTCCACCTGGTACAGCACCGGCACCTTCGGGTCCCCTGCAGCGGGCACAAGGCACACAGTGAGCCCAAGTGAGCCCTTCGGGCCCGCTCACCTAATGGTTCTCCGTTTCTTTACTGCTCAGTAGCTACTGACTCGGAGAAGGCAATGGCACCCCACTCCAGTACTCTTGCCTGGAAAATCCCATGGACAGAGGAGGCTGGTAGGCTGCAGTCCATGGGGTCGCTAAGAGTCGGACACGACTGAGCGACTTCACTTTGACTTTTCACTTTCATGCATTGGAGAAGGAAATGGCAACCCACTCCAGTGTTCTTGCCTGGAGAATCCCAGGGACGGGGGAGCCTGATGGGCTGCCGTCTATGGGGTCGCACAGAGTCAGACACGACTGAAGTGACTTAGCAGCATCAGCATGAATGAGTTCTAGACCTGTTCTTTAAAATTTGTATTGGAACAAAGCAGGTAGGCTCTGCAGTATATTGAAGGAAGAGAGAGAAAGAGTTATGGAGTTGAGTGCATTTGTTACATTGACCTGAAACAGATAGCCAGATACTTTTCCAGCTAAGTTATGTTTCTTCAGGATCAGCAGAGAAGTGCAATTCGAGGTCTGCAACCATGGTGAGCCAGGTACAAGTCCCCGCCCAGCAAGGGAAGGAGCCCGCTTTTATAGAGGGGGGTGGGGGGGGGCGGTGAGGGGGGCGGCTACTGTACAGTGTAATTGGGAGGGTCCTAGTAAACAAGGAACCTGTGGTTTTTCATTGGCTGATTCCTTGCCAGAAAGGAGTCTTTCTTTTTCCTCTTGGGCTCCATTGTCACAGGGCACGAGGGCGCCCTCTTCTGGCCTCCCAACACTCCTGAATGGAGGTTTCCGTTTAATTTTTTACAGTTAAACTAAGGTATCCTCTCATGTTGGTTTCACATTAACTATGCCAAGTGGGTCTTATCCCAATTGTATAGATGGGGAAATTGATGCCATAAATAACATTTTTGGAGAATACAGCCAAGCCCATTTGTTTATGTATTTTGACTATTGTTTTGCCCATAAAATCGAAAATATTTATGATCTGCCTTTATAGAATGTTTTTTGACTCCTGCTGTAGAATCTCCAAGCTCTAAACCTATGCCAGGGCTTCCCTGGTGGCTCAGCTGGTAAAGGAACCCACCTGCAATGTGGAAGACCTGGGTTCCATCCCTGGGTTGGGAAGATCTCCTGGAGAGAGGAAAGGCTACCCACTCCAGTATCCTGGCCTGGAGAATTCCATGGCCTGTACCAAGCCAGATGACAACTATCTAGAGAAATACATTTTTTAAAAAATAAACAAAAACCCAAACTCACATTCTCTCCTAGGCATCAAGAAAAAGAATTGGTATGATAAATGGCCAAGAACCAGACCCCAACCTCACAGTATCTTTTAATTAAAAATATCACTGGAGGACTTCCCTGTAGTCCAGTGATTAAGATCTGTCCTTCCAATGCAGAGAACAAGGGTTTGATCCCTGGTCAGGGAATTAACGTCTAAGATCATTGGAGCACCATCACTGTTTATAAATCTTGATGTACCTGATAGAGGGGGCTTCCCTGGTGGCTTAGCAGTAAAGAATTCACCTGCGGAGACTCAGGTTCAATCCCTGAGTCGGGAAGAAACCTTGGAGCAGGAAATGGCAACCTACTCCAGTATGCTTGCCTAGGAAATCTCATGGTCAGAGGAGCCTGGCTGGCTAAAGTCCATGGGGTCACAAAGAATTGGACACAACTTAGCAAGTAAACAACACCCTGGTAGTGGGTCACATCAGAAACTAATAAGAGCTTCCCTTTCTGCCTTGCTGCCAGGAAGCTTGGAACTAACTTTTGTATAAAACTGCGATGATATGCCTTAGCCTAGTATTCTAACACAATCATTCCCCCCAAATCCCAGTCTCCTGGCCCTTTAATTTATTACTTTTAAAACTTTTGCCCCAAATGTTTTATTTTTTCCCCACACTTTATTTTCTTGCAGATTATATTCCATTACAGGTTATTAAAAGATATTGAATTCTCTATGCCTCACAGTAAATCTTTGTTGCAGATCTATTTTATGTATTAATAGTTTGTATCTGTTAACCCCATACTCCTAATCTGCCTCACCTTTTATTTTATTTTTTAAATTAAAGAATTTATTTTTGGCCACATCACACGGCTTGCAGGATCTTAGTTTCCTGAACAGGGATCGAACCTAGGCCCTCCACAGTGAAACCATGGAGTCCTAACCACTGGGCTATTAGGGAATTCTGACTTTTAACAGCCAGTTATTTTAAGCTGTCTTCTTTCAAGAAGCAGAAAGGGGATACAAATAAGTGGTGATTATTAGGATATAGTGGTGTTGGCACCATTCATTTCATGCTGCTCCTGGATGGAGAATTTCCAAGAAAGTGGATGCCTCCCACAGAATCTGAGATGGGCTCTCCCATGGTTTTGGAATTATTTCCCAAGAGTGAAAGAGAAAAGCACAGAAGGAGAACAAAGCACAGAGCTTGGAGTCACCCAACCTCAGGTTCAAAACCTGGCCTTGCCTCTCTGAGCATTATGGAAGCTCCTTACATAATCTCTTTGGGTCCAAGGTTCCTTACACGTAGAATAAACACCCCTCGGGTTTACTGAAGAGGATCAAACAAGACAGTGTAAATAGCTGTGCACTATAACATGCAAACTGTAATCACTCCAATAAATTCATCGTCAAAAAATAAAGGTAAGTACTGTTTATGGAGAACTCACAACCTGCCAGGCCCTGCACTAGATACTTCACCTACAAAGACTCAGAATTCTTTTCAGAAACTGGATAATGAAACCGGTTCAAAGGGATCAGATAATGCTCCTACTTCCACAAAACAAAACAAAACTGTCTCACTGGGTGAGAAGGATTACAGTATCAAAAGGCCAGGATTTTTGGAGTTTACATGCAAACTGAGGGAACCAAGGGCACAAGGGTACGTCTGCCTCCAACTGGCATAAAGGTTAAGAACAGGGCTCACCTTAAAATAAGCATTCAAATACTTTATAGCAATGACTATCAGGAAAGGACAGGAAATAAAGGGATGGGGAGTGACCAACAGAGTATAGTACGAAAAGGTATATTTACTATTAAACTATTCTATATTTGTATATATGCTGGGAAAGACTGAAGGCAAAAGAAGTGGGCGACAGAGGATGAGATGGTTAGATAGCATCACTGACTCAATGGACATGAATTTGAGCAAACTCTGGGAGATAGTGAAGGACAGGGAAGCCTGGCAGGCTGCAGTCCTTATGGACACGACTTATCGAGTGAACAACAACGATTCTATATTTGTAAAATGAAGGGGGGAAACCCACTGTCTTTTTTAATACCGATCACATTTCATAAAGTTGCATAAATTCTTCTCAGCTGATGGGACCACGCAGAAGGCAGAAACTCTTAAAATTGGGAGCATCTGCTTAGGAGTGAGATTTTTATGTTTCTCAAAAGAGCATGAGTTTTAAAAGATTATGCTCTTTCTTTGATTTGATCCCAGAGTTGTAAGCAGCTAGAACAATCTCGCTTGGCCCAGGCCCTCCTGCATTTTTCAGGTGGGAAGAAGGAGAGGGTGAGGAAGAGTGGTTATCTCACTCAAGGGCACCTGGCAAATCAGTGACAAAGCTCCATCTAGACCAGAGGTCTCTTGATTCCCAGGCTGGTCTCTTTTCCAAACTCCCAGCAGAGATTCCAGTACTTCTCTGAGGAACCAGCACCAGGACTGGCATGAGAAGGTGTGTAAAGGATAAAGAGCAAAAGACCCACTGGGAACAGTTAAGCACCAACAAGTACCTAGTATCTCAACAGGTACTGGGCCTAAGGTTCTTCCTGGCCCCTGCCCTTCTTCCTCTAGGCTCCCCTGAGGTTGATCAACTAACCTCACCATCCCTCTCCCTTCTCCTTCTCTCCTGCTTTCTCCTCAGTCACCACCCCCATCCCTCAAGGCCAGAATTCTTCTGCTGAGCCACCTGTGCTGGGGTGGGGTAGGGAGGAGTTGGTTTACCTGTCCGTACGAAGTAGCAGTGCAGGGAATGCACATGGACATCTTCACTCACAGACTTAGCTGCAGCCACCAGGGCCTGGCCCACGATCTGACCCCCAAACAGCCGCTCAGTTGAGGGTACCCAGTAATGCGTTCCTCTGTGGGGAGAGGGGGACAAGAGGAAAGATTTGGGGGCTGAGCCAAATCCTACGACCTTCCGTGAGCCTCCAGTGTAGGATTTCTTAACCTGATTGGGGTATGTGATCCTTTGAGAATCCGGTGAAAGCCTTTCCCTAGACAAATATCCTAACATCACTCTATCTACAACTCCAAGGCCTTATCTGTGGACTTCAGTAAAGGGATCAGAGAGGGAAACTGACTTGAGAAAGGTCACACAGTTCACAAACTACCATCCTGAGCAATATCTGGGTCTTTTGATCCCAAGTCCAATATGTCTTCCATTGCCCATACGAGGCTAAGACATAAGCTTGTCTCAACGCCTTGAGTAGACCAAGATGAACCCCACAAGCTGCAGGTGGACTGCATTAGCTCTGCCACTTACACCCCTCAACTTTGATAGACCAGTTCTTAAAAGAACTAAATTTAGAACTTGGAGACCCTCAGACTTCAAGTCTAACCCATTCAGTGCACAGATGAGGAAACGCAGCCCCCAGAGGTCAAAAGTCTCCCCCAGTGAAAGATTAAGGATTACGATTAAGTCTCAAGCTTCCCACTGCCCAGCCCAGCATTTTTCATATAAGGCACTGCAAAATTCCTGGCAGTTATTTGTAGTTGGTTAAACGGGGGAAATTAAGTTAGTGCCTAAAACAGCTTCCAATAACCCAGGAGGAGCCTTGGTAGCTGGAACTGTTACACCCCGTTACAGTCAAGAAATTTAAGTGACATCAGGAAGGAAACTGGCTCAGGCCTCAGAATGAATAAGGAGCTACTAGACGCCACCTCGGAGAAGGCGATGGCACCCCACTCCAGTACTCTTGCCTGGAAAATCCCATGGACAGAGGAGCCTAGTAGGCTGCAGTCCATGGGGTCTCGAAGAGTCGGACACGAGTGAGCGACTTCACTTTCACGCATTAGAGAAGGAAATGGCAATCCACTCCAGCGTTCTTGCCTGGAGAATCCCAGGGACGGGGGAGCCTGGTGGGCTGCCGTCTATGGGGTGGCACGGAGACGGACATGACTGAAGCGATTTAGCAGCAGACCCCACCTAGTGGTGGTGGGGATGGAGTATGTAAAAGGAAAAGATAGTGACTGTGCAAGGAGCTGGGGATAAGTTTGTTCCCTCGGACAAATCACTGCCCTTTCTGGGCTGGCTCTCCCAGGGACCTGACCCTTCCTGGGGAGGCTGCTGAGAAGGATACCTCGGATCACCACTTTATCTGCCCAGATTGCCAGGACCTCCGGGGGATGAGGCTGCACAGATCCCCGCGCCGAGGAAGCCGGGGCAGCTTCTTCAGACACAAGTTCCCTCCCAATTACGACAGAGGCATCGCGCACAGAGCCCATCCTCGTTCGGAGGGGTACGAGCAGAGGCAGTGGGGTTGCAGCAATCAAGATCAGAAGACTCTGACCCGATGCGGGGTTGCGGACCAGATGCGGCCGGCTACCTGAAGAGATCCTCGTCCAGCGGCTCGAGGTTGAGCACGCTGGTGACCAGGACGCTGCGGAGGTCCCCGGGTGGATCGCCGCCGCCCTGTTCGTCTTCCGGGTCCTGAGGGGGCGACATGTAGTTCACCAGCTGCCGGCACGGGCGCTGCGCTGGAGGGGCACACGCGGACACCTGCAACAGAACGCGCAGCCTCGGGAGGACGCTTAAATAACCGGAAGTCTCCCTCAGGCCATAAGAAAGAAGGACAGCCTGTATCCTCTTTGTGATTGGTCGGTGCTCCTGTCAGTCTTCGGATGGGCGCGCCCATCTGCTCTCTTGCAATTGAGGAAAATGAGTGCCAGTCCGGCGAACCCATGTGTGATTGGATATGACTGTGAGGGGGCGGAGCCTCGAGACTGGATAATAAGGGCTCAGTGTCATTTTTTTCCCCCACTTGTCAGAGAGCAAACCCACCTAACCCACGATAACCCTCTCAGGCCGAGGGCTTCTCCTGAGCTCCGTAACAAGGCACCCAATAGAGGCCCGCTCTTAAGGCATCCTGGGGACCAACAGCCTGTAGACCCTCCTAGGTGACCTCTGATCCCCGGTGTTGATCTTAGTCAGCCCCTGGGTGGGCCGAGGGGGCGGCCATGGAGCTTGGGAGCTGCTTCAAGACCTACGAGGACTTCAAGGAGTGCTTCAGCGCCTACAAAAAGGAGAACAAGTGTTCCTTCATTCTCAGGGACTGCATCTCCGTCCGGTACCACAACCTCAACCATGGCACCTCTATCCGCGAGGACATCCTGTAAGGGCGTGGCGGGGGCGGGGCAGGAGGTTGGGGAGGAGGCCGGACGGTCCCAAAAAGAAGGGCGGCGTGGAGGAGGGGGTGCACCTGGGCGCCCCCGACCCCGCCCCGTCTCTGAGCAATTCCACATTGAGCACCTGCTTGGTGCCTGGGAAAAGCGCAAAACCTCCACAGGCATCGCCTTTTGACCACCCACGTCACCTCCACTCATTCACGCCTTCATTCCCAGCTTTTCTGAAATTCATGACGACTGCAGTTTATCTCATTTTTTGAGCACCTGCCATATCCCAGACACAAAGTATGGCCTTCACAATGGATAAAAACGCCTTGGCGAGAATTTTGTTCATGTCTTCTCTTTACAAAGCAGTAACACTGGTCAGTTATTGGTTGGTTAGATTGGTCATTCATTCTTTCATTCTTTTCTTAGTTCTGTAAATGGTTCTCGAGCTCCAGAGATTAACAAACCGGTTTTCAAACACTTCCCATGTCCCAGGCAGAGTTCTCTATTCTAGGCACGCTTTCACCCACAGGGGTGTATTGAAAATCACAGGTAAATGTTATTTTTCCCATTTGGCAGATGAGAAAAGAGGCTTGGAGGCTAAGCTAAGGGTTGAAAACTCAATTGCCTTCAAGACTCAGGTGAAACGGCCCTGTGTAAGAAAACTGAACTTTTAATTTAACTATCTGAAAAGGAATGATGAAATAATCAACTCCAGGTCTTTGTGCTAGGGAGAATAGACAAGTAAACTGGGCAAAATGGAGAGCAGGCCAATTAAGTCCAGCCGATGGCCTCAATGTGGGGGTGAAGATCCAGTGTTCCCAGATATGGGCAAATGGAGTTAGCAGTCCAGGCTTTATGTGAATGTGTCCACTTTTTAAAAATTGGAAATTAATTCACATGTGAACACGCAGTCTATGGGCCAACTCTGAGAGTCAAAGTGTATCTGAGTTTGAGACCTCTAGGTTGAGACATTTGGCCAAAGCTCACTCTCTGGCCAGGCAGGCGGTGTTTATTTCCCTGTTCTGGAGTCCAGTGCTGTGCTGGGTACAGATAAATATGAATAAGTAATTAAACTTGTGCTCAAAGAGCTTGAGATGGCATAGTACATGGGCTAGTATGTGACAAATGCTTTGTTAGATATGTGTAGAGGAAGAAGGGACAAGTGTCTGGGAAGACAGGAAGGGCTTCACACTGGAAGTAATGGTTTCTGCTGGGCTGTGAATGAAAACAGAAGGCTAGAGCAGAAGTTCAGTGGTTAATATCAAGTATCACAGAGGGGTTTGACCAGAAGGAGCTGTGGAGTGAAGACACAAATGTATGAAAGAATGTGGTATGTTTGAGAAACAGTGTAGGAGGCCATACCTGTCAGGAGGTCGTGTCAGTTGCAGTTCACCCATCAAGAAAAGCTTCCCTTGTGGCTTTACTGTAAAGAATCCACCTGCAACATGGAAGACCTGGGTTCGATCCCTGGGTGGGGAAGATCCCCTGGAGAAGGGAAAGGCTACCCACTCCAGTATTCTGGCCTGGAGAATTCCATGGACTGTATAGTCCATGGGGTTGCAAAGAGTTGGACACAACTGAGAGACTTCCATCAATAAAAGGTCTTCGAGCTTCTCTGGTGGCTCAGATGGTAAAGAATCTGCCTGCAATGCAGGAGAGTGGGGTTTGATCCCTGAATCGGAAAGATGCCCTGGAGAAGGGCATGGCTACCCAATCCAGTCTGTGAGGTGTTTGGACTTTGATCTATGCCATCTTTCTAAGCAATGAAAGAATGCAAAAAAAAAAAAAAAAAATGCCCTGCTTCAAACTGCTTAACAGTATAGGCCAGATAAAGTGCAATAGCCTCCCCGTTGCCCTCTTGATTAAGTCCAGGACTATTATTAACCTGGCTCGCCAGACTATCTAACCCTTTTGACCTCCCCATCTTGCATTGTGTGCTCCATACTCACCGACTCTTACTCCATGATCAGCCCCTGTCCCAAGCCCATAGCTTCCTAGTCCTTGCACTTAACCACTTCTACTTGTTAGGATAACCTTGTCCATCACTTATCTTAGCTCTCTCTTCCTCAAACAGTTGTTTTGTATACTAACCTTTCTGTACTGTATATCCTGAACTACGATTTACCAACATTTTTCTTTAAATTGTTCTAATATTCAAAGAAACTCTAGAACCAATCTAAGTAATACTATATAAGAAGGAACAGTATGGTGGCCAAAAAGTAGTATATCTTTTTTAAACATCCTTGTGTTCTCTGCAGTCATTTTGGACCACTTGTGGAAAACTCTGTCTTAGCTAATTGTTACTTTTCCTTCAGATACTAGCATAATTTCCAAAAAGCCTTTCTTATGTTAGGTTCAGTGCTCCTACTCTGTGTTCTGACAGCGCTTGTTATAGCTCTTTGCACATCCTTTTGGAATATAGTTTACAGAGGTTTCCCTGGTTTGCTGAGCTCTTTGAGGGAGGGACTCTAGTTTACTATTTTTTGCATTCTCACTGATTGACACCATGCTGCTTGCTTAGAATCAAGTCCAAACCCCTCACAAATGCACCTAGACACCCTTCGGGGGGATCACCTCCAGGGTCTAGCATAAGGCTTGTCCCACAGCAGGGCTTAAATAACCGTTGAATGAATGAGTCATCAAATATTAAATGTATAACTCAGTGAAACTGGTGCTACAGGGACTCAGAGAAAAGTCACAGTGGGCTGCGGAAGTAAGAGAGACAAGGAGGCTTGAGCTGGGCCCTCAGAGACAGGGAGGTGTCAGGAGGTGTATTTTCTATCTGCTGCTGTAACAAATTACCCACAAACTCAGTGATGAAAGCAACACAAATTTAGTAGCTTATCCTTCTATAGGTTAGAAGTCAGGCACAGATCTGACTGGGCTAAAACCAAGGCATCAGCAGAGTTGTATTTCTTTCTGGAGCCCCTGTACATGCATGCTAAGTCACTTCAGTCGTGTCTGACTCTTCGAGACTCTATGGACTGTAGCCCTCCAGGCTCCTCTGTCCATGGGATTCTCCGGGCAAGAATACTGGAGTGGGTTGTCATGTCCTACTGGGGATCTTTCTTACCCAGGGATCTAACCCAAGTCTTCTGAGGCTCCTGCTTTGCAGGTGGCTTCTTTACCTCTGAGCCACTGGGGAAGCCCCTGGAGTCCCTGTAAGAGAGTCCATTTTCAAGCCTTCCAGCTTCTAGAAGCTGTCCACATTCCTTGACCCATGGTCCCCTTCCTCCATCTTCAAACCAGCAGTGTCTGGTGTAGTCCTCGCATCATATCACTCTGACCCTGTTTTGTTCCATCTCCTTCTCTGGCGCCCCTTCTGCCTCCCTCTTCCATTTTTTAGGATCCTGTGGTTGTATTAGGCCCGCCCAGATAATCTAGGATAATTTCCCTTTTAAAAAATCAGGTAATTAGTAACCTTGATTCCATCTGCAATCTTAATTCCGCTTTGCCGTCTAACCCAGCATATTGACAAAGTTTAGAGATGAGGCAGTTGGCATCTTCAGGGGCCCATCTGCCTATCACAGGGGGTTAACATGCTGCCGGGAGAAGTGGTGTGTGAGCTGGTGCATATGCTGTACCTGGAAGGCAGTGAGGAGACACACTTGACTAGAAGGGAGATTTATGCTGGAGCAGTACCAAAAAGAATGGCAGGGACTTAGCTAACAGAGGTGCAGATTAGTTTCATTTATTTTTGCAGGTTGAACAGTTTTTT
The DNA here is from genome assembly GCF_029378745.1 of Bos indicus. Classification (NCBI taxonomy): domain Eukaryota; kingdom Metazoa; phylum Chordata; class Mammalia; order Artiodactyla; family Bovidae; genus Bos; species Bos indicus. The sequence continues at coordinate 74,641,506 of NC_091772.1, forward strand.
AAATGAATTTGTTTTTGAGTGGTCAATATAGTCATCTAATTTTTAAAAAATTTCAAATTACATCAAAGTTTGCAAAAGGCAGTGTCCCTTCCAGTATGTTATCTAGAGACAACCACTCTTATCTTCCTGACATACTCTGAGCTTGAAAAAATATATCTTGTGTGTACATATGCACCTTTAAAAAACACACACAGGTGACTGACTCTTTTTTTTTTTTTTGGCGGCAATGTACCACATGCGGAATCTTAGTTCCTTAACCAAGGACCGAACTTGGGGCCCCCTGCATTGGAGTCTTAACCGCCGGACCCTTGGGGAAGTCCCTTGCATACTACTTTTACATATCATTCTGTACCTTGTTTTTCTCACTTATCAATGTATTTTGGAGATTACTCCACATCACTCCATTGTATGAGCCATTTAATTCTTTGATTCTGGCGATTGTCAACTGAAAACTTACTCCATGCTAGTGTCTAGAAAGAGTGTTGACAAACATAAGTTGAGTCCCTGCCTTCATAGTGCTTGCCCTCCAGGCAGGGAGACAAATATTAAACTCTAATTGCAGAAATAACAATTTCCTTAAAAGAGTGGTAAGAGGGAATTCCCTGGCTGTCCAGTGGTTAGGACTCTAATTCTACTGCCAAGGGCCCAGGTTCCCTCTCTGGTCAGCCCCAAAGCCAATCAGTCAATCAATAAATAAAATAGTAGTAAGAGTCTAGGAAAGACTGGTAGTAAGAGCCAAAGGAAAAGTCTAGGGTGCCATGTGGGGAATGGCAAGGGACTCTAATCTTGTACGTAGTGTGGGTGTTGGCTGACACTTGATGCCGGTGCAGGCTCTTGGGGAGGAAAAAACGGCCATCCCTGATATTTTGTGGAAGTAAGTTTACAAAGCACATTCACCTCCTTACCTGACTTGGCCCTCTGAATCCCCTTGTCAGAAGTAGGTTTCACTCCCATTAAATGAGTTAATACATGTAAAGTGTTTATCACAAGGCCCACTACACAGAAAATATTCCATAAATATTATTGCCTTTATAATAATGTTATTATGCAGATGGGGGAAATGGCCAGGAGAAGTTGAATGTTCAGTTCAGTTCAGTTCAGTCGCTCAGTCGTGTCCGACTCTTTGGGACCCCATGAATCACAGCACACCAGGTCTCCCTGTCCATCACCATCTCCCAGAGTTCACTCAAACTCACTTCCATGAATCAGTGATGCCATCCAGCCATCTCATCCTCTGTTGTCCCCTTCTCCTGCCCCCAATCCCTCCCAGCATCAGAGTCTTTTCCAATGAGTCAACTCTTTGCATGAGGTGGCCAAAGTACTAGAGTTTCAGCTTTAGCATCATTCCTTCCAAAAACCACCCAGGGCTGATCTCCTTCAGAATGGACTGGTTGCATCTCCTTGCAGTCCAAGGGACTCTCAAGAGTCTTCTCCAACACCACAGTTCAAAAGCATCAATTCTTCGGCACTCAGCCTTCTTCACAGTCCAACTCTCACATCCATACATGACCACTGGAAAAACCATAGCCTTGACTAGACGGACCTTTGTTGGTAAAGTAATGTCTCTGCTTTTCAATATGCTGTCTAGGTTGGTCATAACTTTCCTCCCAAGGAGTAAGCGTCTTTTAATTTCATGGCTGCAGTCACCATCTGCAGTGATTTTGGAGCCCAAAAAAATAAAGTCAGCCACTGCTTCCACTGTTTCCCCATCTATTTGCCATGAAGTGATGGGACCAGATGCCATGATCTTCGTTTTCTGAATGTTGACCTTTAAGCCAACTTTTTCACTCCTCTTTCACTTTCATCAAGAGGCTTTTTAGTTCCTCTTCACTTTCTGCCATAAGAGTGGTGTCATCTGCATATCTAAGGTTGTTGATATTTCTCCCGGAATCTTGTTTCCAGCTTGTGCTTCTTCCAGCCCAGCGTTTCTCATGATGTACTCTGCATATAAGTTAAATAAGCAGGGTTAAGAGGACTAAAAGTTCTACCTCTCTGCTTTACATTAAGGCTCCTAGTTTCATTATGTAACTCTTTGAAGGCGGTTACCCCCTAGCTCCTCTGTTCTTGGGCAAAAGGGAGGAGAGAAGGTAGATAGAGTCAAGGCAGGCAAGGAGCAGAGGCCTGGGTAGTCAAGACTTAGAAGAGGAAAATAAGATTCAGTAACAAAAACCACCCCCAGCCCCAAAACCACCTGGTGGGAGCCAGGGAAGTCTGAATTTGGGGTACAGTTGCAGTCAAGGAAAATAAGAATATGCAGAAAGGAGCAAGCAAGTCAGAGCAGGGAGTGGGGTAAGATTTCTTTCTTTTTTCTTTTCTGGCCGCACCATGCAGCATGTGGGATCTTAGTTCCCCAACCAGGAGTTGAACCTGCGCCCCCTGCATTGGAAGTGCAGAGTCTTAACTACTGGATTGCCAGAGAAGTCAGAAGGTTTTCAGAAGTTGTAAGAAAGCATCAAGGTGTTAGAACTGAAGATCAGACCCATCCTGTTTATTGCCACAGCTCGAAGCTCCCTCCTCAACCACTGGGTTATAACAGCATCCCGGTATTGATTCAGTCAACAAACTTCTAGTGAGAGGTAAAAAGGTTTACCCCTGCAGGCTTGAGCTAGGATAAAAAGATTGAGTGAACTGTGGTCTCTGCCCTTGAGGATAATCATATGCCAGAGCTAGTTTGGGAGGAAGTGAATTCTGAGCAGCTCAGGCCTTCAGCAGAGAGGGAGTGACTGCTTGTTGGGGTGTTGTAAAGGGTGTTCTTGGAGCTTGTGTTGGATACTGGCTCTGTGCCAGAGTGCACTGAGTTGGGCTTTTTGAGTGATGTATGGACGTGTGGGATGAGCACTTCTCTTGTGGGACTGGAGGGCAGGAAGGGGAAATGCTTTCAGGGAGTAATTTAGCAGAGCAGTGTTTCCTGCAACCAGATAGACAGGTCAGGCGAGATGATTTTAAATGTTTATGTTAATATCTAAACATAAAGGTCCTTATTAAATAAAGTGAGCTGATTTAAAGAAAACCATTTGAAAATACTGATACAAAGGTTATAGGAATGGCTATGGCAGATGGAAAGGGGGTCGGTGATTCCTTGAAGTTCAGGAAAAGCTGGCATATCTGTTAAAAGTGAGAGCTCTGAAGTCAGAAAGACAGGCTTTAACTCTGACCCGGGGCAAGACTTTTAATTTCCATGACACAGTTTCATCCTCTGCAAAATGAGGAGGATGTGGTGAAGATTACATAAAATACACATAGTGGTTTAAAAGTGAAGTCGCTCAGTCGTTTTCGACCCCATGGACTGCAGCCTACCAGGCTCCTCCGTCCATGGGATTTTCCAGGCAAGAGTACTGGAGTGGGGTGCCATTGCCTTCTCCAGAGTATCTTCCCGACCCAGGGATCAAACTCAGGTCTCCCGCATTGTAAGCAAGACGCTCTTGCTAGTGCTTTAAGCACAGTAATATTTGCTAAAGTCATAACTGTAGTACATGACAGAAAATGGTAGATATTTTTAAAAGAGTCAGAGAATTGTGTTGTGGGAGTTATTTCTAAATGACCCAAAATCCCAATCAACCGGGAGATTCTGTGATTTTTACACCCAGTTTCCCTTCCCATATTTTTATGTATGGCTGTTACGTGTGTTTTTATTTGTGTTATGTCTTTGGAGAATTGATAGTCTTCAAACATTCCGTGAAGTGTTCTGTTGTCTCTCTCCACTGCTGTTCAGTCTAATAGCTACCTTTTTTGAACACTGGAACACGTTCCCAAAAAAGTGTTCAAAAAAGGTAGCCATTAGATTGAAGACTATCGACCTCAACATGAATCAGTCATAGGTATACATATACATATATGCCCTCCCTTTTGAACCTCCCTCCTCTGCTGAGGGTTTTAGTTTTATTTAATCCCCATCACACCCTTTGAACTAAGCCTTTGTTATCTGAGTTTTCATTTTCCACATATCCCTGGTGACTCAGACAGTAAAGTGTCTGCCTACAATGCGGGAGACCTGGGTTCGATCCCTGGGTCGGGAAGATCCCCTGGAGAAAGAAATGGCAACCCACTCCAGTACTATTGCCTGGAAAATCCCATGGGCAGAGGAGCCTGGTAGGCTATAGTCCATGGGATTGCAAAGAGTCAGACATAAATGAGCAACTTCACTTTCTTTCTTTTCTAGTCACAAGGCTGTGTGGGAAAACAAAAATCATGCTAACAAACTAGCCACTTTTAAAATTAGTTACTACTTAGTCATTCCTTCTTGCTTGTCTCCACCAATTCCATCAACATCTTTGGTAGTCAGTTTCTGGCTAATGAATAGATGAGGTAAACCTCAGGATAATAACAGTGCAAATAAAATTGATTGCAAACTGAAATAGCAAGAGCTATTCCAGAGCTATGGTACTTGGTGAAGTCCCTATCATGAAGTCTCTATCATGAAGAGTCATGATAGAGAAATCCTTACATTCCCCACAGCCTTATGCCAGCTGACAGACAGAGAAGGAAAATCAAGGACAGTGACTGAAACACAGACTTGAAAAGCAAAGGATTTGCAGAGCAAAAAATTAAGTTAGGCCCTTGGGAAACATGGTAAAGCACAGGAATATTTTGGTAAAACTGACCTTTATATATTGCAAAGGTGAGCTAGGAAATAAAGTATAAGAGTGTTTGGGGGAAATACATCAGGGAAAAAAACTGATTCTTCAAGTGGTTCTTTGATTATTTAAGAATTGGCAGACAGCCACCATTACAGCCTGTTGTTCAGTTGCTAAGTTCTGTCCAGCTCTTTGCAACCCCATGGACTACAGCACATCAGGCTTCTCTCTCCTTCACTATCTCCCAGAGTTTGCTCAAATTCATGTCCATTGAGTTGGTGATGCTATCAAACCATCTCATCTTCTGCCACCCTCTTCTTTTGCCCTCAATCTTTCCCAGCATCAGGGCCTTTTCCAATAAGTCAGCTCTTCGCATCAGGTGGCCAAAGTATTAGAGCTTCAACTTCAGCATCAGTCCTTCCAATGAATATTCAGGGTTGGTTTCCTTTAAGATTGACTGGTTTGATTTCTTTGGCAGTCCAAGGGACTCTCAAGAGTCTTCTCTAGTGCCACAATTTTAAAGCATCAGTTCTTCAGTGTTCAGTCTTCTTTATAGTCCAACTCTCACATCTCTACATGACTTAAATTTCATTACATATAATATTTTCATAATTTTCATCACATTTTTTAAAGATCTGCTCAAATCTTTTTTTCTACTATTTTCTATAAAACAGGGATTCTGAAAATGTATTTTGGGCTTCAATTAATTGAAAATCCTGACTCAAAATGCCTTATTTCTTAGCCCAGAGAAGGTGATTGTTTCAGCGGCCCAGGCTTTTCCTTTCTTTCCACTCTCCATCTTCAGTTCTCAGCTTTGTCCTTAGAGTGTCTCGCCACATGGCACATATGTAGGGGTCACATTCAGAAGAAAAAGCCTGCCTTGGTTTCTTACAGACTTCCTATCATGTTTCTTTGCAGAATTGGGCCGGTATCCATGGTCATTCTTAACAAGATTACTTTAATTGGCTTAGACCAGCCCTGAAGCACTTAGCTGTGTGGGGAGGAATGACAACCTGAATGAAACTGGCCAGAAGGAAGGAAGGAGGGAGGGGGATGGGGGATGTTGGATTAATTACCAACCAATCATGCCTTTTTTTTTTTTTAATTGAAGAATAGTTGAGGGAACTCCCTGGTGGTACAGTGGCTAAGATGGTTAGGACATGGGGTTTCATTACCATGGGTCCAGGTTTGATCCCTAGTCAGAGAACTAAGATCCCATGAGCCTCAAGACGTGGCCAAAAAAAAAAAAGAAAGAAAAGAATAGTCACTGTACTACATAAGTGTACAGTATAGTGATTCACAATTTTCAAAGATTTTATCCCATTCTTTTTATAAAATATTGTCTATATTCCCCATGTTGTACAGCATATCCTTATACACAGTATAGTGATTCACAATTTTCAAAGATTTTATCCCATTCTTTTTATAAAATATTGTCTATATTCCCCATGTTGTACAGCATATCCTTATGGCTTATTTTATACCTAAATAGTTTGTACCTCTTAGTCCCCTACCCCATCCTGCCCCTCCCCCCTTGCCTCTTCCCACTGTTAACCATTAGCTTGTTCCCTGTATCTGTGAGTCCGCTTCTTTTTTGTTATATTCTCTGCTGCTGCTAAACCGCTTCAGTCGTGTCCGACTCTGTGCGACCCCAGAGACGGCAGCCCACCAGGCTCCCCCGTCCCTGGGATTCTCCAGTCAAGAACACTAGAATGGGTTGCCATTTCCTTCTCCAATACATGAAAGTGAAAAGTGAAAGTGAAGTCGCTCAGTCGTGTCCGACTCTTAGCGACCCCATGGACTGCAGCCTACCAGGCTCCTCCGTCCATGGGGTTTTCCAGGCAAGAGTACTGGAGTGGGGTGCCATTGCCTTCTCCAGTTATATTCTCTAGTTTGTTATATTTTTTAGATCCCACATATAGGTGATATCAGATTGTAAATTATCTTTCTCTGCCACAGCCTTTTAAACAAATTCACTTTTGTGCATGCTAAATCACTTCAGTCGTGTCCGACTCTGTGCAACCCTATGGACTGTATAGCCCACCAAGCTCCTCTGTCCATGACGTTCTCCAGATAAGAATACTGGAGTGGGTTGCCATGCCCTCCTCCAGGGGATCTTCCCAACCCAGGGAACAAACTTGAGTCTCTGACATCTCCTGCATTGGCAGGCAGGTTCTTTACCACTAGCGCCACTGGGAAGCCTGAATTCACTTTTAGTTGTAGTGATTATTCTTGGATCAGGTACTGATTATTCAGAGACCAGTGCTCTGGTTATTTCTGTATTTATAGATTTGGAGGCTGAGAGGAAATGAAGTGACTTGTTCACTTTCACACAGCTAAGTGGTAAAGCTGGAAATTCAACTCAGATCTTCTGAGTCTTGTTCCTAACTCAGATTATGTTGTCTAAAATGGGTTGACTTCACCTGTAAAAATTCTGTTCTTTGCTTGAGGTACAGTTTACATGCAGCAAGGACACAAATCTCATGTGAAATTAATCAAAAGCTTTAGATCTGCTCCAATCCCCATAGTCAGGGGGAATTAGTCTTTATTCAGTTATAAGTGTGTTGCTCGTACCTCTGTTTAACCTTTCACTTACTTCTGACTTTACCGATCATCTGTGTACTCATCTCCGTGCTCAACAGACTTTGACAGTAGAGCCTAATTTGTCTCCATCACCTTCTGAGCAACTAGTGTTTGGTACATAATAGACTTAGTACACGTTTGAAATTAAACAAAGGACTTGTCCAAAGTTACAGTTCATAGTAGTGCTGGGCCAGAAGCCAAGCCACCTGACAGAACTCTCCTGGCGATCGTCCTAATGTGCTGCTCACACTGTAAGATGAATTTCTGTCATGCAGTCGCTCGTTCAGTGTGTGTGTTCTGAGCACCTACTCTGTGCCAGGTACAGTACCGGGCGCTGGGAGTACACTGGGGGCACAGTCCAGTTAGAGGAAAATAAACACCTACAGAGCAGATTTGGCTGACTTCCTTCCTTCACGTCCTGGCTGAGCATGCTGGGATAGAAGCACTAAGGGGGATTCAGAAGTGCAAAACCCTATCCCTGTCTTGAAGAGAGTCTGTGCCTTCACTTGGGAGATAGAAATAAATATAGATTAAAATTACTACAGTGCTCCAAGAATTCTTCCGAAAGACTTGTGTATTTCACTGTGTGTAAGTTACAGCTCAATACCAAAGATTAAGGGAAGCAGGAAAAAATGACAAAGACTTTAACCTAGTGCCCCTGAAGTTTGAAGTGCTTGATGCCAACAAGCACAGTATGTTTAGAGATCTTTAAGGACATTATTGAACCTGAATAAAGTATTGAGGGTCAAGTTGAGGAAGATAAAAATGAGAATTCAGAAGGAGAAATATTTTGGAAGAAGACAGGCAACATAATGGTTAACTACATAGACTGTAGCCAAGCAGACTTAGTTCAAATCCCAGATTCTCCAGTTTTAGCCAGAGGATTAAATCCCAGATTCTCATGCTCAAGAACCTCTTTAAGCCTGTTGCCCCATCTGTAAAATGTAGATGGTAGAACCCTTTTATTAGAATGAAATGATGCATGTAAGGGGTTTACATGGAACTTGGCATATAGTAATCCTTATACATGCAATAGTGGGAGAAATGAATTTAAAAGACGTAACATAATGGATATAAACCTGGAGAAGGAGGAATTAAAAAGAATGCTGATGTCTCCACAGGGAGGTGCAGTCGTTAATGAACCAGAAAAGGGGGAAAGAGTTTTATGCTTGGCACTCACCAGTGTCTTTTTTTTTTCTTTTTTTGACTAGGCTAACAAGCATGGATTATGAGCACATAAAGTCAATACAATGTGATGAGCTAAGATCTATGCCAAGATGTTGAGCCAGCGGAAGGGTAGGGCCCATCCTGAGGGCTTGGGGGAGGCCTCCTAGGAAAGAAGGTAGTTGCATGTAATCCTGAAGGATGAGTAAGCTCTGAGATGAAGACAGGTGGGTAGGGCATTCCAGACAGAGAGACAACACGAGCAAAGGCGAAGAGGTGAGACACAGTGTAGGGGACCCTGGAAGCAGTTGGTCTTTCTCAGTTCAGTTCAGTTCAGTCGCACAGTCGTGTCCGACTCTTCGCAACCCCGTGAATCACAGCACGCCAGGCCTCCCTGTCCATCACCAACTCCCAGAGGTCACTTAGACTCACGTCCATCGAGTCAGTGATGCCATCCAGCCATCTCATCCTCTGTCGTCCCCTTCTCCTCCTGCCCCCAATCCCTACCAGCATCAGAGTCTTTTCCAATGAGTCAACTCTTTGCATGAGGTGGCCAAAGTACTAGAGTTTCAGCCTTAGCATCATTCCTTCCAAAGAAATCCCAGGGCTGATCTTCAGAATGGACTGGTTGGATCTCCTTGCAGTCCAAGGGGCTCTCAAGAGTCTTCTCCAACACCACAGTTCAAAAGCATCAATTCTTCGGCACTCAGCCTTCTTCACAGTCCAACTCTCACATCCATACATGACCACAGGAAAAACCATAGCCTTGACTAGATGGACCTTTGTTGGCAAAGTAATGTCTCTGCTTTTCAATATGCTGTCTAGGTTGGTTATAACTTTTCTTCCAAGGAGTAAGCGTCTTTTAATTTCATGGCTGCAGTCACCATCTGCAGTGATTTTGGAGCCCAGAAAAATAAAGTCTGACACTGTTTCCACTGTTTCCCCATCTATTTCCCATGAAGTGATGGGACCAGATGCCATGATCTTCGTTTTCTGAATGTTGAGCTTTAAGCCAACTTTTTCACTCTCCACTTTCCCCTTCATCAAGAGGCTTTGTAGTTCCTTTTCACTTTCTGCCATAAGGGTGGTGTCATCTGCATATCTGAGGTTATTGATATTTCTCCAGGAAATCTTGATTCCAGCTTGTGCTTCTTCCAGCCCAGCATTTCTCATGATGTACTCTACATATAAGTTAAATAAGCAGGGTGACAATATACAGCCTTGACGTACTCCTTTTCCTATTTGGAACCAGTCTGTTCTTCCATGTCCAGTTCTAACTGTTGCTTCCTGACCTGCATATAGGTTTCTCAAGAGGCAGGTCAGGTGGTCTGGTATTCCCATCTCTTTCAGAATTTTCCACAGTTTATTGTGATCTACACAGTCAAAGGCTTTGGCATAGTCAATAAAGCAGAAATAGATGTTTTTCTGGAACTCTTGATTTTTTGATGATCCAGCGGATGTTGGCAATTTGATCTCTGGTTCCTTCCTTTTCTAAAACCAGCTTGAACATCTGGAAGTTCACGGTTCACGTATTGCTGAAGACTGACTTGGATAATTTTGAGCATTGCTTTACTAGCGTGTGAGATGAATGCAATTATGCGGTAGTTTGAGCATTCTTTGGCATTGCCTTTCTTTGGGATTGGAATGAAAACCGACCTTTTCCAGTCCTGTGACCACTGCTGAGTTTTCCAAATTTGCTGGCATATTGAATGCAGCACTTTCACAGCATCATCTTTCAGGAGTTGAAATAGCTCAACTGGAATTCCATCACCTCCACTAGCTTTGTTCGTAGTGATGCTTTCCAAGGCCCACTTGACTTCACATTCCAGGGTGTCTGGCTCTAGGTCAGTGATCACACCATCGTGATTATCTGGGTTGTGAAGATCTTTTTTGTACAGTTCTTCTGTGTATTCTTGCCACCTCTTCTTAATCTCTGCTGGTCTTTCTAGGGTACAATAAAACAGGATGGTGGGGGCAGTGGAAAACAGGCAGGAGACCAGGCGGAGGCTGTCCCGCGGTCACAGCCTGCTGGCCTTGCCGTACCACCGGGCCGCTCCCTGAGCCAGGGATGACGTGGCCGCCTGGCTGCTGTGCACACAACAGGTGCAGGCATTTTCAGCCTCCGGCCCCTCCGCCCTGTAATTTCAAGCCTGACATCCTATTTCTCTAAGCTTGCCCCACAGGGTGAGCAAACAGGACCAGCTGGGTTAGAGTGTTTGGAACGGGTTGCTGAGATGCCAGCGTTGTGTCATGTCATGCCAGAGGCTGAGATTTTTTTTCCCCTTCATTAATCTTTGGGTTGGGACCTCTCTGAGGAGTCAGGGGTGTGACCTGTCCCACCCACCTGCGGTCCCTGAGTCATTCAGCCAGCCCATCTTTGACAAGCATCTGCTGAAAGAATAGCATTTGTGCTAGGTGCTTAGAATACGCTGAGGATTGATTTACTCTTGACACTTGAAAACAGCCCCATCCAATTGGAAAAGTACTGCATAAACGCCCAAGAATAGGTCACAAGGCTTAGGAGCTGTAATAACAGTAGATGACTCCTATTTAGAATAAATAAAAGGCTGAACCAGGCTCTGGGCTAAATATTATGTCTGTGGCTTATTTAAATCTCATAACAACCCTATTTAGTTTTATTTTATGATGTTAAGGAAACTGCATACAGAGAGTTGAAGTAACTTACCCAGAGTCAAACAGCTGCTGAGTGGTAGAAGTGAAGTGAAGTCGCTCAGTCGTGTCCGACTCTTAGCGACCCCATGGACTGCAGCCTACCAGGCTCCTCCGTCCATGGGATTTTCCAGGCAAGAGTGCTGGAGTGAGGTGCCATTGCCTTCTGGATTCAAATCCAGGAGTCAGCCTCCAGCCTCCCCACTGTGTAACCACTACTGCTACCCAGAAAATCTGCTAAGCCTTTTGTTTCAAATAAATGCTATGAATCTTAAGTAAGGAGCAATTACTGTGGCTTGAGGGCATCCATAAAGGTTTCCTGGAGAAGGTAGGACCTAATTTGGGCCTCAAAGATAGAAAGGAGGGAGAGAACAGATATTCAGTTTAATTACCAGTCTCCTTTGAGTGGGCACGTTCAGCCTAGAACGGCAAAGCTAGCAGAATCCCGGGGATCATCTAGCCTCAGGGTTCTCACTCTCTCAGGATGTAGACATTTTTCTTTAAGTCAAAGATGAACCCAGATCTTTCCTCTTAGAGAGGAAGCCCAGATCTACCCTAACCCCTGAGACCTCTTTTATTTTTGCTGCCTGGAGGAGGAAACAGAGAAGGCAATGGCTCCCTGAGGGCAGGAATGAAAGACACTTTAGACAGCAGGTAACTAGTTCTGCTGTTGCTGTTCATCTATTTCCCCGTATATCTTTGCCTCAGATTGACAACTGCAGATGGGAAAATGAGAGTAAGTAAAAGGAGTTGGAGCTTAGAACTTCTGTAGATGCAAATGAAGGGTGTTTTAATTGGATGGGGTCTTGAAGAAAGACCTGACTACTTTGGGACTGGAGCGTGAATGTGAATCTTTCTTTCCCATATCCTATACCACACTGTGGTCTCCAGGAAATGTATCAGGCACTGTGAGTCCCTACAGGGCCTAGACTTGTAAGAGAAAACTGGGTGGTCAGCACCTGTTTCACTGTTGCTTCTGCCTTCCCTAGATATGTGCAGGTGAAATTTGTCTGTATTCGGACCCAGTCAAACAGGAAGAGAGCAGCAGAAGCAGACATGTGCCCAGCATACTTGCTCCTGCGGTACAATGAGAAACTGGATAGACTGTTCATCAGTGAACTCAACACACAGCATATACACACTGACCCCAAAACCACTGGTCCTAGAGGAGACGCCACCGGCAAATCTCAGAAGAAACTCCTGTCTGCACAGCCCGCGGTCAACAAAGACCTTGGCACAGCTGCAAAGTCCCCAGTTGAACCATTGTTTTGCTTAGACGAGGTCCAGATACCCGCCAAGCCAGAGCAGGAGGACATCGCTCCTTCTGACCTGGCCAAGATAGCCAAAGTGATGAAGAACTTTCTTAAGGTAGATGTGGGTTCCATGGCCTCCTTCAGTGTGGGCAGCAGCCAAGACCTGGACCGGCTCAGTTTCCAGAGCAGCAAGATGAGCGATCTGTTTGTCCGCTTCCCAGAGAATCTCTTGCTGCACCGGGTGGAGAACGCTCAGGGCCACATCCTCTACGCTTTCCTGGTGGAGAGCAAGGAGCGAGAAGGGCGGGTGGTACACTTCCCGGTGCTCAAGGCTGAGACAGCCACCTCCGTGGCCAAGATGCTAAGCATCTTTACAGAGTTCAACTCAGATTGGCCCAAGGTCAAGGTGGTCTTCGTGGACCCGTCCTTCCCTCACCGAGCCATCCTGCAGGAGGTCTTCCCTGGTGCCCGCACCCTCCTCTCCGTCTATCACACGACCCGACTCTTGGAGAAGAAGCTGCATCGCAGTTCTGCAGATCCGTCCTTTAAACGGCTCATGAAGGAAGCCCTGCGGGAGGCCGTGTTTGTCACCTCCGAGACCAGCCTGCAAAATCTCTGCCAGATGTCCCGGGCCCTGCTTGATGAGCAGCTCTTCAGCTTCCTGCAGGCCCACTGGTTCTCCTGTGAACTGCTGTGGTACATGCACGTCAGGAAGGGCCTGCACGCCTGTAGCACCTACATGGACAGCCTGGATGTTGTCACCAGCAAGGTGTCGAGCCTCTTCCGGGAGCAGCAGTCCCTGCTGGACTGCATCCTCCACTTTGTGGATTACATAGACTTCTTTAACACCAAAGGCGTGAAGAACTTTCCCACGGCTCCCCCCAAGTTAAAGAGAGCCCGGTCAGCAAACACGGCCCCCAAGTCCAAGAAGCCTTCTGGCATCTGCGGAGGGAGCCTCAGCAGGCCCCCCGTGCAGGAGGCCAAGCCAGAGCAAGTGCGGGGGCCGCCACGGCAGCCTCCCCAGGGGCAACCCTTGCAGGGCGGCATGCTGGCCTCCTTACGCCAGAGCGGCTCCGACCTGGCCTACAAGCTGTGCCACAATGAGTGGGTAGTGGTGCAGAGCTCCACGCACCTGGTGGACGTGGCTGGCTGCGCTGTGGACGTGCAGCTGCTCGAGGACTCCCACCAGGTGAGCAAAGACGGCTGCAGCTGCAGCTGCTACTTTCAGCAGCAGTACCACCTGCCGTGCCGGCACATCCTGGCGCTGCTGCACACCAGCCAGAGGCCTGTGAGCGAAGCCATGGTGTGCCGCCGGTGGCAGAAGAGGTACCAGCACCTCCTCGGGCCCTGCGGGGAGCTCCGGGACCCCATTCTGATCCCAGCAGATGCAGGCCAGCCAGGGGAGCCGGGACGGAACGACATGATTCAGGACCTAAGCAGGGAGCTTGCAAATCTGCTGATGCAGAGTGAGGGACCAGAGCTGGAGGAGCGCTGCTCCACGCTGCGCAAGATTGTGGACATCTGGGCGGCCCCCCGCCAGCCTCCTGAGCCCAGTCACCGGCCGAGGGACTTCAGGGATGTGGGCTGCCTCCCTTTCCTCTGGGGAAAGCAGGAGGAAGGGGAGGGACTGGCTCCTGCTGGCACCACCATTCATGGTTGAAGCACTTGCACTGGCACGCTAGGCTGCCAGCCCCTCTCCCTAGCAGTCCAAGAGCTCAAAGTGGGCAGGACATGCTCGGGGTCAGCGTTTTAACCAATGTCTTTCTGGGTAGGGTTAGGAAAATGGTTCCAAGAGAAAGAAACCCTACTGTGTGACAGTCCTTTGAATCTGCCCCATTTCTGCCCTGCCTTTGGTTTTCCTTGGGAGCCTCATTCATTGTTCAAGGCCAAAGTTATTTCCATGCAGAAAGGTCATTCCTCTTTCTCCCTCAGCCCCTGAGATCAGATCTAACTAACTTTACAGAGATGATAACCCAGCCCCAGGATAGGGGGAGATAAAACAGACCTGGTTTCAGGGACTATATGAAAGGAGTGTGCTACTTGGCTGTTGCTGCTCTTTACAAAGAATTTGTTTGTACCTATTTTTACTCATATTAAAGTTTTGTTTTGTTTCTGTTCTTTAAATAAAAGCAAATAAGCAAGAGAAATGTGTTCTGCCTGAACAGGGAAGGAATCTGGGTGTTGTGCAGCCAAATAGAGTCCAATGCCTCAAATTCAATGATTAGCGATCCTTCCCTTGCTTCATCCTCTTCCTGCAACCAAGTCTTCAACATTGACTTCAGGCTGCCTCATATTCTAGCCCAAAGAAGCCAAATAGATTGGGAGGGAAGAAACCTGGGTCCAAGACTTGACTGCCCTCAACTTGCTGGGCGACTGTGCGCAAGTCCTTAATTTGACCCCAGTTTCCTCATCTGCAAAAACGAATCCATTGGCATGTTCTAATTCCAGTTTCACTTCTAGATTCAATGGAGATTTAAGCATCAACACAGACTTTTGTTGCTGTTGCTAGTTTGTAACCTTAGTCACCTAAAGCCTGGTAGCTTCCCAGCTTTCGAAGAACCATCTTCAACGGAACTGAGGTCAAAAGATGGGAGTCAATCCTGCTTCTTGCACTAGTTCACCATGACCTTAACAGTCACAACACTATTCTGGATCTTGCCTGGAAAATACTGGAGGGGTTGGGCTGAGCAATACCCAAGCTCAGCTCTCTCAAGAAGATCTCGATCTCCTCAATTCCGAGAGTTGGGCCCCTCTGACCCTTGTTGGAGAAGCAAAATTTGAGACCTGGGCCTCAGCCTCCCCATAAGACAGAGGACACAGTACAATCACACAGGCACCACTTCCTACCCTCCTGGGGCTTTGGAATTTGACCAGAAAAGACAAAAAAAATTTTTTTGAAACACTGCTATTTATTTTCCTTTTGTTTTTTGGCCTCTGAGGGAGTTTCCATAGTAACCCACCCTTCCAGCCCTCTTCCCAGATGTGTGGTTCCGCAGTTTCAGCTTCAGGGTTCAGACTCCAAAGGATGCTAGTGTCTTCAGACTTTCATTGGTTGCCGCCAGCCGAGCCCCTCGTAACCCTGGTAACAGCGCCCGCCCACAAGTTACCGGGCTATGATTGGTCGTTGCCACAAAGTCCTAAAGCGAATTCCTCAGGCCATTGGCCTGAGTCACGGGAAGCTGGCACCGCGGTTGGTGAGCCTAGAGGTCAGTCAGAGTCAGAGGCAGGGTCAAATAGGGAGAAATGGCGACGGAGCCAAGCTGTGGTGAGTAATTCCTGAAGGGGTGGTGTGAGGCAGCTGGTGACCGTAGTCACCATGACACAGCCCCCAAAGGGGTGGGAGGTTGACTTCTCTTCTGGCTCTGGCCAGACCCCGAATGCGAACGTCAGACATCCACATCCTGCCACCTGGGTTAGAGGTGAGAGGTCAGAGGCCGTATCCCCTCTCTGTCTCTGGTTTTTTACTGTGGCAAGCTGTCAGAATCCCGAGCCAAAGACAGCTTCCAACTACTTACTGAGTGATGGTAGGCAAGTCACTTAACTTCTTTGAGCCTCAGTTTCTCATCTGTAAAATGGGGACAGTAACCGGTTGGAGGAACTAAATAGAGGAAACATTTGAATAAAGTATTACAGTTAATCGAGGGATTAACGTAGAGGGAGGAAAAACTTAGGAACATTTGTTAACCCTGTTTTCGGTTGAAGGGATTGAGGCTCAGAGGGATCACTGACCGGCCCAAGATCACACAGTAAGTCTGGAGCAATTGCAGTTCTCTTGTATACACCAGTACCAATGAAAGAATGGAGGCCAAGAAGTAAATACAAAGTGCTGTACAAATATTTTAAATATTTAAGGAGAATATTAAATATTCCTTCACACTCACTCAAATTTCCTGGCACCAAATCCTTCCATGCTGACTTCTTATCAATTAGCTCTCAGCTCCAAGTCATCCTCCCACCACTCAGAGAGGGCTTACTTGGCCACCTTGGCTAAGGCATCCTTCCCTCCTCCAGCCTACCCTTACCCCATTCTAGGGTCTTTATAAACTTCATTATCTGATACATCCTTGTTTGTTTACATGTTTATTGCATATCCTTCAGAACAGTGCTGATACACAGTTAAGGAATAAAGTATTGTCTGGGTGAATAATTGAAGAGCCAAACCCCTACTGGCTCCCTAAAGCTCTTTTCTTCTCCATAGGCCCATCTTTGGATTAAGATCTGGGGTCTACAGCCTAGCCTCAAGCCTTGACTTAGTTGGAGCTTGAGAGAGTGGGAGCCTTCTGTTTGGCGGCCGCACAGAGCAAATATTTTGACCTTGGCATCGAGACATTTCCCATCTTCCCCATGGCGCTGACAGTGCTGAATGAGCTCCTGATTGAGGACCCAAGCCCACCTCTGCTGCTCTACCAGCTTAACAAGACTGCCCAGTTGGAGACCCTCAACTATCAGAGCTGCTATATGCAGAGGGTCTTTACCCATTTTCCTGAGATCTTATTTATCCACCGGACCTATAACCCGAGGGGTGAGGTGTTATACACCTTCCTGGTGGATGGACCCCGGGTGCCGCTGGAGGGTCATCTTTCCCGCGCAGTCTACTTTGCCATTCTTGCCAAGGAGGATGCTGAAGCCTTGGCCCATATATTCCAGGTGTTCAAGAAGTTTAACCCAGCATGGGAGAGAGTCTGTACCATTCTGGTGGATCCCTACTTCCTCCTGCTGCCCACCCTCGCTATGGAGTTCCCCGCAGCTGAGGTCCTGCTCTCGGCCTTCCACATCTGTAAGTTCCTCCAGGGCAAGTTCTGTCAACTGGCCCTCGAGCAGCCGGTGGAGAGGCTGCTCCTGACTGCCCTGCGGAGCACCATGTGCTCGGCCACAGCTGGGAACCTGCGGAAGCTGTACACGCTGCTGAGCACCTGCATCCCGCCAGCCCAGCTGCCCGCGCTCCACTCACACTGGCTGCTCAACGACCGCATCTGGCTGGCCCATCGCTGGAGAAGCCAAGCCGAGAGCAGCCGCTATTTTCAGGGCCTGGAGGTCACCACCCGCCTCCTCAGCCAGTTCTTTGGCACCACCCCAGTGGTGGAAAAAGGCATGAGCGCCCTGCTGCAGTACCTGCAGCAGAACTCGGGAGACAAGGTGAGTTTCAACCTGGGCCCGAGTCCCCCGAACCGTTACACCCCCTTGGAGGGCAGTCCCGAAAGCCCCAAAGTGGAGCAGTTGGTGGAAGCCCGCATCCAGCACTCACTTAATGCCATCTGCACGGGGCCAGCCGCCCAGCTCTGCCTGGGCGAGCTCGCTGTGGTCCAGAAATCCATGCACCTCATCGGCTCGGGTTCCGAAAAGGTGAACATACAGATCCTGGAGGACACCCACAGGGTGCAGCCCCAGCCCCCAGCCAGCTGCAGCTGCTACTTCAACCAGGCCTTCCGCCTGCCCTGCCGTCACATCCTGGCCATGCTCAGCGCCCACCGCCAGGAGCTCAAGCCCGACATGCTGCCTGCTGAGTGGACGGCAGGCTGTGCCCCCAACCTCAGTGACATCCTGGAAAGCACATGGAGTGAGACCCTGGAGAAGCGCTTGGCTGTGGCTCTCCTCACAGAGGAGGTGAGTCAGCTCCTGCAGCATTGCAGCCAGGAGGAGTTTGAACGGCGGTACAGCACTCTGCGGGAGCTGGCTGACAGCTGGATTGGCCCTTATGAGCAGGTACAACTCTGATTACCCGTGATGCTTATCCTCGTGTATCACTTACATCCCCCTACACACACCCTTCCCCCAATACTCGCTGCTATACTTCCTCAGACCCTCCTTCCAGGGAAGAAGCACAAAGGTCTTCTCTTCTGCAGCCCGCTACCCATGTGTCTAGATTCCTAAAACAGGAGGCAGCAAAGCTGTCCCGTAAAGGGCCCGGTAGTCAGTATCCTAGACTTTGCTGGGCACTTACAGCCTGTTGTATATTCCTGCTTCTTTGTTGTGTGGGTTGTTTTTTTTTTTTCCCTAACAACCTTTTCAAAAAGTAAAACCCATTCTTAGCTCAAGGGCCTTAACAGGTAATACCTGCTCTAGGATAAGAGATAAGACACTGAGTGAAGATGAAGATTAGGACTTGTTAAGAGCTTCCACAGTCATGAGACGACACCTTACCCACAGAGGAAAAGGGCCCCCAGAGGCTGAGAGCCAGGCTCTCAGCCTCACCACCTGCCAAGCTCCCCCCATCCTGAGGTTATTAAAGTGAATGTTGTCTGTTATAGCACTTGTCTAGTTTTTTGTCTCACAGAAGGAAGTTTAGGAAATACTGGGTTGGCCAAAATGTTCGGGTTTTTCTGTGAGATGTTAGGAAAAACCCAAATGACCTTTTTGGCCACCCCAATACTATAGAACGACTAGACTCTATAGAGTCTTCCATTACATTGCAAATTCTGGTTTCTTCCCTGTCTGTTTTCTGAGGCCTGGTGCTGCCTTTTACTTGTCCTGGGACTTGAGGCAAGTCACCTCTCTAAGCCACAATTCATTCACCTGTAAAAATGGAGCTTTCCCAGAGCACTGGTAAGATGAGAGGAGAATGGGAATGTGATGGGCTGATTCCCAGTGGGTGCTCAAATAAGAGTTAATGTTCCTTCCTTGCCTATGGTCTCATCACCTGCCCTCAGCAGAGTGAGAAACAAAAGGCAAGAGAAAAGTGCACGTTGCCTAGGGCTTTGCACAAGAATTCTGATGGGAATACCAAAAGGGTACAAAAGAAGCCTCCACTGTTCAAGCAGGGCCGCCTACCTCAGTAGTTCTCATTGTAACTACTCTGATCAAAGACCCATCTCCCAGCTTAATGGTTTCTAGGAACTTCCTGGAGTCTGGGCCCTGAATGGGCCAGTATTTGTCAGA
Organism: Bos indicus; assembly: GCF_029378745.1. Lineage (NCBI taxonomy): Eukaryota > Metazoa > Chordata > Mammalia > Artiodactyla > Bovidae > Bos > Bos indicus. The sequence continues at coordinate 74,660,626 of NC_091772.1, forward strand.
GTGGCTCAGACCACCACCTTATTCCAGTCCCTGCCATAGGCACCACCAACCCTGCCTGCCCAAAAACCATACGGAGAAGCCACCCTCTGTGTCTGGTGCTATTTCATCCAGCTACAAGTAGGAGCCAGGAGGCTGGCCCCTCCGGGATCTTGCTAAGGCCATCGGCCCAGAGGCTATGTGGGTCTGCGCCTGTGCCCACTGGGCCCCCTCCACAGCCCCGTCCGGCTCCGGATGGGCCATCATGAAAGCTTGAGCTGCCCGGATCAGGTCCTCCTCCCGCAGGCCTGGGACGGGCACGGTGGGGATGCCAGCAATCATCATGGCCAAGGTCAGGATGCAGATGTCAGGCTGGGAGGTGGCCTCCTTCCCCCCTGCTTCGGCGGGCATCAGCGGAGCCCCAGGTGACAGCCCACACAGCAGCAGGGGTGCAGGCCTGCTGAGGCCACCCAGCTGGGGGGCTCTGCTTCTGGAGCAGCTATCCTCCCGGCCCAGGTTCTCCAGCTGCCTCGCGGCGGGGAATTTGTGGCAGTACCAGTTGTACTCCTGCCTCGGTGGCTCCCAGCCAGTGCCCCCAGGGGCCGGGCCCCAGGCCTGGGCAACAGGTGTCACCTGCTCAGCTTTCTGGCTCAGTGGGCCTTGTCCACCAGAGGCTACCATCCCTGGCTCTATAGGACTATAGAGGCCAAGAGATGAGCCCGGAGAAGCGGCCCCACCTGCAGAGACAGGAATGGGATGGAGTGTTATTCTTGGTCTTGGAGGAGGAGGCCCTGAGGGGCAGGGCATAGGAGCAGAGCACTGGGTTCGGGAGCAATTAAGACCAACCCAAGAGGGCGGTCTGGTGGTTGGGAACTGGGTTTTACTCATATCCACACCCCAAATCAGTCCCTAATGTAGGTAGGTGATGGAGCCGTGTTTGTTGAATGAATGAACAAGTGGGTGGCTCTTGGCAAGGACTTTGGGAATGGCTTTCTTCAAAGAGAACTGACTCCAGGGCAAGCCTAAAAATGCCCAGTAGAACCACCACCTCCCCTGAGCAGGACTCAGGTTTTCAGGACGTTGTATACCCCCCAGTTTCAAGAGCCCCCTCACCTTGGCCAGAAGATGGAAGACCTGGCTGAGTCTGTGGAGACATGAAATAGGACATGGTTGCCCCAAAGCCCCTATTTGTGAGGGAACAGTCACCTGCCTCCTGTCCTACCTTCTCCACCCTTCTAGAATGTCACCTCATAGTCATAGTATAGTGAAGTCGTTCAGTCGTGTCTGACTCTTTGCAACCCCGTGGACTGTAGCCTACCAGGCTTCTCCGTCCATGGGATTCTCCAGGCAAGAATACTGGAGTGGGTTACCATTTCCTTCTCCAGGGGATCTTCCCGACCCAGGGATTGAACCCAGGTCTCCCGCATTGGGGGCAGACGCTTTAACCTCTGAGCCACCAGGGAAGTCCCCTCACAGTCCTTCCCTTTTACACCTGGAACCCCCCTCACAGGATTGACCTGTTCATTCTAGAACCTGCACATGGATGGCGCTAAAAGAGTGCTGGACCAGGAACTGGGCATTCTAGGTTCTTGCCTTTACCTTGGGCAAGTCACCTGGACAGTTCTGTTCCTTGATATCCTCATCTGTAAGATGGGGGAAATGACTGCCCACTACTTCACCAGAAGTTATGAAGGTTCAAATGAGATCATTTGTGTGGAAGAAATGATCAGAGATGCCAAAGGAGTCGGGTGCTTTGTGCCCTGTAGCGTGTGAGGAGGAAACACCCTGTGTTCATTCATTTGCGTGTGTCCTTGGACAAACACGTTCCCATCCCTGGGCTTCCACTTCCCACCTGTGAAATGATGTAGTTGGTCTAGGGCATTGGTTCTCACCCCAGGCTGCACATTAGATTCTCTTGGAAGCTTTTAGAAATCCTGATGCTCAGCCTTATTCTGGGGTTAACTAAATCAGAATCCCAGGGTCAGACCCAGTTAGCAGTATTTTTAAAATATTATTTGAAAATATAGGGAAATGTTTGAAAAGTTTGAGGGAAATGCTTCTTAACCCTGGCTATTCCTTAGTATCTCGAGGGGAACTTTTGCAAAAACAATGTCCTTTGACAAATCAAATGAGAATCTCTGGAGACAGGGCCCGGAGCGCTGGCAATCTATCTTAGATCACGAGTAGTCAGGCTAGGAGTCACTGGTCTAGGTGATGTCAAAATGGTCTTTCTCTCACCTGCCCTGCTGAGCCCCAGTGATTCTAAAAGAAATGCCCCTCACAGACTTCAGGGGCAAGGAGACCCTCCAAGGATCAGTGGCAACATCGGCTGTGTTTATTTCCATCCTGGCTGGCAGCAGCATGGCCAGCTTCAGGGCAGGCATGCCTCTGGGGCCAGGATGCATGGCCCTGCTCCAGGGCGGTGCAGGCCTTCACTCATACTTGCAGAAATCCTTAAGTCCTTTGGGCAAGTGGAGCCCATCAATGGCCAACCGGTGCACCACGCTCCTCTGGATCACCAGGCGGCACAGGGTCTGCAGCGACGGCACTGTGGAGAGAAGGCTGTCTAAGGCAAAAGCAACCGGGTGGGGGGGGGGGCGCGGGAAGCCAAGGCCGGAACCCAGATCAAGGTCTTGGTCCCTTCACTCTCTGGCTCGGGGCTGTTTACATGATTGTGCAGCACTTCCCCAACACTGCAGCTCTGTCTCCTTGATAACATCACCCTGCTCCCTTCCCCTCCCTTATCAGCTTCTGGGGGCAGGGGTAGTGTCTGATAAACCTGCGCAGCCCCAGCCTCCAGCACAGACCTGGCACAGAGAGGGTTCTCGTCTACTGAAACCATAAAATGTGAATTCGGATGTATGGATTCCCAGGCGGTTCAGTGGTAAAGAATCCACTTGCCAACACAGGAACTGCAGAAGCTGTAGGTTCCATCCCTGGGTCAGGAGGATCCCCTGGAGGAAGGCATGGCAACCCACTGCAGTATTCTTGCCTGGAAAATCCCATGGACAGAGAAGCCTGGTGGGCTGCGGTCCATAGGGCCGCAAAGAGTCAGAGGCGACTGAGTGCACACGCACACACACGCTCAGATGTATAAATAAAGGGGCTTAATGGTGCTATCATGAACCAGACCTCAGGATTCAGAAGCTCTCAGGAGTTGAGAGGTGATGCCTTTAAACTCTGTATACTCAAATTGATGAGTATTTGTCTAATAGACATAATTCTCAGAGGACCAAAATCTAAAATTGGTTTAGAATTCATGCCCTAGGTTAATACAGAAAATAATTGGCAAAGCTAGAAAGAGGATTTAGAGGACATCCTAATCAATCACAGCCAAGGTGGGTAAATTGAGGCCCAAAGCCAGGGGAACTGACTTGTCCAAGGCCACAGGCAGAGGCAGAATCTGAAGTCAGAATCCCCCCTCCACGTTTTTTTTTTTTTTTTTTTTTAATATTTATGTATTTATTTGGCTGTGCCAGGTCTTAGTTGCAGCACGCAAACTCCTAGCTGTGGCACGTGGGATCCAGTTCCCTGACCAGGGATGGAATCCCAGTCCCCTGCATTGGGCCCATGGAGTCCTAGCCACTGGACCGCCAGGGAAGTCCCAAGTTCCCCAACTTCTAAAGCAACGCTGGACAGACCAAGGTCTTGCCAGCTGGTTCAGAAGTCCTAGCAGGTTCCTGTCCCCACTGGGGCCCAGGAGGGGTCGCTGCCCAGAGGATGGGATACCTACAGCCATACTCCAGCTGGATCAAGCGCACGCTCTTGGTGGAGGCGAAGACGTCCACCACCGCGTAGAGGGGCTGGGCGGCTGGCAGCCCCCGGGCGCTGGGGCCCATGTCCTCGCCGTTGATGACGATATGCATGTCAGCCGTGCCGTCCGGGCGCGGGCAGAAGAGAACGCCCAGGCGGCTGCGGCGCGCGGTCGGAGGCAGCACATTCAGCTCATAGAGCTGATCCAAGAGGTGGCTGTACAAACCCGGCCGGCTGCGGCCGACCAGGCGATCGCGGGGAATACGAAACTGCTCGATGCAGAGATACGGTTCCACCAGGAGGGCTGGGGGGCGACTCGGGGCCAGGGCCTCTGCCTCCGGCCGGCCCTCCCGGGGCACGCGGTTATGATGGCGCGTGATGGCGAAGACCCAGGTGTGCCCGAGGCTGACCAGGTCGGGTAGCGAAAACTCGGGCACGGCGGCCAGACTGGCGGGGTCCAGCGCGGTCAGGCCGAGGCGCAGGTGCCCGCACCAGCCCAGCTCTTTCTCCTCGATCTCCACCAGGAACACCTGGCCGGGGGCCAGCGGCTCGCGACTGAAGCACACACCGTGGGCGAAGCTCTCCACGCGTGTGGCCCGCGTCCCGGAGAGGTCCACGCGGATGTTGGCACCGTGCACTGGGTGGAAGCGGGTGGGAGGGGGCTCGGGGCGCGCCGGTCCCCACGGAGCACCCAGCCCCACGGGGTCGGAGACAGCAGCCATCTCCCGGCCATGGGGCAGACCGGCGGGCGCCGGGGGCTATTTTGGGCAGCGGACTCAGATGGTGACCGCCGGGGGCGGTGGGGTAGTGTACCATGTAAGGTATTGTCCTCCGCCCACCGACTCCCTTCCCCGAGGCTCTGCCCAGGGGTCCTAGCGCCGCTAGCTCGGCCATCCCGCCTCGAAGCGAGTCCCGGGAGCGAGTCCCGGCCTTCCACGCTTGGGTCATCTGACCGCCGGCGCCCGGGATGCGACCTGCCGAACCCGCTGACCTTCGCCGAGGTGGAACCTCCGCCGCCCCCGTCCTGTACCCCTGGGTCCATAGAGGCCAGAAAGGGGCAGGAGGCGGCCCGTCACGTGACGCCGGGGCACACGTGACTCGGAGTACACATGACTTCCCGTCGCCGGGCGGGCATCTCCAGGAGAGCAAGGACGCGAGGGAGCGGAGGTGAGAGGGATCCCGGGGCTGGAAGGGATCCCGGAGGCTGGAAGCGATCCCGGAGGCTGGAGGCGATCCGGGAGCCACCCGGGCGGGGCGCGACGGAGGAGGCACGGCGGGTGGGAGCTGGGGCAAGGCAGGGGCTTCCCTGGAGGGTGCGCCGCCAGCTCCCCGCCAGGGGCGGCCGAGCACCGAGCGGGCGAGGCAACAGCCGGCACCCGCTTCCTGCCACAGATGTTCCGAGCCGCGCTGTGGCCGCCGGTTCTCCTCCTGCTGCAGCTGCTGCTGCTGCTGCTCGCCCGCGCGCCCGGGGGCGAAGGGGCCCCCGACCAGGACGAGATCCGCTTCCTGCCCGGGCTGGCCAAGCAGCCTTCTTTCCGCCAGTACTCCGGCTACCTCAAAGGCTCCGGCTCCAAGCGCCTCCACTACTGGTCTGCAGCCTTTTCTTCCCGGATGGGGTTGGGAGGGGGGCACTGCAATGCCCACCGTGAGGGGAGATGATGGTGTGTGTGTGGGGGGTGTCTTTAAGACCCCTGAGGGATCGGACTTACCTGGGGGTTCTCTGGTTAAGGCTCCAGTGCTTCCAGCTGCAGGGGACTGGGTTTCCATCCCTGGTTGGGGGACTAAGAACTCGCATGCTCTGCCGTCAAACTGAGATTAAGAAGAAGAAGAAGAAAAAAAAAATCCCTGAGGAAATCCAGGAGTAGGGAAGGCTGGAAGACTGAGCTGCACCCAGTCCCCCGCACCAGCACCCACCCTAGCCTGACTGGCCCCCAGGTTTGTGGAGTCCCAGAAGGATCCGAAGAGCAGTCCTGTGGTTCTGTGGCTCAATGGAGGGCCAGGCTGTAGCTCCCTTGACGGCCTCCTGACAGAGCACGGCCCCTTCCTGGTGAGTGGAGAGCAGCGGGGTCACCCCCTGGTCAGGGGCAGGGAGGGGACAGTTCCCAAAGGAAAAGGCCCGGGAAGAGGGAGAAAAGGACTTTGTGGTCTTCCAAAAAATGTGTCCCTTTCCTGAGCCTCGGTTTCTTCATCCATACCCCTGACTTGACAGTTTCATACCTCAGGGGGTTTTGCCTGGTTGTGCAATACCCAGCAGGATGACCTTCCCCCACTCCACCCACCACCCAGCTGACTCTGGGAATTTAGCCATCTCTTTCCTCCACAGATCCAGCCAGATGGTGTCACACTGGAGTACAACCCCTACTCCTGGAACCTGGTATCGCCGCCCCTTTGGGTCCTGGGTGGGTGTCTCAGCAGTTGGATGGGGAAGGGAACAGCCCCCTCAACCCATTTCCACTTCCCCTCTAGATTGCCAACGTGTTATACCTCGAGTCCCCAGCTGGAGTGGGCTTCTCTTACTCCGATGACAAGTCTTATGCCACCAATGACACGGAGGTGAGTCCAGTGTCCACCCACGTGTCTCAGTCTCCCTGGTTGGCATGATGCAAGGAGAAAAAGAGCATGGTCTTGGAGTCCATTTGTGGCTCTGTCACCAGCTCTGGGGTGTGGTCTCGGACAAGTCACAGGCTCTTGCACAAACAGGGTGGGTGGGTGTCATTATCTCTGAGATTGTAGCTCAAGCACCACCACTTTCTGATTCCCTCTATCCTGCCATCTCCAGGTCGCCCAGAGCAATTTTGAAGCCCTTAAAGATTTCTTCTGCCTGTTCCCAGAATACAAGGGCAATGAGCTTTTCCTGACGGGCGAGAGCTATGCCGGCATCTACATCCCAACTCTGGCAGTGCTGGTCATGCAGGACCCCAGCATGAATCTTCAGGTGCAGGGAGGCTGCAGGAGAGGAGGGAGGCCTAGACTTGTGATTAGCAAGGTCAAATAGGTCCGCTCTCCACCCACTTCTTGGGCATTCCCCTGCGGCAGGTCTCCTCCAGGCATGTGATATCCCAGGTCCTGCCTCCCCTGCTCTACGAGCAGAAGATCAGCTCCTCCGTCCAACTCTTCCTTCATGACACCCCTTGCACTCGCTGGCCCCTCTGGGCTACGTGCCTCCCCTGACCGGAAGCTCACTCATCAAGCTGCCAGCTCCATTCTTTACACTGAGTGGCCTCCCCCGCCCAACCACTCCCTCAAACCACCCTGGGTTTCAGCTTCCAGACTGCTGAAGGTTTGGGTGGAGGTCAAAGGAGGCTCTTCTGGCCCACGTCCAGATGAGCTGAAGGCCCTGGGTGTTTCACAGGGGCTGGCGGTGGGCAATGGACTCTCTTCCTATGAGCAGAATGACAACTCCCTGGTCTATTTCGCCTACTACCATGGCCTTCTGGGGAACAGGTATGGGAGAGGACCACTGGGCAATCCCTGGGCGTGGCGGGTCATGGGGGTCTCAGGTCTGTCCTCCAGGCGCATGCTATCTCGGGTCCTGTCCTGGTTTATGAGCAGAAGTTGGGGGGCGGGGGAGGTGGGTGAGATGGGGTTGCTAGAAGGATTTTGGTGTGGAAAGATGAAAGGATCTTTCATGTAAAGATCAGAACGTAAAGAAATGAAGGACGGCTGGCAGGATGGCCCCAGGGCAGCCAGGTTTGGGAGCTACATACCACGCTCTCTGATAAATATCTTTGTCCCCAGGAAACAGGTCCTTTGGGTCCAAGCCCTGATGGGGAAGTTGAGAAGGTGGGATACTTGCCTTCTCTGGCCCACCATGGGCCTAAGCAATTATCATCCATCTCTTACAGGCTCTGGTCTTCCCTGCAGACGCACTGTTGCTCTCAAAACAAATGTAACTTCCACGACAACAAAGAGCCAGAATGCGTGGCCAATGTGCGGTTCTGCCCCCGCCCTGCGCCACCCCCGACAGCCCCCATCCTGCCCATCCCCCACCCCCTTCATTTTATAGCCTGCTTGGTGTTGGTTAGTCGGTTGTGTCTGACTCTGTGACCCCATGGACTGTAGCCCACCAGCCTCCTCTGTCCATGGGATTCTCCAGGCAAGAATACTGGGGTGGGGTGCCGTTTCCTTCTGCAGGAGATCTTCCTGACTAAGGGATTAGCCTGTTTCTCCCGCCTGAAGGCAGATGCTTTGGAGTGTGGGTGCGGTCCCACACCACTGCCTGTGGTCTCCCTGTGAGGGGAAAGGGCGTTTCCCTCATCCAGCGTCTGATGTGCCATGGCTGTGCTCAGTGATGGCCATGCAGATTGTTCCTCCTCCAGAAGTCCCTTTCGAGGGAGATCGTATTATCCACATTTTCCAGATAAGGAAACTGAGGCCAAGCATGTGGAAGTCACAGTGCTAGGAAGGAGAGGCACAAGGATTTGGACCCAGGACTAGCAGATTCCTTCCACTGAGGCTCAGTTTCCCTGGGGGAGGTGGGGGAAGGATAATGACCAGGCCAAGTAGAAGAGCAATAAATCTTGGGATGTGGGACTTCCCTGGTGGTCCAATGGTTAAGACTCCTTACTCCCAAGACAGGGCGTGCGGGTTTGATCCCTGGTCCGTCGGGGAACTAAGATCCCACGTGTCACATAACAGGCCCAAAGAAAGAAAAAAAAAGTCTTGGGGCGCTGGTGGGGAGGTGGTGGGAGGCCAGGATTCTGTAAAGCATGGCAGCTTGGGGGGTGTCATTGCAGCTTCAGGAAGTGTCCCACATCGTGGCCAGCTCCGGCCTCAACATCTACAACCTCTATGCTCCATGTGCTGGGGGGGTGCCCAGCCACGTAAGGTAGGCCCTGCCAGGCATCCTGTTTGCCAACCCCAGCCCTATCTGGGGGCCCAGGCACCCATTTCCCCCCATTGCACTTGCAGGCATGAGAAGGACACTGTCGTGGTCCAGGATCTGGGCAACATCTTCACCCGCCTGCCACTCAAGCGGGTGTGGCATCAGGTGTGCAAGGGCCCAGGCTTCCTCCCAGCAGGGACGGGAAGGGACAGCGGGACAGGGAAGCCAAGATCCTGACCCTCTGTGCCCCCCTCCCAGACGCTGCTGCGTTCTGGGGAGAAGGTGCACCTGGACCCCCCCTGCACCAACACCACGGCCGCCTCCAACTACCTCAACAACCCTCACGTGCGGAAGGCGCTCCACATTCCCGAGCAGCTGCCCCGCTGGGACCTGTGCAAGTGGGTTTCTGTGGGTGCTCGTGGCCCGAGGGGTGGCGGACTGTTGGGGCTTGTGGGCCTCAGAAAGGTCCCCAGGCATCCTGTGCCTAGGGTTTCTCATTGAGGACACCATGCACATCTGGGTTGTGATCGTGAATTGTTCCAATAGGATTTCAAGGTCCCTGACCCCCAGATGGACGGATATTCAGCCACTTAACTCTTAAATGGCCACACTGGTGGTTAAAATGTCAGTTGCTTACACTGGTATTTAGTAGACACTCCCATCCCCTGCCCCTCCCTGACTTTAGTACCAGCCCAGCTGCCTGCAGCTGTCTCCTGTGACACCTACACGTAAGAAGGTGACCACAGCAGGGGCCAGTCAGGTCCATTCTGATTGGTCAGCACGAGTCCTTACGCCTTAACGCCAGTGGCATCCCAGCCACAGTAAAAAAGCATCCCTGCACATTTCTAAATGGGGGTGATTTGGGGTCTGCTGGATTCCAGCCCCACCTCCCCTCATCTAGGTGAGTCCCAGAGAGGTTACATGCCCAAGGAGGGGCTGGATCCCAGCTGTCTGTCTCTCTTGGGCTGGAGCTTGGGAATAGGAGCAGGTAGGGGATGAGGTCTGATCTGTGGTCTCATTTTCTTACTGCCCACGTGGTCCTGCAGCTTCCTGGTGAATATCCAGTACCGCCGTCTCTACCAAAGCATGTGTTCCCAGTACCTGAAGCTGCTCTCTGCGCAGGTGAGTGGGCAGCAGCCACAGCTGGGTCCATCAGCAGCCTCAGGACCCTGGAGCAGCGTGGCAAGGTGGGGGCTGCTTTAGGGTGCCAGTTGGGGCAGGAGAAGCTGAAACTCCCCAAAAAAGTGAAGTCCCTTGCCAAGAGCCTGTGGTCAGCAGGGTCAGGATTTGAACCTGGCTCTGTCCCCACCTGATGCTGCTCTGTGGGAAGAGTCTGAGGGGTCTCCATCAGTCCAGGAGCCTTTAAGGTGAGAAGAGCTAGTCAGATCATGTTACAAGGGGCAAACAGAGGTCCAGGGTGGGAGAGGACCTTGTCCAAGGTCACCTAGAAGATACGGTAGGTTACCTAGGAGATACTGGCTGAGCCAGGGCAGGACCAAGTTCTGCAGAGCACAGTGGGTAGCGTATGGGCTCTGGGGTCACTAGCCAGGTTACCCTGGGCAAGTTTCTCACATATCTGAGGCTTGATTTTTCCATCTGTAAAATGGGGTTACTAATGGTATCATAGTAAAATGCTGCATAGGTAAAGCATTCAGTAGGGCTCTCGCCTTGAAGGAAGTGGTCAGAAAACAAGGGTTTCCTGATTTATGCAATTTAGCTGGATTCCTTGAATTTCCTGGTGGGTAGGGCTTGAACCGGGGGAGGGCTGGGGTCTGGGCTTATTCCAAACCCTCATTTTCCCCCTTGTGCTGCTTCAGAAATACCGGATTCTGCTGTACAACGGCGATGTGGACATGGCCTGCAATTTCATGGGAGACGAGTGGTTTGTGGATTCCCTCAACCAGAAGGTGAGGCAGGGGTCCCAGCCCCAGGGTCAAGTAGGTGCGGGGGAGGGCAGACTGGCTGGGGCAGACAGAGAGAGCAAACCTGGAGGCGTTCCCGGCCCCTGAGGCCTGGCCGGTGGTTGCGAGCAGAGGCGAGGGGGCAGCTGCAGGCTGCTAAGTCTTTCCTGGCGGGGCAGATGGAAGTCCAGCGCCGGCCCTGGTTGGTGGACTACGGGGAGAGCGGGGAGCAGATCGCTGGCTTCGTGAAGGAGTTCTCCCACATCGCATTCCTTACCATCAAGGTAGGACCTTGATGAGGACTGGGGAGGAGGGAGAGGGTGCAGCAGGACCTGCCTGTCCTTTTCTTCCAACCTTTTATGCTGGGTTACCACGTGGCCCCTGGAAGGGCAAGTTCTGGCCAGGGATGGGATAAAGGGAGGGACCAGAGGAGGAAGGTCATGGGCTAGAGGGTTCCCGTAGGATGAAGGAAGCACCCAGGGGCAGGGGTCGTCCAGGGAGGGAAATCTCACAAAGCTTTGCCCTTCAGGGCGCCGGACACATGGTCCCCACCGACAAGCCCCAGGCTGCCCTCACCATGTTCTCCCGCTTCCTGAATAGGCAGCCATACTGAGAACCACAGGACCAGCCCCCACTGCCTGATCTAGTCCTTCCCAGCCTCTCCTGCCAGAAGAGAGGGCCCCCTTTATGCAGAATACCCCTGTAGGGCAGATCCCTGCTTCCAGAACGGCTCCCACCCCCCTCCACTGCCCTGTGCATCCCAGACCTGGCCCCAGCGCCTCACTTGGGGGGAGTTTGCACTTTATAACTCACCGGGGTGGGGCCTAACCCCCTCCCTGCTGAAAGAATTGCCCTCATTGCACTGATAGCATCCCACAATCAAAACAAAGCTCAGAACACCCCACGGGGAGAGTGGACGGACTGTAATTGATGGATTGACTGTGATTATGGAATTAAATTGGGTACAGCTTAAAACCCCGTCTTCTCTGTGGCACTGGGGGTTATAGAGGACACTAGAGGCTGTGATGGGGTGAGGGAGGGGATGAGAGGCGGTGGAGTCCTGAATGCAGCTGCCAGGGTAGGGGCTGAGGGCTCAGACAGCTGCCGTGGAGGGTGGCGGGGCGCTGGATGTTCGGGGGTCCCTGGTGTCAGCGGGCCGGTTCTTCTCAATCACCTCTCTCAGCCCTTTGGCAAAGTGGAGGTCAGCCCCGATGGTGAGGAAGCCCTGTGCAGGAGGGAGCAGAGAAAGGGGTCTCTTTATTCCATTACTAAGAATAGTGTCTAGAGACACAGACAAGAATCACTGGCCTCAATCTAGTGGGAGAGGCAGAGCACCAGAGTGGTACTTATAACTCCCTGTGATGGGTGCTGAAATAGAGGCTGCAGGAGATCCAGGAGGGCTTCCTGGAGGAGGCAAGCTTTTAGTTAAGACCTGATAGATTAGTCGGCATTGGGGATGGAATCAGGGAAGAGTGTTCCAAGGTGAGGATGCAGCCTGTGCAAAGGGCTGGAGGAATCTGATGTAAGGTTGAGATGAGAAGAGGCCGTTGAAAAAAAAATTAGTTAAAAAAAGATGTTGATAAGGGAGAAACGGCGATCAGGTCATGGAGGGCAGAGGAGAGCTGTAGAGGGAGGGGAAGGCTCTGCCCTCCTTCCCCACGGTGCCCCCTACTCACCGCGTGGTTTGTCACCACTTCACGCACAAAGTCGATTCCCTCGGGGAGTGGGATCTGCACCCCACGCCAGGTCCGCTCTGTGGGCAGGAATAGTCAGCTCAGTCTGAATCCACCCAGCTCCTCCCCTGACCTCTCCCCAACGCTCCTCACACCCCGACCCCAATCCTACCATTGAGCATGGGCATCACTGCAATCTGCAGCAGGGTCTTCAGAGGGGTCTGCAATGGTATCAGCTGGGAGCGGGGAGACAAGAAGTCAGGGCAGTGAGGGGATGGGCTGGCCTTCACTGCCCTCCCCAGACCCCAACCTTGTGCCTGTACCCCCTCTTCCCAACTCACTGCCAGTGACTCCAGTGCAGATTGGTTTGAGTAGATTCGGAACCTATGGGAGAGAAAGAAGGGTCCCATGGGCAGGGGCCCTTCCCCAGGCCACCCAGGCCTACCTACCCCAAGCCCTTGAGCTTCCGTCTTGGATGTTCCACCCACACACCTTGCCAGGGGGTTCTAGCACTTTCCAGATGTGCATCCTTGGGTGAGTTGTTTCTCCCTCTTCAGTCTCCTTTCTCCAAGTCTACTACCTTTTGTTTTTTGTTGTTTTGTTTTGAATCTCAAATCTGCTGCTTTTTATTTGTAGAGCACCTCCTATAGCCAGACTTTTGCTGATGGCTTTCCGTGTGTTGGGGCTTCCCTGGTAGCTCAGACGGTAAAGAGTCTGCCTACAATGCAGGAGACCCGGGTTCAATCCCTGGGTCGGGAAGATCCCCTGGAGAAGGCAATGGCAAAACCCACTCCAGTATTCATGCCTGGAGAATCCCATGGACTGAGGAGCCTGGTGGGCTACAGTCCACGGGGTCGCAAGGAGTCGGACACAACTGAGCGGCTTCACTTTCACTTCCGTGTGTTATTTACCTTTATTTAGCAAAACTGTCCATGCTTGCTTCCTGCCAGATACCAGGCATGTTAAAAAGCTAAATACTGAAATATTTTTAAATGCCACATGATTTAATCCTCATAACAACCCTAAGGAATAGGCACTATTAAAATTTGCATTTATAGAGGCAGCATAGGAGGCCCAGAGAGACTGAGTGATTTGCATAAGGTCACACAGCTGGCAAATTCCAGAACCTGCCTCTAGAATCTAGGCTCTTGGACAGTGTTCTACACCAGCCACACAGTAGCCACTAGCTGCCGTGGTTATAGAAATGAGCAAGTGAGGAATTGTTTCATTATAATTAAATGAATACAGCCACCAGTGGGCTGGCGCCTGCTACACTGAACAGTACAGCCTTAGACAGCAGATGCTACTATTTTCTATATTTAATACATGAAGAAAATGAAGCTCAGAAAGATAAAAGAACTTGTTTCAAGATCGCAAAACTAAGTTGTGCCAAAACCTGTGTTCTTACGCACTTTGCTGTGTGACAGTGGGTGTGTCATTTAACCTTCCTGGGCCAGCTGGATCATTTCTCATCATACCTGCTCTGCCTGCTTCTGGGCAGTTGAGGATGCAGAGAAATTACACTGTAATGAAACGCTTGATGCATTAACAAGACCCTGGCTTTCAGGTGGCTGATAGCTATGACTGAATTTTAGCTCCCCAGTATCGCTGGGCAGGTATGATTATCCTGAAGGCACTGACACTCAGAGAGGTTACGGGCTCATCCAAGACCCTCAGACACCTGCCCACCTGCGCAGGTCCAGCTGGGTGCGCAGCGCCTTCCCCCGGAGGGCCATCTTGGCGCTGAGTCGGGCATCCTGGGTGGGAAAGCAGGGAGGGTGGTGTTACTGCCCCAAAGTGGGTGGTGGCCCCCCTCCTTGACCCTCTGCATCCCCTGCTCTGGTGTCCGGACCATGATCATGCTGGACAGCTGGACCTCGGGCTGGTTGGGTGGCACCAGGGCGATGGTGACACTGGCGGTGACAGAGACAGTGGTGCCCGAGGGCTTGATGGTGCAACGCGGAGGCTCCATGACCCGCAGCTCCAGCTTCAGCGGAGAGTCAATCACTGCCGGGCTCTGGGGACACAGCAGGGAGGGCCGGTCAAGTCCTCCCCGAGGAGTCCCTGGGGAGGAGTGGGTAGTTTTACCCTCTGGGGGCGCACAAACACAAATAGGAAGACAGCGATGGCTTCCAGAACCCTCCAGGACTGTGTCCAGCCTCTGCCTTTGCTCAGACAGGGAATGTCTCATTCCAAGAATGCCTCCTTCCTTCTCTCTCTGTTTTCCCATGTTCTCGATATTCAGGACCCAGCTCCAATCCAGACTCCTCCAGAACAGTCTCTGCACTTAAACACCCCAGGGAATTCCCTGGTGGTCCAGTGGTTAGGATCTGCCTCCAAGTAGGAGGGTCCGGAAGATCCCCTGGGGAAGGAAACGGCCACCCACTCCAGTATTCTTGTCTGGAGAATCCCATGGACAGAGGAGCCTGGCGGGCTGCAGTCTATGGGATCACAAAGAGTCGGACACAACTTAGCGACTAAACCACTGCCACAAGCAGTGGTTAGGACTCCGTACTTTCACTGCCGTGGGCCTGGGTACAATCCAGGTCAGGGAACTAAGATCCCACAAGCCACATGACTTGACAAAAAAATTAATAAATAACAAAACTCAGCCCCCTGCCATACCTTTCTTCTTGAACCTGCTGAGCTATTCTACAGGCAGTGTAATGACCACCTGCTTGCTTTTCACCAAACACTTCACACATGTTCGCTCATTTAAACCTCACAGTAACTGTGAAGCAGGTATTAACTTACACCCACTTTTGAGATGGGAAAATTGAAGCAGAGGGAGGTTAAGTAACCTGTCCAAGTTGTGTTGCTCAGTTGAAGAACTGGGACTGAGACCCAGGCAATCATGGCAACAGAGTCCATGCTCGGCCACGACGATGATGCCACTGATGACGACAAGGATAGTGTTCGTAGCAGCTGGTGTTGTAATTATAAGTATTAACGCATTCAACCCTCATTCAACTCTGGGAGGCTACATAGTATAGAGAAGTAGGGTAACCTTGAATCACCGAGATTCATACCCAGGTTCAAATCCCAGCTCCATCATTTTATAAGCTAGAACCAAGGACAAGTCCAAAGACTCTGATGCTGGGAGGGATTGGGGGCAGGAGGAGAAGGGGACGACAGAGGATGAGATGGCTGGGTGGCATCACTGACTCGATGGACGTGAGTCTGAGTGAACTCCAGGAGTTGGTGATGAACAGGGAGGCCTGGTGTGCTGCGATTCATGGGGTCGCAAAGTCGGACACGACTGAGCGACTGATCTGATCTGATCTGAAAGTAATGGACATCGGTTTGGGTAAACTCTGGGAGTTGATGATGGACAGGGAGGCCTGGTGTGCTGCAGTCCATGGGGTCGCAGAGTTGGACACGACTGAGGAACTGAACCAAACTGAAGTATTTCTTTAAAAATTTTAACTCTCCATTAAACAAGGGAAAAGAAGCAAAAAGGATAATACCCGGATCTCCCACATTGCAGGCAGATTCTTTACCATCTGAGCCAGCAGGGAGGCCCAGATTGATATTTCAGTTGCTATTAAAGTCCCTACACTGGCCTGCCTTGGGTTCTCAGCCCAGCTTCTTCATCCTGGTTTTCGTGAAAGAGACGAAACAAGAGTAGCAAAGTCTTCCTTGCAGACCTGGGAACCTTCATTGACTGGCCAAGTCAGGGGCTGTGGCCACTGGCAGGAGGCCAGGCCTTCTGTCTACTCTGTGGCTGCCGCTGGGGGCCCTGCTCGCCTCGCCAGTCACCTCGTGGGTGTACACTTGGTGTGCCCACCCACCTGACCAGGCTCCCACCTCCCACCCACACTCACCATCAGGACGATGCTCCCAAAGTAGGAGGCCCTCAACACCATATCCAGGTCATGAGGCACCTGCACAGGGGAATCGGGGGTAAGGCAGAAGGCCCATCACAGGCCCCCACCTCACAAACAGATCCCGGCTTACCTTGTCCCCCACCAGCGAGAGCTTCAGGGCTCCTGCCCGGAAGTAGCTCTCCATGGCAGAGTCAAAGAAGAACTCAGAGAAGGCCACGTACACCATCCGCTCTTCCTCCTGCAGCTGGGGCTCCACCGCCCGGTTGGACAGACTCCAGTTGGCCTCAGTCAGGGGATAGAAGGCCCCCTGGTTTTGGAGGATCGGGGTCAGGGCCAGGCAGACTGGTCCGGCACCCAGGTGTCTCGAGGCATATAATTCACTGTCCCCAGACAACATGGTGGAGGATTGGACCTCGTTGTTGACCTTGGGGGGACTCAACAGGTACTTTCCTTAAAAAGCATGGAAAGGAGGGCAGCTGGAGTGCTCCGAGGCTGCAGTCCCATCCGACTGAAGGAGGGACACAAGAAAGGGCTCAAGGGGGAGGTGGCCCTTGAGTGGGCCTTGAAAACTAGACAGTAATAATGATGGCAACTATTGCCTCCGTGTACGGAGTACTTCTGTGCCGTTTACCTAGACCAACTCCTTTAATCCATGTAACATCCCATGAGATTATCTTTTCTTACTGTATTATTTCTATTTACATTTGAGGAAACAGGTACAGAAACGTTAAGCCACTGGCTTAATATCACACAGCTAGTAAGTGGCAGAGCCGGGAGCTGATCTTCTGGCATTCTAACTGGACTCTGCTCTGAAACTCTGCAACACTCCATTAGGAAACGCAATGGCCATGGCTACAGACTAGCTGAGGGGCCTTGGACAAGGGACATGGCCTCCCTGAGCAAGTCTGCACATCCCTAAAATGAATAAAACATCAGGACCTGATTTACAGGGTTGTGAGAGGAGGGAATGAGATTGCGTGCATTAAAGCTAAATGTTCAGTTCCTCCTGGGAGAAATGGGGGAAGACAGTACATGAACAAAGGCCCTGAGATAGGAAGCGAAGGGCATCTTTGGCAAAGAGTAGGAGTTTCCCAGGTGGCACTCGTGGTAAAGAACTCGCCTGCAATGCAAAAGATGTAAGAGACGTGGGTTCGATCCCTGGGTCAGGAAGATCCCCTGGAGGAGGGCATGGCAACCCACTCCAGTATTCTTGCCTGGAGAACTCCACGGACAGAGAAGCCTTGAGGGCTACAGTCCACAGGGTCGCAAAGAGTTGGACACAACTGAAGCAACTTACCACATACACGCACACAGCTGCAAAGGATGAAGTTGGAAAGGTGGGACCAGACAAGATTAACAAGGCTCAAGTGTCAGACCCAGGAGTTGAGCCTGAGGCCACAGCATCCCCACCAGTGGAGTGGCCACATAAGAGTGTGCTTTAGGAGAGAAGGAGGGGGTCCGGTTGCACACACCAGCTGGGCAGCTCACCCGGAATTCCATGTCCAGGTTGCTGGTGGAGGCCACGGGATCCTTCAGGAGGGAGTAGTCGATGCCAACGAGCTCATCCACAGCACTGCGCACTGTCGGGAGAGGCTGGAGTCATGCAAAGCCGTGTGGTGCTGGGCTGGCTGCTTAGGCTCTCTGGGCCTCAGCTGCTTACTCACAGAAGGGGGATTAGAACACTTCCCTCATAGGGTGCTTATGAAGCTCAAATCAGTTTTACTACAAGTGGAAAGTATTTAGTGCCCGGTGTGCAGTGGTCAACAGTGTTAGCTATTATTATTGTGGCTTTTGTTGTTCTCTCGGTTTGTTTTTGGTCGCAGTGCTCAGCTTGCTGCATTTTAGTTCCCCAACGAGGAATTGAACCTGGGGCCATGGCAGTGAAAGCACTGGGTTCTAACCACTGAGCCACCAGGGACCGCCCCCCCCACCCCGATTATTATTATTGTTGTTGTTTGCTGCTACTACTACTACATAGGTTTCATCAAGTCACTAAATAATATTGCGAGGGAGAGACTTCCCTGGTGGTCCAGTGGCTAAGACTCCATGCTCCCAATGCAGGAGCCTGGGTTTGATCCCTGGTCAGGGAATTAGATCCCACATGCCGCAATTAAGAGTTTGCATGCTGCAACTAAAGATCCTGCGTGTCACAATTAAGACCTGGCACAGCCAAATAAATAAATAAAAAGAAATTTAAGAAATACTCTAAGATGGCAAGGGATTCCCTTCTCTCAGTGGCTTGGTTTCCCCTGCCCTCTCCTTCCCATCCTGTGCCCCATGCATGTGACATGATGATCTCATCGCTTAGGGAAAGGGAAATCATGTTTACTGAGCTCCTGTTAAGTGCCAGGAGTTGAATACAAATGAGGCCCCCACAGCAGACACGTATTAAGGATCACGACAACCATGCCTTCAGTGAACCCTCACAGCGAGCCCTGAGGAAGCCCTGTCAGCCAACAAGGAGGGAGAGAGTGAGTACTGACCACAGGGAGTCAGTGGCAGGAGGCCACCTTTGAACCCAGGGCTGTTCCATCAAGTGCTACCTGACAGCTGCCCACCCAGCCTCCTCCCCACCTCCGCGCCAGGGTGGGGCCCAGAGCTCCCCACCCCGTCTACACAACTCACCAGGCACAGTGTCCAGCAGCGAGTTGAGAAGCACAGTCCCTGCGTGGTAGAGCACGGGGCAGATCTGGGAGGTGGCAGCCTGAGTCAAGGTCTTGGCAAGAGAGGGCATACGACCCCCACCCCGCCATTGTCCTCCAACATGCCTCCCCCCCCACCTGCCATTGCCCACACCTGCTGGTTGAGGAGGAAGCGCATCCCTGAGGTGATGAACGTGGAGAGGAATTCATACACCTTCCTGTGAGGAGAGGAGAGGCCAGGTGAGTCCAGACCCTGCCCTCACCCCAACCCAGTTCTAGGAGAAATCACAGTGATTAGAGATGGGGGTGGGTGGGCAGAATACCTCTACTTCAGCTTAATTTACCATGTCTTTAGTGGAGTTTCCATTAAAGATGTGGGCTCAAATTCCTTCTCCAGACTGGTTCTCAAGACCTCTTCTCTCACCTCGTCCCCCACCAATCAAATGAATGGACCCAGAGTTCCTCAAACCTCTGAGCATCCTCAGCTCCATATCCTTACTCCTGTCTTCCCTTACATCCTCAGTGCTCCCACCCTGTATTTTCCCATCTGGGCACAGATGCTTCCTCTTCCAGGCAGTCCTCCTAGATTATTCTCTGAACTCCTCCTCCTCCTCCCAGAGTACTTTCTTGGTCCCTCTCTCAAGGCCCCAATGACAAATGTTTCATCCCTCCAGCCAGGCTCTAGTGTCCTTTCTGAATCCTCAGGGCCTGGCCTACACTTCATTTGTTGAATGAATAAAAAAACTGTGTATCAACACCAGATAAATCCACCATTTTCTCTCCTCCACCTTCTTTCAGAACCAGCACAAATTCCCCTTCTCAGCCCCAACCCTGGAACTATGTTATTATTTTTGTTATTAATGGTAAGAGCTACCGATTATTGAAAACCCAGTACATGCCCACTGTATACACTAGGTCCTCACAGTGGTTCTTACCTAAGTGGTGAGCCCACATTATATGTGAGGTACTGTTATAAATATTTTTACATAAATTAAGATGAACAGTCCTCACATCTCATAGAGTAGGTCCTATTACCATCCCCATCTTAGAGAGCTTCAGCAACTTGCTCAAGTTCATAGCCAGGAAGTGGTGGGGCTGCGACCTGGACCCAGTTGATCTGATTCCCAAGCTGTGCATTGTGCATTGCCCTAGGCAAATGGGCTGTGCGGCTGAAAGGGGGGACAGTAGGATTGGGGACAGAGCTTACTTTAAGGTTCCCCCAAAGGCTGCATGCATTCTGGATACAGAGGCCTGGCAGGAGACGTTGGACACTTTGATCCGGCCAATGGTATCCCGGGAGAGTTGCAGAGCAGTGTGGATGGATACACCCTCGGCAGAGGCGTTGATATAGCCCCCATCATAGCTGTGGCAGGGGTGGGAGTGTTAATGGTCACTCCAGCTTGGAGCTTAACCAAGTCTTTACTGTCCTCCTCCCCAAGCCATATTGGTCATGGTGGGAGCCCTCTTAATAAGGCTTATGTGCTTCTGCACAGTTCACCTGACTGTGAAATGGGTATGATTGCCCCTTTTGTACAGATGGAGAAACTGAGGCTCAGAAAGGCTAAGGGATTGCCCACAGGTCCACAGTTCCCCAGGCTTCCCAATCCACTCTCCACTCCCAGGTGTGGAGTGGAGAGTCTTGCGCCAGGTCCTCACAAGAACCAGTAGAGGAGCTGTCTCCGGAAGCGCAGCCCCCAGGAGGCATTGTTGATTTGTAGCACCAGCTCCTGGTCTGGCTGGAAATGGAGCTCAGAGAAGGTCAGCTGCAGTTCTGTGACCTTCACCCTGTGTGGGAGGCCTCAGGGTCAGATTCATGACCAAGAAAAGGGCATCCCACCCAACCGTAGTAAATTCATTTGCTCCTCTTCCGTTCCAGGTCTGGGGAAGCTGGGGTGAGTGGAACGAATTCTCCCATTGCCCGTCACGTGCCCAACCTGGACCTGGGTGGCTAAAGACCATGGGTCTTTATCTCCTGTCCTTCGGACCTCTCGTATTAGCTCCACCCGGGTACCCTACACCCCACTCTCATCCTTGGCCAAGTTTCTTGACTCCGCCTCTAGGACCAGCCCCAATTCCACAGGTTCGGCTTCGCTTTTCTTGGTCCCGCCTACTTCTAGGCCACGCCCATCGGTTTGGTCCCGCCTCGGTAGGCGGGCCAGGCCTTTATCTTTTCCGGCCTCATCCTGTTTCTTAAGTCCAGCCTCGGCGATCGGGCCACGCCCCCAATCCACTCAGCCCTCCCTTCTCCCGAGACTCCGTAGGTATTTCCTAAGCCTCCGCCCCTGCCCAGGCCCCGCCCCCTTGACCCCCACTTACTCAGAGATGTTGTAGAAGAAGTGGCCCTCACTGCCCCGCAGGTCCGGGATGGTCACGGTCTCCAGCTCTTGTTCCAGAAAGCGCAGCCCCTCCTGCTTCACTGAAGCCGTAGTGAGGTCCTTAGTTCCTGCACACACACACACACAAACACACACACACCTCCCCTCCTTACTCCCCCCACCCCCCACCGCACCCCCGCGCCTTACCCAGCTCCAGCGCCTTGGAGGTGATGCGGATCTTGCAGCCGGGGAGCTCGGCGTGAGCGCCGGCCAGCAGCGCTAGGATCAGGGCCCCGAAGAGGGCCATGGCGAGCGGGCCTGGGGATGGGGTGGGGATCGCAGGAGTCATCCAGGCCGCTAAAACCCACTCCTCGGATGGCCAACCAGAGGAGGGGGATGGCCCGCCTCGTTAAGCTCGAGATCGCTCTTCGGGGAACTTGCAACCAGTAACATTGCCTCCATTTGACAGATGCGGAAACTGAGGCTTAGGCGACGTGCTCGCTTACGCTCGGAGGATTTGGGGCACCGGGGGAGAGCAAGAACACCTTCTCTGTTCCCCCGTGCAACCGCCGCGTGACGAGTCTGGACCTCCCGGGGATCAAGCCCCCCAGCCCCCACAGCAACCTCCCCTTTTCCTCGGCGGAAGGCGGGGGCAGCTTGCACGTTACCGTGGGAACGGCTGCACGCGCATTCCTGGGGGGTGGCTTGCGGTCTCCTAGGCCGCGAGTCGGAGGAGGCGAGGGAGCAAGCGGCCGACCCGACCTCCGGCTCCCGGGGCTCCCGGCTCCTCCAGGTCCTAAATCCCTGTCGTTGGGCTTCTGCCTGATGCCCCCCACCCCAATCTCAGCGCTCTCCTTCAGAGGCCCTCTTCCTCAGCCCGGGTTCAGTAAATCAGGGGGCTGGGCGAGGGTCTGAGGGCAGATGGGGGCGCGCCCCCAACTCACTCGCGGTGCAGCCGGTGGTCGGCGCGGTCACGTGGGGCGGCGGGCAGCGCAAGGGATCCGGGCGGCGGGGTCTGGCGGGCAGCGCTGGTCCAGCCGCCTTTATAAAGCCGAGCCTCCCCGAGCCCCCCTCCTCTCTCCCACTCTCCTCTCCTCCCTCGGAGATTGGGAGGGGATGGGGCGGGTCGCTGGCAACTGGGAGGGTGGAGAGGGCTGTACGGAGCCCCGTGACAAGCCTGGCCTTGTCAAGACAAGTGGGGGACCCAAGCGGGGCAAGAGGGAGGGAAGTGCAGAAGTCAGCCCGCCCGACGCCAGCAGTCCCTGCTTTGCTGGGACCTTGGTTCAGTTTCCCCCACCCATCTCTTCCTGTGTGATCCTGGGCAAGTCCCTTCCCTTGGGTGCCTGAGCCTCAATGTCCTCATCCAGTAAAATGTGTGTGATAATAGGAACCACCTCTTGGGCCCCGCGGCAAGCCTCAAAGGCAATGCCCAAGACGCATACTTCCCTTTCCTTCCACCGAGCATCATCTCAAGACCTCTCCTTGCCAGGCTTCACTGTGGGAAGCCCCCACGGCCACCCCACCCGCAACTGTCTCTGTGTCACTAACCTGCGGATCTTCAGGGCCCAGAGACCTCTCCAACTGGGGTTCAAGCAAACACTGCCAGCCCAGGAGGACACACGCAAGCTGCTGGAATCACCCTCAGGGAGGCTGGCGTTTCCCCAAGGGCTGTGGGTTTCTGGTGAGCCTCTGAAGCTAGGTTCTCTGCACGTGTACTGCCTACAGATGGCCCCAGCTCCCAGGACAGGCTCAGGGCATGCAACCTTTTTGTTGTCAAATGTGTGAAAGCGGGAAAGAGAAATAATGATGGTTCACATCCATTGAACATGTATTTAAGCACAAAACACTAGTCCAGACATGATGACCAACTCCTCCTAATTTCTCCAGAACTTTCCCAGATTTTGAAACTCCAAGTCTCCCTGCCTGGGACCCCCCTGCCCCACACAGTCCCAGGGAAACTAGAATGTTCAGTCACCCTGGATCTAGATTAACTTGTTTAATCTTCTAACAACCTGTGAGGTTGGCATTATTATGAACCCTCTTTAGCAGGAAACTAGAGGTAAAGACAATCCTTGGCTGCTCTGGGAGCCCATAAACTGTTCATGGCAAGGTGGGAGGTGAGAGGTGGGTGCCTACAGCCCAGTAATTGTGTCCAGACCCTGTGTCTAGCAGATCAGGGTTAAAATTCTAGGCTTGCAGCAACATGAATGGACCTAGAGAATGTCACATTGAGTGACGTGAGTCAGACAGAGAAGGAGAAATATCGTATAACAACCCTTAGATGAGGAATCTAAAAAGAATTGATAACACAGGAACTTCCCTAGTGGTCCAGGGATACGACTCTGTGCTCCCAATGCAGGGGGCCTGGGTTCGATCCCTGATCAGGGAACTAGATCCCATATGCCACAATTAAGAGTTTGGAAAAAAAAAACACAACAGAGTTTGCATGCCAAGACCAAAGAACCCACATGCCAAAACTAAGAGCCAATGCAGCCAGATAAATACATATTTTAAAAAATAAAAAGAAATGATACAAATAAACTTACATCCAAAACAGAAACAGACTCAGACTTCAAAAACGAGATTATGGTTGCCCGGGTAAGAAAGGTTGGGGGAAAGGAGAATTAGGGAGTTTGGGATGGACATGTGCTAATGCTAAGTCGCTTCAGTCGTGTCCGACTCTGTGCGACCCCATAGACGGCAGCCCATCAGGCTCCCCCGTCCCTGGGATTCTCCAGGCAAGAACACTGGAATGGGTTGCCATTTCCTTCTCCAGTGCATGAAAGAGAAAAGTGAAAGTGAAGTCGCTCAGTCGTGTCCGACTCCTAGCGACCCCATGGACTGGCAGCCTACCAGGCTCCTCTGTCCATGGATTTTCCAGGGAAGAGTACTGGAGTGGGGTGCCATTGCCTTCTCCGGGGATGGACATGTACACACTGTTATATTTAAATGGATTAAACAACAAGGATCTACTGCATAGCAAGCGGAACTCTGCTCAGTGTTATGTGGCAGCCTGGATGGGAGGGGAGTTTGAGGAGAAAGGATACATGAATATGTATGGCTGAGTCCCTTCTCTGTTCATCTCAAACTATCATCACATTGTCTGTTAATCAGCTATACCCCAATACAAAACAAAAGGTTTTTTTTTTTTTTTAAATCCTAGGCTATCAATTCTTAGGTGTATGACCTTGTACCCCATACTTTAGCAACTCTCAGCCTCAGTTTCTAAAATGAAGACAATTAGATTATTGCAAGAATAAATTAAATAGGCATAGTGCATGTGCTGGGCATGATACATGACACACCATTAATGCCAAATAGATGCTAGCTATTGTGATTAGGGTCACAGATTACAAACAGACAAGGCGGGAGGGCTGTAGAAGGGGAACAGAGAAAGTGGTAAGGATATCCAGAGGAGGAAGTGCCTGAACGCCTTTAAACTCTAGTAACCCTGGCTCTTCCGGGAGTCTGGCTGGAGAGAAAAACCTGACGGATGTTAGTTTTTCTTTCCTCACATTTTCCTAACTGGCATGCAAATGTCTTTTGTATCATTGCTATCTTTTACAGGGTCGAGCATGCCTGCTAAGTCACTTCAGTTGTGTCCGACTCCAGGGATTATAGCCCGCTAGGCTCCTCTGTCCATAGGGATTCTCTAAGCAAGAACACTGGAGTGGGTTTGCCATGCCCTCCTCCAGGGGCTCTTCCTGACCCCGGGATTGAACCCGTGTCTCTTATGTCTCCTGCATTGGCAGGTGGGTTCTTTATCACCTGGGAAGCCCCTTACAGGGTCTCCCCCCTATAATTCACTGTCCCCAGAGAACCCCAGTGAACTTTACATTTTTAAAATTATTTATTTATGTATTGTTTTTGGCTGTGCTGGGTCTTCATTGCTGCGCACGAGCTTCTCATCGTGATGGCTTCTCTTGTTGTAGAGTATGGGCTCTAGAGTACATGGGTTTCAATAGTTGCAGAGTGTGGGTTCAGTAATTGTGGCTCTGCGGCGTGTGGAATCTTCCCAGATCAGGGATCAAATCCATGTCCCCTGCCTTGGCAGGTGGATTATTAACCGCTGGACCACCAGGGAAGTCCCCAGCCTCAGTGAACTTTAAATATAGCAGTGTGACCCTGGGCCAGTGGTTTAATCGCTCTGGGCCTTTGTTTCCTCATCTATAAAATGAGGACAAAGCACCTCCTTCTTAGGGTTGCTTGTGAGGATTAAATGAGTTAATGTATAAAAAGGACTTAATAAGCACCTGGCATTTAGTAAGAGCTCAAAAACTAGCTATAATTATTACCATCATTAGCCATCAACAATTACTAGTGTCATTAGCCTTCAGTCAGTGACTTTCCACCATTCTTGAACTGCCCCCGTGCCCAGATGTCTAGACACCTGAAAGGGCCTTTCCCTGTCTCCTTTCCCACCTCCCTCACCCTTTTCCTTCTGCTCCAGCTACACTGATTTTTTTGGTGCCTTGAACGTGCAAATGAAATTCTTCTTTGCTCAGGTCCTTTGCCGTTGCTGTTCCCTCTGCCTCAAAGGCTTTTCCCTCTGATTTTCCCAGGGCCTGGCCCCTTGTCCTTTTGGTCTCCGTCTAAATGACCCTTCTTCAGAGAAGCCTTCCCTGACTACTTAGCAGTTAACTCTCAATTGCAATAGCCCTTTTTTTTTTTTTTTTTTTTCCTTTTTACCCTTTTCTAGTTGCAGCATATGAACTCAGTTGTGGCATGTGCAATCCAGTTCCCTGACCAGGGATCAAACCTGGGCTCCCTGCACTGGGAGGACAGAGTCCTAGCCACTGGACCTCCAGGGAAGTCCCTGGTTTATTTTCTTTATAGATCTTATTCTAATTTAATATTGGTTCGTTGTCTGTCTCTGTGACAGCTGGGATCTTATTCATCCCTTACTCCCAGCGCTAGAACAGTGCCTGGTACAGATTAGGTTGTTGCTTAGTCGCTAAGTCGTGTCCAACTCTTTTCGACCCCATAGATTGTAGACCGCCAGCCTCCCCTGTCCATGAGATTTTCCAGGCAAGAATACTGGAGTGAGTTGACATTTCCTTCTCCAGGGGATCTTCCCGACCCAGGGATCAAACCCGTGTCTCCTCCATTGGCAGGCAGATTTTTTTTTTTACCACTGAGCCACCTGGGAAGCCCACAGATTAGGTACTGAGGCGTGCTGTGATTCATGGGGTCGCAAAGAGTCGGACACGACTGAGCGACTGAACTGAACTGAAATGTATTTGCTGAGTAACTGGACTGGTTTGGGAGCGCTTGAGTATCCCTGGGGAGCAGGCGATACCTGTGCTGCCCCTTGTGAGTCACAGTCTAACTGACTCTAAACACAGCCTCGACCTGGGCTGGGGGACATGAAGGTCACCTCTGACCTTGATTCCAGAGACTTGCCTACTCAGCCCGATCCTCTCTGTCACCCTTTCTCCCACAACTTGTGCCCCCAACCTTCTCACTGCAGAATGAAGTTGGCAAACATCCAGCCCAAATGGAGTTCTTTTTACTTTTTTTTTTTTAATTTATTTATTTGGCTACACTGTGTCTTAGTTGCAGCATGCAGGATCTAGTTCCCTGACCAGGGATCAAACCCGGGGCCCCCTGCCCTGGGAGCATGGAGTCTTAGCCACTAGATCACCAGGGAAGTTCCCCACGCGGAGTTTTGGCAGCCTCCCCGAGTCCTCACCACTTGGCTTGAGAGATGGAGCGATCAGAATCCCCAATCCCTTTCTACTTTCACTTCTGTCTTTGAAATGATAAGAAAAGCCTTCCGAGCATTCAAAGCGACAGGAAAGAAATGGTTTTCCAGACTTTATTTTACACCCAGCACACTGATAGTGCAAAACACCAGTGCTTTGGATCCAGGCCAACCTGGTTCAAATCCTGCTTCTGCCGCTTTCTAAAGCAGAGGTCAGCAAGCCTTTCCTGTAAAGGGCCAGACAGTACATATTTCAGGCTTTGTAGGTCCTTTAATCTCTGTCATAGCTCCACTCTGCTACTGTAGCATGAGAGGAGCCATACACAGTCCTTTAAGGAAGAGGCTGCTTGTTGGACTGGGCCCACGGGCTGTAGTTTGCCTACTCCTGTCCTAGAGTAAAAATTAAAAAGTAAATCTCCTGGGACTTTCCTGGCGTTCCAGTGGTTGAGGCTTTGCCTTCCAATACAGGGGTTGTGGGTTTGATCCCTGGTTGGGGAGCTAAGATCTCACATGCCTCATGGCCACAAAAATCCAAAACATGAAACAGAAGCCATATTTCAACAAATTCAATAGACATGGTTCATATTCTTAAAAATGTTTAAAAGAAAAAAATTAAGCTTGTCTCGATCCTCAGTTTCCACATCTGTAAAATGGGGATGATTTAGTACCTGCCTCCCCCTGCCGGGTGGCAGTGACATTCCAATGTCATAAAATATATCAAGTCTAAATCTAGTACTTGGCCTACCAAAGGCCTGAATAAATGTCTCTGGTTATTAGTATTAAGCAGTTGTTTAACAAACAAAAAGTGCTTGCCAAAT
This sequence comes from Bos indicus, assembly GCF_029378745.1. Classification (NCBI taxonomy): domain Eukaryota; kingdom Metazoa; phylum Chordata; class Mammalia; order Artiodactyla; family Bovidae; genus Bos; species Bos indicus. Next base: position 74,688,060 of record NC_091772.1, read on the forward strand.
AGGAACTCACTTGAACCTCAAAACACCCTACAAAAGAGCTATCATCATACCCCCTTAACAGATGTGGAAACAGAGGTCTAGAGAGGTGAAGTAATCAGCTCAAGTCAGCCTGGCTCCAGAGCCCACGCTCTTCACCCCTTCAGCCTGTCATCTTTCTTTCTTTTTTTAAATATCTATTTACTTGGCTGCTCTGGGTCTTAGTTGCGGAATGCAGGCTCTTTGATTTCAGCACGCGAACTCCTAGCTGTGGCTTGTGGGATCTAGCTCCCTGACCGGGGAGCAGACCCCAGGTCCCCTCATTGGGAGAGTGGCGTCCTAGCTCCTGGGCCACCAGGGAAGCCCCTGTCCTCTTTCTTTTTGAATGATCCCCTTTAATCCTCACAGCCACCCCTCAAATTATCCAATGTCCCTGTTTAGCAGACTGAGATACTGAGGTACAGCAGGAGGAAGTAACTGGCCTCAGTCAATAAACACAGGCTCCACTGACCACAGGATACCAAGTTGGATTTCTGCCCAAGAAGTCAACAGGAGGGTAGCCGGGCTCCCCGCTCCCTCTCCCTGTCTCCAGCTGTGTTGTCTTTGGATACTTGTGTGGCTTGGAGAAGCTGCGTGCGGTCAGCCCATCTCCCTTCCTGACCTTTCCCCTACCCCGCAACGCCCACCCAAGCGACCCCCACAGGCAATCATCCTCCTCTCTCTCATGAACCCTGCAGGCTCTGTGCCCCCCGCTGCTCAGTGAGGCTGTGCCTGGGACCATGTGAGGGGGGCCAGTTGGAATGAGGGGAGGGGTGTGTGGTGGGCGGTGGGGAGGGGGCACAGATGTCAGATCAGGAAACCCTGATTACGTCTCTCCAAACCACCTGTTTCTAGAATGTAGCTGGGCAGAACTGCCCCCATGGGGGCCAAACATTTCCCAAATGGACAGAGACACAGGACGGACCAGAGCTTTCAGGGTTCAGCCAGGGTGGAGCTATTGACTGCTTCTGTTGCTTCTAAAGTTGGAAGACTTGGTCTTTTGATTTCTCCTTTTCTGTCCCATTTCCTCCTTTTTCGGGTTAAGGAGCCGGCCACGTGGTCCTCGAAGGCCCTTCCAGGTTTGAAACTCAAGGATTCTAAGGCTTCTCATGGGGTGCTGTAGCCCTGGCTCCTGGGTCCTCTGCAGGAGGACCAGGGTTTGATCTCTGGTCAGGGAACTAAGATCCTGCAGGCTGTGCGGTGCAGCCAAAATATATACAAGCATCATCCATGCCCTCAGCTTCCTCCCGATACCTCTCCAGCTCAGCTCCGACGTTGGCCTCGGGCCGCTCATTCATTCCCTCTGATTTCTTCTTTATTTTCTTCATGCTCTACCCTCCTTTCCAGGTTCTATGCCTCTTACAGCCTGTGAACTGACTGACTCACGGGGCCTCTCTCTGATGGCCCTCTGAGCCTCCTGCCCTTGCTTGTGCTAGTCACCTAGCATGGGCTTTCTAGCCTCTAAGTGATTTGAGGACAGGGTGGAGGGTTTGCAGCAGTGCTATTTAGATGCTCGGAGTTCGTAAGCCAGTAATAAAATTTCGAAGTACCTTAAATTCAGTTCAGTTCAGTCGCTCAGTCTTGTCCGACTCTTTGCAACCCCATGGACTGCAGCACGCCAGGCTTCCCTGTCCATCCCCAACTCCCGGATTTGCTCAAACTCATGTCCATCAAGTTGTTGATGGCATCCAACCATCTCATCTTCTGTCGTCCCCTTCTCCTCCTGCCTTCAGTCTTTCCCAGCATCAGGGTCTTTTCTAATGAGTCAGTTCTTAGCATCAGGTGGCCAAAGTATTACACTTTCAGCTTCAGCATCAGTCCTTCCAATGAATATTCACGGTTGATTTCCTCTAGGATTTACTGGTTTGATCTCCTTGCAGTCCAAGGGACTCACAGAGTCTTCTCCAACACCACAGTTCAAAAGCATCAATTCTTCGGCACTCAGCTTTCTTTATAGTCCAACTCTTACATCCATACATGACTACTGGAAAAACCATAGCTTTGACTAGATGTACCTGTGTTGGCAAAGTAATGCCTCTGCTTTTCAATATGCTGTCTAGGTTGGTCATAGATTTTCTTCCAAGGAGCAAGCGTCTTTTAATTTCATGGCTGTGGTCACCATCTGCAGTGATTTTGGAGCCCCTGAAAAATAAAGTCTGTCACTGTTTCCATTGTTTCCCCATCTATTTGCCATGAAGTGATGGGACCAGATACCATGATCTTAGTTTTCTGAATGTTGAGTTTTAAGCCTACTTTTTCATTCTCCTCTTTCACTTTCATCAAGAGGCTCTTTAGTTCCTCTTCACTTTCTGCCATAAGGGTGGTGTCATCTGCATATCTGAGGTTATTGATATTTCTCCCAGCAATCTTGATTCCAGCTTGTGCTTCATCCAGCCCAGCGTTTCTCATGATGTACTCTTCACAGAAGTTAAATAAGCAGGGTGACAATATACAGCCTTGACGTACTCCTTTCCCAATTTGAAACCAGTCTCTTGTTCCATGTCCAGTTGTAACTGCTGCTTCTTGACCTGCATACAGATTTCTCAGGAGGCAGGTAAGGTGGTCTGGTATTCCCCTCTCTTTGAAAAATTTCCACAACAGTCTGTTGTGATCCACTCAATCAAAGGCTTTGGCGTAGTCAATAAAGCAGAAGTAGACGTACCTGAAGAGAGGGGACAGAAAAAGATGGTGACTTTTCCTTTTGATAATAATGATGGGCCACCTCTTTGGCTAAACTTGTCTCTAATACTTCAGGGACCTCCTAAAGGTTGCAAGAAACATCCTGAATATTCCAGCATCTTAAAATTTTCCTAGATGCTCTAATACTCCAGTCTCAGGGGCCCACCCCTGGTGGCTCAGTCGGTAAAGAATTCACCTGTGATACAGGAGACCCAGGTTCAGTCCCTGGGTCAGGAAGATCCCCTGGAGAATGGAATGGCAACTCACTCCAGTATTTTTGCCTGCAAAATCCAGTGGACAGAGGAGTCTGGTGGGCTAGAGTCCCTGGGGTCACAAAAGAGTCAGACATGACTTAGCGAATAAACCACTACAAGGACCCAACGTACACAGGCTTCGATCTGACAAGGACGGCCAGCCCCTCAGCTGGGAATCACAAGGACATCATGGTCCCTGGCTTCCCTCCTCTCTTCCACTGAGCTAGATCTCTTTTAGTATCCCCACCTCTGGTTCCAATTCTGCTCCTCTCCCAGCATTCTCCATCTCATTTCACAGCCCCATCCTGCACCCAGACGCTTAAGTCAGAAACTCAGGCCTCAGGATTTCCCGGCCAGCACAGTGGTGAGGGCACTTCACTTCCACTGCCAGGACCCAGGGTTCGAGCTCTGGTCAAGGAACTAAGAGGGCTTCCCCTGGTGGCTCAGTGGAAAGGAATCCACTTGCCATGAAGGAGCTACAGGAGACTTGGGTTCAGTCCCTGGGTCAGGAAGATCCCCTGCAGGAAAGGATGGTAAGTCCAGTGTTCTTGCCTGGAGAATCCCATGGACAGAGGGATGGACAGAGAATCCCATGGACAGAACCTGGCGAGCCACAGTCTATAATGTGGCGAAGAGTCCAACACGACTTAGCACGCACACACGCTGGGAACTAAGATCCTGCAAGCTGTGCAGTGCATCAAAAAAAAAAAAAAAAGGCATCATCCTTGCCCCCCTTTATTCCCCCTCCTACTCCATGTCAGCAAATCGTGGTGTCTCTCACTCCAGAATATGACCCATATCTACACACATCTCTCCTTTGCACCAACACTGGTCCAAGCCATTTCCTCGTCTATCTGGACAACTTGACTCATCTCCCTGCATCACTCTTGGCCCTTTTGGTCTCGTTTCCCTGCACCAACCAAAATGATCTTTAAACAGGAGAAATCCTGACATGCTACTGCTGCTGCTGCTAAGTCGCTTCAGTCGTGTCCAACTCTGTGTGACCCCATAGACGGCAGCCCAACAGGCTCCCCCATCCCTGGGATTCTCCAGGCAAGAACACTGGAGTGGGGTGCCATTTCCTTCTCCACCTCACACCCTCTGCTGCTGCTGCTGCTAAGTCGCTTCAGTCGTGTCCGACTCTGTGTGACCCCATAGACAGCAGCCCACCAGGCTCCGTCCATGGGATTCTCCAGGCAAGATCACTGGAGTGGGTTGCCGTTTCCTACTCCACTGCTCCAACCCCTTCATCTGCTCCCCATCGCTCCCAACATAAAACCTGGACTCTGGTCATGACTCCCAGGAGACGCTAGGTGATCTAGCCCTTGTTTACCTTCCTCTCCAGCTCCACCATTCACCACTCTCAGGAACACACCAAATCCACTCAGTCTCAAGCTTTCCTCAAACTCTTCTCTCTACCTGAAACATCTTTACCCACAGATCTTTGCATAATCAGCTTCCTTCACTGACTCAGATCTCTTACTCACATGGCACCCCCACTGAGAGGCCCTATCCCCATCATTACCTGTCATTCTGTTTAATTCTTTATTGTCTGTTTCTTCAAGTAAACTGTCAGCTCCATGGGAGTAAGGAGTCTGACACTTAAGTCATGGCTGTAACCCAGGGTTACATGGCCGTGCCCAGGGTGTGGGACATGGAAAGTGGGCTGTGGTTATCATCTGCAGACCCTCCAAAAGGAGGAGATCTTATCATGAACTGTGTGGCCCTGACCTAATTCCTTCCCGAGCCTCTAAGCTCCCTTTTGCTTCCTGCTGGTACCACTGAGCTCCTTCATTTCCCCAGAGTTATCTGGAGCTGGTCTGCAGCCAGGAATGTCATACTTTCCTAATCTTTTGAGAGGTCTGAACAATCCCTAGGTTGTGGGAGGTGTCCCCCGCCTTGAGATCTAAACAGGCTGTGCAGAAATCAGGACCCCTGAACCCAACCCACTCCTGGTGCCTTCACCTCACTTCACTTGTTCCAACAAGCCCATCTGCTGTGAGATTGCATGCACCTTTTGGGGAAGTTTCTTGTTTCTTGTCTCCAAGCCCACATGTCTTCTGGTGTGGGAGAGACTGCTGGCCAGCTTGAGTTCCCTCTTGGTGAAGTTGGACAGAACTTCAAGCCGAAAGTTAGATCACTGGTTCTCAACCCATCTGCATGTTAATAATGGCTTTTCAAGCAGGGAGGTTTCTGCTTTGCTTTCTTATGTTTTGAATACCTATGCCTGGGTCCCCGTTCCCAACAGTCTGATTTAACTGGTTTGGGTTGGAGCCCGGGCATCCTTAGATGTTTTTAAAAAGTTCCTCGGCAGGATATAACGTAGAAGACGGACAATAATAAGTAATCTCAAGGACATGGAGAAACCAGAACCCTCATACTTTGCTGCTAGGAACATAAAATGGTGCAGCTGCTTTGGAAAACATTTCAGCAGTTTCTTAGAAAGTGAAACACAAATGTACTCTATATACAACAATTCCCCTTCTAGCTGTCCACTCAACAAGGAGGAAAACATATGTTCACACAACATTGTACATGAATGTTCATAGACACCAATTTGTAATAGCCAAAAAGTGTAAACAATCCAAGCGCCCATCGGCTGGTGAACAGACAAAATGCAGTCTATGTGTAGAAGAGAATACTGTTCAGGGAGAAACAAAATGAGCTACTGATCAATGCTAAAGCCTGGATGAATCTCAGAAACATTCTGCAGGACATCCCTGGTGGTCCGGTGGTTGAGAATCCGCCTGCCACTGCAGGGGACATGAGTTTGATCCCTGGTCCGGGAAGATTCCCCATGCTGAGAAGCAACAAAGCCCCTGCACCACAACTACTGAAGCCTCTGTGCCTAGAGCCTGTGCAACAAGAGGAGGCACCACAATGTACCCCAACAGAGAGCAGCTCTGGCTCGCCTCAGCTACAGAAAGTCCACATGGAGCAACAAAGACCCAGTCATGTTGTTATGTGTTAAGTCACTTCAGTCATGTCCAACTCTGTGCGACCCCATGGACTGTAGCCCACCAGGCTCCTCTGTCCATGGGATTCTCCAAGCAAGAATACTAGAGTGGGTTGCCATTCCCTTCTCCAGGGGATCTTCCCGACCCAGGGATCGAACCAGTGCCTCTTATGCCTAACCTGCATTAGCAGACAGGTTCTTTATCACCAGCGCCACCTGGGAAGCCCAAAGACCCTGGGCAGCCCCCTGAAAATTCTGCAAAGCGAAAGAACCACGACATAAAGACTATAATTTGTTTTTCTTTTTAAAGACTACATTTTGTATGATTCTTTTTTTTTTTTTTGCCAAGCCGCATAGCCACATGGAGATCTTAGTTCCCAGACCAGGGATGGAACCCGTCTCCCCGGCAATGGAGGCTCAGAGTCCCAACCACTGGACCATCAGGGAATCCCCTGTGATTCCATTTATATGCAAGGGCCAGAGAAGGCAAGTCCCTAGTGGCAGAAAACAATGAGTGGCAACTGGGGAATTTGAAGAGGGGTTGACTGCAAACAGGAACAAGAGATCTTTTGGGGGAGAAATGTTCTAAAGACTGAGCTATGATGGTTGCACAATTGTGTAAATTTACCAAAAATCACTGCATTGCTATTTGAAACCAGTAAGTCTCGTGTTATGTAAATTATACCCAAGTAAAGGGTTGAGATCTCTGGGTGAGAAGGCAAGTGCTCTGGAAACCCCTCAGCTGGGACCCAGGACGCCTTGGTGTCCTCCCCCTCCTCTGTCTAGATCAGTGTTTCCTCTGATCTCAGACTTTTCAGGAAGCTGCCAGCTGACGCTCTGCTTCTATTTTGGAATAGTCTGGGGTTTAATTCTGCAGACTCAGCTCACAAGGGTGTAAACATCTGGCTCCTGGCTATGCTGCCTGAAGGAGAAAAATGGGCATCCGAGGGGATGGATTGGATGGTGAGGGAGACCAGCACAGGTGGCCCCCACTCTATGCTGAGATGACTCTGACACCACCTGGGGATGCTGGGCCCTAAACCAGAACTGGGATTGGATTTGGGTTCCAAGGCCCTGGTACCATTCCCCGGCAGCACTCAAGCTGGACTAGTTATCCAAACATAACACATCTTTTCATACCTCCAGGCCTGGCCGTACCCTCCCCTACCTGGAAAATCCTGTTCTTCCCACCAAACCCATCTCATTGTTATCTCTTTTGAAGGCTTCTCCTTTGCAGCCCATTCCCCTGATCATCCCAACAGAACCCTTATATTCCTGTAGTAGAGGGTTTATTCATGTGTCTGCCTCCCCCACTGCTCCATGGGCTCCTGAAGACAAAGAGCCCGTCTTACTTATCGCTGGTGCTCAAGTTTCTGGGGCAGGCCTCAACATGTATCGGGTAGTAGAGAAATGCAAGGGTGCCTCACACCACATCAGACACTCGCCGGGCCACGGAGACCAGAGGAGACGCCCCACTGCCCTCATCTATTCTTGGCCTACATGGCTTCTCTCATCTGGCCCAGAATGGCTGGAGAGCCACTCCCTGGAAAACCGCAGCTCAGGGTGGCAGCCTCTTCTGCAGCTTTCCTACTGCCAGACCCACTCGCCTTGGAAACTGCTTTAGTGTTTTGGGGGTTTTACTAATTTCGCTGTGCTGAGTCTGAGTTGCAGCATGTTATATCTTCGATCTTCATTGCGGCATGTGAGATCTAGTGCCCTGGCTAGCGATCGAACCTAGGCCCCCTGCATTGGGAGCTCGGAGTCTTAGCCACTGGACCAACAGGGAAGTCCAAAACTGCCTTACTGTTACTTCAACTGCAGAACAGGGTCTCGGGACAGCCGTGGTTTGGCCTTGGTGGGGAGAAAAGCAACCTGGAATAGGGTTGGAACCTCCCTTCCCCAACTGAACAGGAGGGACGGGGGGAGAGCACAGCCTTTAGAAAAATGACATAGCCATAGGACGGGTGACGTAAACCGGTTACAACCAACTAAGTCCAAGATGGCGGACCAGACTGCCACTAGACCTTGAGCCTCACTGACCTTGAGTATTTGTTCATTGTCACACATCTGCATACTAAATGACACACCCACAGGCGCCAGGACAGTTTCATGGCAGACCATAAAAGGTCAACAAGGGGCGGTAGCCCAATTCCTGGAAATCCTCATCCCCTTCCCCAAAATAGCTGGACTACTCGTCCCACTCATTAGCCTATGAAATTCAGTTCAGTTCAGTCACTCAGTCGTGTCCAGCTCTTTGACACCCCATGGACTGCAGTACACCAGGCTTCCCTGCCCATCACCAACTTCTGGAGCTTGTTCAAAATCATGTCCATCGAATTGTTGATGGCATCCAACCATCTCATCCTCTGTCGTCCCCTTCTCCTCCTGCCTTCAATCTTTCCCAGCGTCAGGGTCTTTTCTAAAGAGTCAGTTCTTTGCATCAGGTGGCCAAAGTATTGGACTTTCAGCTTCAGGATCAGTCCTTCCAATGAATGTTCAGGACTGATTTCCTTAAGGACTGACTGATTGGATCTCCTTGCTGTCCAAAGGACTCTCAAGAGTCTTCTCCAACATCACAGTTCAAAAGCATCAATTCTTTGGCACTGAGTTTTCTTTATAGTCCAACTCTCACATCCATGCGTGAGTACTAGAAAAATCATATCTTTGACTAGATGGACCTTTGTCGGCAAAGTAATGAAACTATCCATCCCTATAAAAACTGACAACCTGCACCTTGGTGCCGCGTTTGCCTTCCGAGATGGCCCCACACTGTCTGTGCAGTATGTTTCTCTCCAAATATATCCACTTGTTACCTATCACTTTGTCTCACTAATTTTTTCTGTGATGGGACATCAAGAACCTGAGTTTCATCAAGTCCTAAGACTGGGTGTGATCTTGGTTTAAAGGCCATGCGTTTGAGGCCCCAATCTGAGTTACACGGTTTCATAACTGCCAGGACCTCAGGGCTTGAAATGTGTGGCTCTCTCTCAGCAGCTTCTTGCTGTAGTGGGAGACAACAAGGATGTGAAGATATGTGGCGCTCTGAGCCTGTATGTTTTTGTTTTGACTTTAACGTGTAGATGGATTTGTCCTGACTTGCAGCTGGGGTCCTCAGAGGCCCTGGTAACAGGCTCCTGGCTGATGCTGAATACTCGGCCTCTGTGTACTGGTGCCACATTGAATCTCAGAGACAGAGTTTGGGGTGGAGCAGAAAAGAATAAATAACTTCATTGCTTTGTCAAGCAAAGGGGGACACAATGAGCTGGTGGCCCTCAAAACTGTGTGTCTCAGTGAGGGGAGGATTTGTTGAGGAGTTTTATAGCAATGGTTGAAGGGCTGGATTGCTGATAAAGATTAGGGTGTTTGCTGGGCCTGTACTCCTTTAATCTGGCCTCAGGTGGTCTGCTCTTAATACGTCTCTCTGGTTCCTTTAATCTGGAATGAAGAATGCTAACATCTTCCATTTGTCGGGGGTTTGGTTCTGTAAAGACTTCAAAGATACTGTTGTGTGTATCCCTTGAGGCAGAACCAGGACTCTAACCTACGGCTGCACTATTGTCTCTTTTTAAAAAAATGTTTTATTTACTAATTTGGCCGAGTCAGGTCTTAAATGAGACACACAGGATCTTCGTTCTGTCGTGCAGGGTCTTTCCTTGAGGCGCATGGACCCTCCAGTTGCGACGCACAGGCATGGGCTTAGCTGCTCCCCAGCATGTGTGGTGTTAACTTCCCAAGCAATGGAAAGTGAAAGTGTTAGCCACTCAGTCGTGTTTGACTCTTTGCGATCCCATGGACTGTAGCCCGCCAGGCTCTTCTGATCATTGAATTCTCCAGGCAAGAATACTGGGGTGGGTTGTAATTCCCTTCTCCAGGGCATCTTCCCGACCCAGGGATCGGACCCGGGTCTCCCGCATTGCACACAGATTCTTTACCTTCTGAGCCACCAGGGAAACCCCCACCAGGGATCAAATCCACGTTGCCTGCATTGCAAGACGAATTCTTAACCACTGGACCACCAGGGACGTCCCTGAGATATTTTTTCTTGACTGCTCCTCCCTTGTCCCTGCATCGCCTGCCTTCCCTGATTAGAAACTGCTCAAAAGGGCTTCCACACCCAGGGTTCTGCTTGGTTTCCCAGCCAGGACTGGCTATATCTGGAGGAGCTCTGCTTACCCCAACCATCTCTCATACCCCAGGCTTGCTGTCTATTGAGGCTTCTACAGAGGAGTTGTTGGAGTGCTTGAGAGTCCTAGGATCTTTACTCAACCTGCTCATCCCCATCTTGGGAGTAAAGGATTCCAGGTTGTTGGCAGGGACTCTGCCACATCGGGCAGCTCATGTTTTTCTTGGTGTCCCAAAGGGCGCTGCCTTGGTGTTCCCACCACAGAAACCAGAGCCTGGAATAGAGATGGGGACACCTGAAAAAGTCACCAAGACTTTAACCCGGTGTGGTCTGTCTGCGGTCAGCAAATATTCAGAGGCTTGGGCACAGTGCTGGGCCTGGGGACTGCAGGAGTGACGAGCCCTGGCCCTGCCCTTCAGCAGTCCACAGCCTCGTGGTCGAAGAAAATGAACAAAGCCTGAGCACAGGCTGTTAGAGGAATACAGAAGAGGTGACCTTCTGTATTCTAGGTGCCTATGACCTAGGCACCTAGTCTGGTCTAGGTGCGAGCAAACTCAGGGGAGACTGACTGGTGGAGGTGACATCTCAGTTAAGATGAAGGTTGAATTAGGCAAAGAAGGGAGGAAAAGTGACAGCAAACAGCATATGCAAAGGCCCAGGGTCAAGAGAGAACTTGGCACATTTAGGTACATCATGGAGATCACTGGGACCAAATGAAGGACAGCTGGTTTGAAGGTTCAGGTTGTGAATAACATGAATGTACGTGAAATGCTTGGCACAGCCCCTAGCAAATGTTCTGCCATAGGAGCTCTCATTTCTATCATCTTGGAAGCCAAGGTAGGGGTTTGAGAATTTATTGTGCAGTCAATGGGGAGACATTCCAGGGTTTTAAGGCCAGGGTGACTTGGTCAGATTTGCTATATGACCAAGCTTAAATAGATTCCTGTGACTGGTGGATTATGTACCACCAAAAGGACAGATGGATGATCAGACTAGTTTGGGAACTGATCTCCAAACCAATAGTAACTGAGAAAAGAGGTACAGGGTAGGGGAGCTTCAAATATACCCCAAGTGGAAGAGAAAAATATACAGTGGAAGACAGGATACAGCAATGAAAATTAACTATAATACACACAACTACTTAGATGGGTCTTGCAAGTGCAGTGTTGAACAAAAGAAAGAAACATATATATAATCCCATTTATATAAAATTCAAAGAACAGGTGAAATGAAAGGATACTCTTTAGGGATGTGTGCTTAAAACATAGGTGGTAAAACTATAAAAGGAAGGACGTGAATATCGCAAAAGTAGTGGCAACAGTGATTATCCTGTGCCTTGCAATATCTTGACCTGAGTGATATTTATCAGATTCACTCAGTGACAAATCATTTCTCTTTCACCACACAGTCCTCTGCAAGATTTTCCCAGGTGCTGGTGCAGTGGTAAAGAATGTGCCTGGCAATGCAGGAGACGAAAAAGACGAGGGTTCAGGTTTGAAGGTCCAAGTTGTGAATAACATGAATGTATGTAAAGTTCTTGTTGCAGACCCTAGAAAATGCCAAATACACTAGAAAAAAGGTTTTAAACTGTTAACAAGAAGAAAGGCTTTAAACTGCTTTAAAAAGTAGAACTGAGGATGGAGAGAAGGGATGAGGATATATTGGGAGGAACAAGTTTGGAGGAGCGTTTAACACTCTTGAGTTAGAGAACCCTGAAAGATACTGAACTGGAAACGTCCAGGACCACTGTGTGAGCTCAGATAAGCCACTTGTCCCAAGTCCAGATTTCCTTCTCTACGAGAGCAGCAGTATGATTTTAAGGAATCAGCCTTAAAAAGTTTTGGTGTTGAGAACCCTGAGCTTAAAATCCCAGTTCTCTCCCTTCATGGCTTTGAACCTAGACAGTCACTTCACCCCCTGCCCCCACCGCCACCCCCAGCTACCGTTTCCTCAGGTGTAGATTTGACATAGCCATTTCCACTCTCAGGGTTCTTGCAGAGGTGCGCACGTGTGCTCAGTCTTGTCCGATGGCAACCCCATGGACTGTAGCCTGCCATGCTTCTCTATCCATGGGATTCTCCACGCAGGAATACTGGAGTGCATTCCTACCCCCAGATCTTCCTGACCCAGGGGTTGAACCCTCCTCTCTTGCATCTCCTGCACTGACGGGCAGATTCTTAACCACCGCACCACCTGGGAGAATCTTGCAGAGGACTACATGGTAAAAGAAGATAGGTACTTGGGTTATTTGGTGCTAAGGAATGAAAAATTACATTGAATACACAGGACGACAAGCAGGTAACCATCACTATACGATTTTTACACTCCAGTGTTAATAAGAACTAGCTAGTGAGCTTGTAACACGGGGCATTCTATAAGTCTAGAGTAACCATATAATTTATTGTCCGTACCAGGGCCCTCTTGAGAAAGCAAGCCATATTAATAACTATACCAGGATAACAGACATAAATCAAGACAGTCCCAAAGCAGGGTATGTGGTTTCCTTGTGTGTGTCTGAGATGAAGCCCTTGCCTGTCAAGCCTCCCAAGTGAATGGCAGGCAGTGTGAGGGCAGGATCACTGCACCTACTGTGCCTACAAGGAGCCGGTTTATTTCCAGAGGGCTCAGATCTACTTGGAGCAATCCTCAAACCCCGTGAGGTGATAATAGCTAACATCTGTTAGTGCCTCCTTGTGGCTCAGCTGGTAAAGAATCCGCCTGCAATGTGGGAGACCTGGGTTCGATCCCTGGGTTGGGAAGAGCCCCTGGAGGAGAGGATGGCAACCCACTCCAGTATTCTTGCCTGCAGAATCCCCAAGGACAGAGGGGCCTGGTGGGCTACTGTCCATGGGGTCGCAAAGAGTTGGACACGACTGAGCCACTAAGCACGGCACAGTTCGTGCCATATGCTGTGCTGAGTACTTCCACAGGCACCATCCCAGTTAATTTTCAGCAAATCTTGATGATGTAGACAGCCTTATTGTCCATTAGAGAAAACTAGAGCTTAGGAGGTTAAGCAACTCCTCCAAGGCCATACATCTAGAATGGAGGAGGAGTTTGAACCCACACTGATGGGAAGCCTAGTTCTTAATTATTTGTTACAGTACTGTCTCTGCTTTGTTGGCACTCCCAGGTGGCGCTAGTGGTAAAAGAAAAACAAACCTGCCCGCCAGTGCAGAAGACATAAGATGGGGGTTCAATCCCCAGGTTGGGAAGATCCCCTGGAAGAGGGGACAGCAACCACTCCAGTATTCTTGCCTGGAGAATCCCAGGGACAGAGGACCATGGCGGGCTACGGTCCATGGGGTCGCAGTCATACTCGACTTAAGCGACTTAGCACACCCCACCCCACCAAGCTGCTGGGACCAGGCACCACCACACAAGCCACAGCCCAGCTCAGGCTAAGGCTCCACGTGGGAAGGGGACGTCACAGCAGGTGGCAAGCCCATCTTCCTCAACTATGACTGGAAGATCAGCTTCCAGAGGAGGCCAGAGGGAGGTGGAGCTAGTGCCTTCTGCCCGCCCCTACCAAAGAACCCTGCAGGCAGCCAGCCTTGGGCTCCTAGCGATTGCCAGCCTCCTGCTGGGCTAACTAACTTTTGTGGCAGGATTGAGTTCTCAGTGAGGTTTTGGACTGCAACTAGCAACCACCGATATTAAGTGTTGGAAAGTCCTCTGATACATTTAGTTTACAATTTTCCAACTTTGGCAAAAGCCATCTTTATTCTAAGTCTCTCAGGGCCATTTTGAATTTCTTCTAAGTTCTTAGAACTTGTGCAGCCTCATTAGGGCAGAAAGTTCGATGTGCATGCAGCCTGCATACGAGAAGTGGTTGGAAAACATCCTAGACTCACGTCCAGAAAACAAGCGACTGCAGAAAAGCGGCAGAGCTGCCCCGAAGCTAGGACCCAGGTCCTCCGAGCGTCCAGAACTTACGTCACCAGGACTCCGCCCCCGGGTGGGCGTCCGAGCCGAGTCCCCGCAGGTTTCAAACCCGCCCCGCGCCCCCTGGTGCGCATACTCAGTTCGACCTTGCAGCCGCACCGCCCACCCAAATCCTAGGGGAACACCCCCTATTTCTCCAGGCGGGTGTGCTCGCGGGGGAAACTGAGGCAGGGCACGTGCTTGTGGGTTCGTTCCTCAGTCCACACCCCAGGGCCTGCAAAGCTGCCTCCCGTCCCTTAGACCCGTTTGGAACAGCAGGGAAGGACAAGGGAGAAAGGGAGGGGGCCCAAAGCAAGCGGGGTCTAAGGAGCCGGCCGGTCCTGCCACACTCAAGATGGCGGCGCGGCAGCGGCGAAGTCCCTCAGAGGCGGTACCAGCGCATGCGCAGCGCGGAGTCCCGGCCCGGGACACAAGATGGCGGCAGCGGCGTTGGGGAGGGCGAGGCGGAGGCGGCAAAACGGGCGGTCGAGCAGAACGTGTAACCGCGTCCCCTCGAGTCCGCTGCGGGCAGGTAAGAGCCCCGGGAAGCCATGGTCCCGCCGCGAGCCGCGCCAGGGTCTGGGGTTCCGAAGCCAGGCGGCGGTGGCCCCTCCGGCGCTTTCCGCTCCGGGCTACCGCTTGTCCCGTCTCTGCCGCCGCCGCCATCTTAGGCCCACGGGTGGGCGGCCGAGCCGGTGGCCTGGATGAGCGAGTTGGGTCCGGGGAGCGCGGGCGGAGCGGCCTCTAGGGCCTCTCCGCTGCTGCCGCCGCCACCGCCTTTGTGTCGGGCGCCGACTCTGAGTCGCCTCAGCCCGGGGGCGGGAGCGCGCGGCGGGGCGGGGGGCGGAGCCCGGGAGATGGGCCGGCGCGCGCGCGCCAAACAGCCCGCCCCCGCTAGAGGGTAGGGGGAAAGTGCGCGCGCGCTGGGAGTCGGCCCAGCTCCTCCTTCGCGCGCCCCCCGCGCCTGCGCACTTTGGGAGCTCTTTGACGCCTCCCTACTGGGTCGGAGGACTTTGATTGGTGCGTTACTGGATGATCCCGCCCCATCTTCCTCCAATCCTGGAGTCGGAGTCTTTTTTTTTTTCACCTTCTGGTGGGTTCTTGTGGTTGCGCAGATACAGTTGTTTATCCTTAAGCTGCTGGGCACTGTTGAACTGCGGTATGCCTGGGGGTCGGGAAGCCACAAGATAAATAAAAAGGTTCTTTTAGTAATAGCAGTTATTTCCTACTGAGAGTGTACAATGTGCTAGGCTCTACGCATTGGGACCGTAGAGGCCGAATGATTCTTATTTGAAGTCGGAAAATGGCAGAAGCGTGTGGAACCGGGGTCTGTCCAAACCCAGACCTGGTGTTTTAGCCATCGACCTGCTGTATCCAGATCACCTGGGAAATTAAAAAGCTTTTTAATCATAACAAAATTGGTAAAGATTTGAAGTGGTGTAAAGTGAGAAAATTAGTCATCCGGTTTCCCAGCCCCAGTCTTGGGGGGTGTGTGTGAAAAATACAGATATTTGTGTACCTCCCCTCCCCGTTTCTCTACGATGTGGAGTGACGGACAGGAATCTGAGGATTTTTTAAACAAGTTCCCTGGTGTTTCTGATGCACAGCTCGTTTTGGAAACACTGCTGTGTCATGGTTCGGCCTCACGAAACGGTGAGGCCACTAAACTGCTTGCTCCTTCTCTGCATAGTTGACCTACCTGCTGCACCAGTATCACACAGTATTGCTTGGGGAAAAGTATTTCAATAAAGGAGAACACGCTCTGTTGTTTAATGCATTTGCATATTTTATTGTCTTTAGAATTAAAGACCTGATTCAAAGAAATGTGTTTTTTCACTCACTGTAGGTGGCGTGGGGCTGCGCCTGATCCGCGATGTGTATGTTTGTTCACTTTTGTCTTAGTACTATGATTGGCCAGACCAGCTTACAATTTGTGGTGTCAAGTGTCCAAATGAAAGCACAGGCCCTTTGTTAAATACTTATTAAAAATGTGACAACCGTCAGAGCAGAGCATTAAAGCAGGCTCAGGTCCCTCCTCAGCCCTGGGGGACTGTGTGGGCTGCGAGTCCGTGAAGGTGAACCTGTGGGCTGTTGGGAAGCTTGAGAAATGCTGTTTTCATCCCTGAATCCCCATGTCTCCCGCAGTGTGTCCTGCCCTGTCCTGGGGCTCCCGACGTGCTCTCTCCTTGCCTCTCCTGCCATTGTCCCTGTTCTACAGCGTTTCATAGGTCTGCGACTCTTTTCTTCTCTTTGCTCTGCAGTTGCTGATGCAAGGAATCCCCTGGGCCCCGGTCCACTCCACTGCTGACCAGCCCATCCTCCTGCGCTGTGCTTTCCTGCAGGCCCCCCCCACACTGCCTCTGTGGGACCCGGTGACGTGGGGGTCCATCTGGCCGGAGAAGAAAACCCTCTCATGCTAGCGTTGCAGACCCCAGAGGGTGAGAGAAAGAGGGACCTTGTTCAGCCTTGAGACCTGGGGGTCAGCCCTAAGGCACAGGGCATCCTTTTCCCCAGAGAACCAAGGCAGCTTCCCTTGGTTGGTGGTTCCAAGCCCTTTTGTTATCCTGGCCCCCTTTTGTTGTGTGTTCTCTTGCTCCCTGCATTTTTAGCTGCCATACCGTACAGACGAAGTGACCACTTTGCCTTTTCCAAATTAACAATGATGTCTATGACTGAATGTACAATAAAAACCACCACCCAATGATTGCTATGCTGTTGTCAACAACATCAGCTTCTGATCATCATGAAATAATCAATGCGGCCACAATGAGTTCATAAAATTTCAGCAGCAGAGAAAAACCAGTGTTTATGCCTTTGTGGTCTCTTTGTGGGTAAACGTTTGATTTCTTTTGGGTGTTACAACACTGAAACAACTCTCGGAGTGTCAGCCTGATCTCAGTTGCCCCCCTAGGAGTCTGACAGCCGGGTTGGGAACCACTTTGGCCATTGAGGCTTGTGCCAGTGTGCTTTGGGTGGGGTAATAGAGAATGCTAATCAGAAGGAGCTGACCCTTCTGTGGGCATTTAAAGTAAATTTTCACCTGGGGATTATGAAGGACTGAACTCGGAATTCCTTCTCAGCCATACTGGTTCTTTTAGCAACAGATACCTTCCTGGTCTGTAGTTAGGAGGAGGCATCTAATTTGAAGCCGTACTCCTTCCTGCTCTGGGCTGTGTTCCAGTTAGATTTTACTGGGTAGGAAAAGGGAAGAGGAGCAGTTATTGCTGCTTCTTATGGGAACAACTTTCTCAGGCGCAGACCCTGTTTGATCTTGTCTGCCACTCTTGGTGCTTGGTGCTCGGTAAACATTCGGAGAATGAATAGAGCTCTGCTGGTCCCTGGTACTTTGCTGAGCGCCAGAGAGAGCCAAACTGGACCCACTTCTGAGGCCTGGGAGTTCTGACAGTCTAATGGAGGGGGGGCAAACTGAGTTGATGGACCAGAGGATTTGAGTGCTACAATCCTAGGGAGGGACTCTGACCGCCTAGCTTGGGGAAGGGAACGAAGGACGGGTTCCTGGAGGATGGAGGACCTAGTGGTAAGCCAGGCAGAGACATGGATGGGGAAAGAGAATTCCAGGCCAAAAGAGTAACGGGAGCGCCCCCATTTGACAGTTGAGGGAACAGCAACGTAGGCCTGAGGGCTCCTGTGGCAGCAGGCTGGCCCTCCAGCATGGGACTGGATCGGCTTCACAGGTGTAGGCGGTCACTGGGGCCCTTGGTGGACTGTAATTCAGGTGCAGTCGCGGGGTGGGGGGGATCGACCTCCACGCCCTGCTGGCCCTGACACCTTTCAGTCCTCTGTGTGGCAGGTCCCGTGTGGGTGCTGAGATGGCCAATGAGAATCACGGCAGCCCCCGGGAGGAAGCATCCTTGTTAAGTCACTCCCCCGGCACCTCCAGTCAGAGCCAGCCCTGTTCTCCAAAGCCCATCCGCCTGGTGCAGGACCTCCCAGGTACCAGCGAGGGGCCGTGGCAGGGCAGTGGGGTCGGCAGGGTGCCCAGGAGCAGCCGTGACCCTGGCTGGATTCCGTGCTTGTTTGCAGAGGAGCTGGTGCACGCAGGCTGGGAGAAGTGCTGGAGCCGAAGGGAGAACCGTCCCTACTACTTCAACCGATTCACCAACCAGTCCCTGTGGGAGATGCCTGTGCTCGGCCAGCACGACGTGATTGTGAGTGCCAGCCTTGGGGCGGGGCGGGGTGGGGCGGGGCCGGGTGGTGTCTCAGCGGCTTCTGGCATCTGGGCCTTCCCCAAATGTACCTTGAGCAGCTGTTAACTCACCTGGCACTGTGTCAGGGCCAGGGGACACAGTGCCCAGCAAGACAGACACACAGTCCTGCCCACCTGGAAGCTGTCCTCCAGTAGCAGAGACTGTCGGACACAGGAAGATGATTCTGTGAGGGGGTGCTGTTGAGCTTGGGTAGCACATTGGGCACTGTGCCTGGGATGCAGTCGTGAGCAAGGTAGATCTAGTCCTGCCCTTGCCTGCTGGGGGCGCCCCGGATTACAGTGTAGCACCCACAGGAAAACAGGGTCAGAGCCCAGCAGGGGTGCTGAGCGGGTCTAGGGAAGGAGGGGGACAGGGAAGGCTCCCTCGAGAACCAGCGTGTGAGGTTAGCTGAGTGAAAGTGGGAAGCGGTGAGCAGCACTGTCTGGGAGCCCGTGTTGACGTGACGGGGACGTGTGGGTGTGGGCCGTCTGTCTGGGTCCCTGTCACTTGGGGCAGACTTTGTTTTCTGGGCACAGTCCACCCCCATTTTGCAGATGAACACACTGAGGCTCAGAGAGGGGAAGGGACTGGCCCAAGACCTCAAAGCAGTAAGAGGCAGAGCAGGACTTGCACCCTGTCCGCCGTCACACTCATACTCTCAGTATCACCACAGGAGTTCCAAGTGTTTCTTAAGTTTCCCCTTTATTCCTGTCGTTCTGGTTTTTTCTGGCCGTGCTGTTCAGCATGCAGGATCTTTAGTTCCCTGACTGGAGATCAAAGCCTCGCCCTCAGCAGTGAAAGCACAGAGTTCTAGCCACTGGGCCGCCAGGGAATCCCCCCATTCTGGTTCTCATGCCAGGCGGCGTTTTAAACTGGTCACCTGCGTTGACCCCTTAAATCATGCTTTCAGAGGCGAGGTAGGGCTCAGCACGGCCCACCAGGGAGGAGAAGGCCCTGGCCTGGGGTGCACAGTTGCAGGAGCGGAGCCCAGTGTTCGTCCTGCACCCCAGCCCCTGTGCTCTTCTCCAAGGAGTAGGAGTAGGGGCGGGAGGGGGCCAGGACTCGAGTACTGGGGCTCTTAAGCCGCCGGCCCTGGTTGCAACTCTGCTGGTCTCCCTCCACCAGTCGGACCCTTTAGGGCTGAATGCGACCCCCCTGCCCCAAGACTCAAGCTTGGTGGAAACCCCCCTGGCTGAGAACAAGCCCCGAAAGCGGCAGCTCTCGGAAGAGCAGCCCAGCGGCAACGGCGTGAAGAAGCCCAAGGTGAGTGTCAGCGGACTGGGGCGGGCAGGCAGCTGGCAGGGCCCCTGTGCGCTGGGCTTCGGCAGTCAGTCAGGAGGTGGGGCTCGCACTGGTGCAGCCCGGCCAGCTCCCCTGACCTCAGACCTTTGATTCTTACTCCAGATTGAAATCCCCATGACGCCCACGGGCCCGTCAGTCCCCAGCTCCCCCAGCATCCCAGGAACCCCAACGCTGAAGATCTGGGGCACGTCCCCTGAAGATAAACAGCAGGCAGCTCTCCTCCGACCCACAGAGTGAGTCCTTGCTGCTGCGCATCCTGGATGGCTGGCCTGCCCAGGACTGTGTGTGTGTGGGGAGCGGAGAGGGAAGCAGGCAGGGCGTCCGCCTCCTCATTGCTCTGTCTGTGCCCCCAGGGTGTACTGGGATCTGGACATTCAGACCAACGCGGTCATCAAGCACCGGGGGCCTTCGGAGGTGCTGCCTCCACACCCCGAGGTGGAGCTGCTCCGCTCCCAGCTCATCCTGAAGCTCCGGCAGCACTACCGGGAGCTGTGCCAGCAGCGAGAGGGTACTGCCTCCCGGGCCCACCTGCCTTGTGTGCGCTCACCATGAGCTGGAGCTGGGGCTTGGCCAGTGGGGCTCAGGGAGTGGCACCGTGGAACCCAGGGGCTGCGCCTGTGTTCTGGAGGGGTCCCAGCTCCAGTAACTGCTGCTCTGTGACTTTGGGCTTATTGACCAACCTCTCTGCACTCGGGTTCTCTCACCTGTAAGGTAGCGGTAGTCCACATAAGGGTGTCTACGTAGCATCAGCAACACCCGAACAACAAAAAATAGGCACTAGGCACTGTCTGCCAGGCAGTACTCACAGCCTTTTTATGTATCTTAAAGGGCGTAAAAAGCCGAGCACCTACCCCTCACACAGTTACTCCAGGGAGTAAGTGCTTAGTAAACTGTAGCTTTTATTAATAAGCCGGCTTAAACTTGGTTGAGATACAGAATCCATCCGTCCCTGCGTTGTTACGCCTTGTGCCTTTTATGGAACTAGCAGTTCTCAGAATACACTTCGGGAGATGTTGCCTGGGACTGAGCTCCTGACATAGCGGGGGCTGTCCCTTGTTTACTGTGGCACCTCTGGTGCCCACACCACGCCTCCGGTGCCGCCCCATGGCGCCTGCTGACTGAATCTGGACTTTGATCTACTGTCCTGTCCCACAGGCATTGAGCCCCCCCGGGAATCTTTCAACCGCTGGATGCTAGAGCGCAAGGTTGTGGACAAAGGCTCTGACCCCCTGTTGCCAAGCAACTGTGAGCCGGTGGTGTCACCTTCCATGTTTCGCGAAATCATGAATGACATTCCCATCAGGTATGCCCCCCAGCCAGGCCAGCCGACCCCAGCCTCTTGGTGTGTGTGCCCAGGCCAGGGTAGTCAGGCTCACTCCCTGCTCTCTGACCCAGGTTATCCCGAATCAAGTTCCGGGAGGAGGCCAAGCGTCTGCTCTTCAAGTACGCAGAGGCGGCCAGGCGGCTCATCGAGTCCAGGTTTGTTGGGCTCTTGTCTCCTGGCCCAGTGTGACGGGTCTCCGGCCAGCGTGAGGGGAGGGCCTGGGCCTTCAGGCCCACCCCTGGGGCCCGGTCATGACGCTTGGTGGCTGGAGTGGGGCCTGCTCCCTCAGACAGCAAGGGTTGCACTGTCAGCCTGGGTGTTGATGCCCAAACACCAGTGGCAGCGGAATGGGAGAAGGAAGGAGTGGGCAGCGGGTGCTTAACAGCCAGCCCCTTTTTATGCGCCCTCAACTGGCAGGAGCGCGTCTCCTGACAGCAGGAAGGTGGTCAAGTGGAACGTGGAGGATACCTTCAGCTGGCTGCGGAAGGACCACTCTGCCTCCAAGGAGGACTACATGGTGAGTAGCCCTGGGTGGAAGGCCACTGCTTCCAAGAAGCCCACTTTGCCTGCCGAGGCCAGGCGGGCCCCCATGGCAGCCGTCTCCTGTGCATTCGGCCGACCTTTGACACTCATCAAGTCCCCAACTCATGTCTGTGGAGCCGTTCCTCTCAGCTCCTGGCTTTCTCCCAAAGAACACTTCTGTTACGGTTCTTACTGGAATCCTGTGCTTGGCCACACACCAAAGTAAGCTGCCTTTTCAACTTAATGAATGTTCCAACACCTCCCTTTAGATTTTTGGAAAACAGATGGACAGACTGCCTTTGCTTGGTGTGTGCGGCCCTACTGCAGTTCAGAGCTACCACCAGATTCAACCGCCCACTTTAATAGTCCAAAACAATTCTGTTTTCTGGCCCAAACCCATCACTCTTCAACTCTCCACCAGCACTAGCAATGGGCTTTCTTTTCAGGACCATTTTTCACAAGAGACAAGGTTTCGCACTTCACGATAGTAACTGTGTACTTGACACGTAGAGAGTGATAAAGGTAGGTGACCTCACTAGCAAGAGTGACTCATTTTCACCCATCACTGTGACATGTGCAATTCAGCGTAATTACAAAGGCCTACAGTTAACCTTACAAATCGCTGAAGGCGCAAATCCACATCTGCAGTGCCCAGAGAGCCTGTTTTACAACAGCCATTCTCCCCATAAACTGCAGATGCCTTGTAAGCAGGGATTATTCCTGGTTTGTCTGTTTCCCCAGCAAGAGATTTGCCCTAGTGTAACCCCAGTAGTAAGTGCTGGCTTTTATTAGATACGTAATTGTATACCAAGGGCATGGCAGATCCTTAATGGGAATGAGTGCATTTAATATTCAAACTGCCTCGTTAGGTAAGTATTTTGTGTTGCCTTAACTGTTGAGGAATAAGATTCAGTGATGCCAAGGGATTTGTCCAAGTGACACAGTTAGTAAGTAGCAGAGCCTGTTTCAGGACGAGGACAGTTGGGATCTGACAGCCCTCCCACACCAGCCCCTGGAGCCTGACCAGGAGTCTCTCCCCCTCAGGACCGCCTGGAACACCTCCGGAGGCAGTGTGGCCCCCACGTCTCGGCTGCAGCCAAGGACTCCGTGGAAGGCATCTGCAGCAAGATCTACCACATCTCCCTGGAGTACGTCAAACGGATCCGAGAGAAGCACCTTGCCATCCTCAAGGAAAACAACATCCCAGGTAGGGCACCAGGTGGTACAGAAGGGACAAGTAAGGCTGAGTTTCAAGGCCATGGACTGGTTCGAGGAGGCCCGTTTCTCCCAGCAGTGGGACCTGCTGTGACCTTTGGCTCTGGGGTTTCCGCGCCCTCCGGGAAACAGAAGTGCTAAGAAAGGGAGGGCTGGAGGTGCGAGAGACAGACAGGGAGATAGGCAGGCGGCCTGCTTTCACGTCCGTCCTCTGTAAGCCTCTCTGAGGGGTGACACCTAGCCACAGGGGCGTGTGAGGATTCGGGGACCTCCAAGTGCTGGGCCCCAGAAGAGCCCTATGCACAGTCTCATGACTGTTAGGAGGCAGGCAGTGTAGTTCTCATACTTCTCCATGGCAGCAAACCCACAGCTTGCCCACCAGGCCCCAAGGTATGGTGGCCTGAGTGGGTTCAGAGTGTGTTGATGTGGACCGCCGCTTCTTGCTCCTGCCTGTTGCCTAGCTGTCTCCTTAGTTACTGAACCATCTGAGCTGCTGTTGGGCTTCCCTTGTGGCTCAGCTGGTAAAGAATCCACTGCAATGTGGGAGACCTGGGCTCGATCCCTGGGTTGGGAAGATCCTCTGCCGAAGGGAAAGGCTACCCACTCCAGTATTGTGACCTGGAGAGTTACATGGACTGTATAGTCCATGGGGTCGCAAAGAGGCGGACACGAGTGAGCGACTTTCATGTCACGTCACGTCCCTGAGCTGCAGTTCACTCCTCCCCGGATGGGACTTACCTCTCCTGGTCCCCGGGACACACGTGGGAAGCGCCTGGCCTGGGTGGGCCCAGAGCGTCAGGGTGACGGCCTCCCCGCGCTCCTGCCCGCAGAGGAGGTGGAGGCGCCTGAGGTGGAGCCCCGCCTGGTGTACTGCTACCCAGTGCGGCTGGCTGTGCCCGCGCCCCCCATGCCCAGCGTGGAGATGCACGTGGAGAACAGCGTGGTCTGCGTCCGCTACAAGGGAGAGATGGTCAAGGTCAGCCGCAACTACTTCAGCAAGCTGGTAAGAGCCACGGCGGGAGGCGGCTCCAGCAGGGCGCGCGGGGCCGGCTCTCTCTCAGCTGGAGTCTGCTGAGGGGGCGGCAGCGGGCGGGCTGCAGTTGAAGCCCACTGCTTTCTGCCCCACAGTGGCTCCTTTACCGCTACAGCTGCATCGACGACTCCGCCTTTGAGAGATTCCTGCCCCGGGTCTGGTGTCTGCTTCGCCGGTACCAGGTACTGGCCGGGGCGGCTGGGGGCGGGCTGACCCGGAGGGCGGGGAGGCCGCCCGAGGCTGAGCCAGCCGCTCCGCAGATGATGTTCGGCGTGGGTCTCTACGAGGGCACAGGCCTGCAGGGCTCGCTGCCGGTGCACGTCTTTGAGGCACTGCACCGACTCTTCGGCGTCAGCTTCGAGTGCTTCGCCTCGCCCCTCAACTGCTACTTCCGCCAGTACTGCTCCGCCTTTCCTGACACAGACGGCTACTTCGGCTCCCGCGGGTGAGTGCCCCATGCTTCTGGGCCTCCTGCCTGGGTAGTGTCCTCCAGGGCACAGAGCCCACCGGGGTCAGCTGCTTCCTGATGCTGAGGGGCTTCGGGCCTGGGCGGTTACAGAGCCCACCAGGGTCAGCTGCTTCCTGATGCTGGAGGGCTTGGGGCCTGAGCAGTTTCAGGTGGAGTCCCTGCCTCCCGTCACCAGCCCTGTGGCCGTGGACACGCTGCTGCAGGTCTGGAAACCTATGCCAGCCCTGACCCAGCCAGTGGCGCTCAGTAAACTATCCTGGGTCAGGAGGCGGAGCACCTGGTCCCACAGTGAGCGGATAGGGCACGGAGGCAGCCAGGCCAGCGGGAAGGCAGCCTGGTCACCACTGGGTTTGGGCCCTACCTCCTCCCCTAACCAGTTCCGTGGACTTGGCCCCCAAGCCTGAGCCTCTCTGTCCTCAGCTGTTCAACAGAGCGGGCCACCTCTTGTCCCAGAACAAACCAAGGGTGGCCCTTGGCCCCTGGCCTGACCAGAGCCCTGTCTCCAAAGGGCTGCCTGTGGTGGGGGTGGCACCTGTTCTTGGTGGAGGGGCTGGGTCCTGGTGGGACCTACACGCTTGCCTCTTCCCCCAGGCCCTGCCTGGACTTCTCCCCACTGAGTGGTTCCTTCGAGGCCAACCCTCCCTTCTGTGAGGAGCTCATGGACGCCATGGTCTCTCACTTTGAGGTGGGTGTGTGACTGGGTGTGGGGGCTTGGTTGGCAAGCCTGAGGGCCAGCGGCCTGGAGTGCAAGCCCCTGATACCCTCCCTGGGACCCTTCCCACAGAAACTGCTCGAGAGCTCGCCAGAGCCCCTGTCCTTCATCGTGTTCATCCCTGAGTGGCGAGAACCCCCAACCCCAGCGCTCACCCGCATGGAGCAGAGCCGCTTCAAGCGCCACCAGCTGGTTCTGCCTGCCTTCGAGCACGAGTACCGCAGTGGCTCCCAGCACGTCTGCAAGAAGTGGGTGCTGGGTGGGCGAGGCGGGAGGGCCGGGCTGGGCTCACCCTGCTGGGCCCTGCCTTGAGCCACTGCTTTTGCCCGCAGGGAGGAAATGCACTACAAGGCCGTCCACAACACGGCCGTGCTCTTCCTGCAGAACGAGCCCGGCTTCGCCAAGTGGGGGCCCACACCTGAGCGGTTGCAGGAGCTGAGTGCCGCCTGCCGACAGTCGGGGCGCAGCCATGGCTCCAGCGGCTCCGCATCCTCAGAGGCCAAGGACCGGGACTCAGGCCGGGACCAGGGCCCGAGCCGAGAGCCGCACTCCACTTAACACAGCCTGCGGGGAGGAGGAGCTCCTGGGTGCTGCTGTGGACTGCTGGGGCTCTGGGGGCAGAGTGGACCCCAGGACCCGCCTCGTGGGGCGGCCGCCGATGACATAGGAAGACGTGGCTCTGCCAGGGCGCCCCCTCCCTGCCCACGTCCCCCCAACTCCCCACCTCACACTCACTCCAGGCCCCCTGTAAATAGCCCCGTCCGGCCCTCCCTCCCTTTCCTCACCCCATCCTGTTGCCACCTTGTTTCATTTGTAAAAGGAAATACAGAAACCCCCCTGAGGACGTGTGAGGGTCTTGAGGGCAGAGCAGGCTGAGGAAGCTGGAGCCACTCGCAGGACCGCAGCCCTCCACTGCACATCCAGGCGCACCTTCTCGTGACTTCTGGGCCTTCACACCTGGCCCCGGGCTCCAGGATCTAGCTTCTCATCCTGCTGTGCCCAGGAAGTCTGAAGGGTCCAGAGGCAGCGTCAACCACCTGCAAGCCCCAAGCTCCCACAGCCAGCAGCAGCTTCACTGACACCCCTGGGGAGTGGAGGGATGGTAGAAACCTAGATGCCTGGAGCCACCACTGAGTGGGCAGCTGGCTGTTTTACGGTCAAGGGCCAGGAGGAAGTGCGGCTCCAGGGCACCTGGGCTCTGTTGGCCTCGGTGCCGGTACCTGGCTGTGCGCGGAGGACCTTGAGGCGTGGGGCCAGTGCGCCCCTGGGGCTGGGGAGGAAGCAGCACCTGAAGGTGCTGTCCACTTTCCTCAGCTTGGCCGTCTCTCGGTACCAGGCTGTTGCCCCACGAGTCTGCCCTCCTGGGCCACTGTACTTACAGAGGCGGGGCAGGGTGCACCTCTGGCCGGGCAGCTCCCACCTCAGTCCCACCCTCGTGGGCTCTAACAGGCTCCTCTTCCTGCTTCCTAAGGCCTTGCCTGGTTCCAGCTGTAGCAGCACATGGACAAAGGGAGTGGGCCACGGCTAGACTCTGGTCCCTTTATTGAGCTTGAGAGACCAGTGGGTACATACCAACAAAAATAAATTTCTCTCCCGAAGCCTGCCTGCAGGCTGGGGCCCCCAGCGTGTCCTGGCTGGTGCCCATGGCTGTCCGCAACCCCAGCAGCACAGGTCTGGCTCCCCAGGAGTGACAGGATGCTGGCTGCTCAGTATCTGGAGATCCTAGGTGGAGCAGGGAGGGAGTCCCCATGGGCCTCCACCCCCAGCAGGGCAGGCCCCATCAACATTCACTGTCTGTGCTGGGCTCCTGGGGCTCGCTCAGTCATCGCTCAGGGTGATGACGTCGTATTCGATGCCCTGGTGCTGCAGCTGTTGGATGTGTTCGGGCACCGCCTCCTCTGTGCCAAAGAGGCCCTGGGCTTGGGCCATGGCAGCGTCGGCCACCGCTGCCGGGGAGGGGAGAGGACGGTGACCTGAGGCCCAGGAATGAGGCCTGGCTCCCAGGCCCCCAAGACCCTCGGGGTCTAGCCCTGTACCTGTGACAGCTGAGTGTGCCGCAGCCTCGAGCTGGGCCTGGGTGACCAACTGCTGGCCCGGGGACACAGGCACGTATTGGATCTGGAGAAGAGAAGCCAGTGAGACACAGCCTTACAGGCCCCCTGCCTGGACCTCTGCTCCCCTGGGTCCCCAGGGGCTCTACCTGGGACTCCTGAAGGAAGGGGGCCCCTTGCTCATACTGGATGTGCGTGATCTGGCCCTCCTGTACCTGGAGAGAGGAAGCCCACATAGTGATCCTGGAAGGAGGTGTCGGCGCCTCTCCACCCCGCTCCCCTGGCCTTGCCCCAGGCCTGGCCTACCTGGATGTGATGGCCCTCGGGCACCACCACATATTCCTGGGGAAGGAGCTGCTGGACTCCGTCTGGGGAAATGATGTACTGTACCTGAGAAGGGAGAAGAGGCAGATGCTGACAGCCCACCCCCCGGAAGCTCCACGAGGAAGGCAGAGCAGAGTGGCTGGGGACACCCACCCCATCAGCAATGGCACTGCAAGGATGGACCCTCAGAGGGGTCATTTGCAAAGTACTGTCCCCCCTCCTCCTGGGGGGAGGATGGGCGCCCCGGCCCGGGTGGTCAGCAGCGGCAGCTCACCTGGCTGTCAGATGCCACCAGGTGCTGGACCATCTGGCCGTCTGCCGTGGTGATCTCTTGGATGTAGGCGGCTTCCTCCTGTCATGGCCAGGCCAGCTCTAGCTTCAGATTTCTGGGTGCCCCCACCCCTGTCCCCAACCCGCCAGCAGGGCCCCCAAACTCAGGCTCTCACCGGATTGCTCACTGTCTGTTCCTGGGCCACGAAGATGTGTTCCTGGCCCAGTGCCTGTTGGAGCCGCTCCGGACCCAGGACTCCGTGACTGGACTGGAAGGCAGCTGGGCAGAAAAGGGGGGACATTCACTCAGGGGTTCCAGGGAAACCTGACATGGCCCGGCTCCACCCCAGCCCAAGGGTGTGTGCTGGGGCAGTGGCTCCAGTCCCAGGTCCACCCCGGGGTCCTGCTCACTGTGCAGTGTGGCCAGCGTTTCGTCATCACTGTTGAGGATGATGGTCTGGGTGGGGGGCCGGGCTGGGGCCCGTGCAGTGGGGGCTGCCGTCTTCCTCCCGTCAGGGCTGTGGAGCCGCTGGATGTGGAACTTGAGGTGCCCGTTGCGGTTGAAGCTGAGGGAGGAGGATGCAGGCTCAGGGGCGCCCCCCCACCCTCCGCAGGCCCAGCAGCCCCACAGGCTTCGCCAAGCCTCACCGCTGCCCGCAGAGCTGGCACTCGAAGGGTTTCTCGTTGGTGTGGGTCAGCATGTGCCGCCGCAGGTCCTTCTTGTTCTTGGAGGCGAAGCTGCACTGGCTGCACTGGTGGGGCCGCAGGCTCGAGTGCTGTGCCATGTGGGCCTGCGGGCGGGGTGGGGCAGCGCTGCTCAGGACAGACGGCTCCGATGCAACAGACCTGTGCTCAGTCTGCTGCCACCCCGCTGGCTCCATCATGAGGCCACTCAGCCCATCCCTGCTCCCCCTCAGGTCACCCCTGTGAAACGTACTGGCTCAAAGAGGGGCCTCTAAAGGTCACCCCCAGCCCTGACACTCGGCTCTGCCCGCCCCCCACACAGAGCTGTGTGAGGATTCAGCACGCAGTCAGAACTGAGAACTGGTCCTTCTCGGGATGGAGTCCCCGGAACTTCCCTCGTGTCTCCCCAGCTGCCTCACGGTACCACCCCTCTGCTCCTGCCAACCCAGCTCAGCCATCACCTCCAGGAAGTCCCCCCAGCACCCCAAGTCCACGTGACTCATTTCCTGTGTGTGTGCGCTGCGTTCACCCTGGGGACACTGTCTGGTGTCAGTCCCCGCCTGGTGTGTCTCCCCACCAGACTGAGCCCCCTGAGAGCTGGGGCCTTGCTGAGTCACCTCTGAGCCCAGTGGGGAGCGGAAGATCCGGCATGGAGGGTGCTTAGTCAAGCTTTGTTACACAGACAGGGGCCAGCAGAGAAACAGGGCACCTACCCGGACCTCGGGCCACTGGCGAGCGCTGAACGGGCAGTCAGGGCACTTGAAGGCTCCCGGCCCGGCGTGGGCCCGTTTGTGACTCTCCATCTCTGCTCGGCCGGTGAAGGCCTCGGCACAGATCTTGCAGGAAAACTTCTTTGATGAGGCAGTAGCTGCAGATGGCGGCGAGGGGGGCACTACCAGGCCCAGGGGTTTGCTGGCTGCAGGAGGTGGGGAGGCAGAGCCCTGAGGGTCCCTTGGCTGGTGGGTCCTGGCTGGAGCCGGGGGCTCAGGACCATCTCTGGGCAGCCCCCCATACTGCAGGAGGGGCCACTTGGCGCCGGAGGCCAAGGCTTCTGTACTTGGGAAGGAGATGGAGCTGTCTGCAGTCAGCTGTGGAGAGGGGGCGGGACGTGAGGGAAAAGGGCGGTGCGGAGGGGCGGGGCTGGGCAGGGACCGGAAGCAGGGGGCGGGTAGATGGGCGAGGGCGGAGCTGGCCCCCTTCCAGCCTCACCTGGATGTGGTGCAGCTGGGTCCCGTCGGCTGCCATGATGAAGTGCGTGCCAGCTTCTTTCAGGGTGTCACCCACGACCACGGTCTGGGCTGCCTCCCCCGGGGGCTCCTCGCTGTGGGCACAGATGCCAGGAGTGGGAAGCAGAGCTCCAGGGGAGACTAGCGGGCCACGGGAGCCTCTCCCCTGGGAGAGCCCTCCTTTCACAGTAGACCACGGCCACCACAGACCGGCCCTGGGCTCCTCCCTTTACCAGCCGGACCTCCGCTGCCTTTTTCACAAGCAGGGACCAAGTGTCCAGTGTACCGTCCAGCTTAGCAGTGGTCATCCCCACCCCCTCACGGGCATGGAGTGATGAGATGAAGGGCTCCAGGAATCAAGCCCAAGTCTGACTAAGCGGGGCAGGAGGAGAGGGTGAGTGGGGGAAGCAGGGATCCTGACTCCCATCCCATATTGGAATTCAGGGCTTCCTCCGATGGCCCAGGGGTTCAGTGAACATGGAAAATGAACATTTCTACCCTAGACTCGCTCAGCCTAGAAGAACCCAAGTGCAGCGGTGGGGCCTCTGATGTCGCGGAGGAGCCCGAGCGTGTGACGAAGGTCAGAACTGGCCAGACCTCAGGGATCCAGAACCAGGAGCACGTGGCCCACAGGCCAGGCTCAGATCCACAGCGCGTCAGATCCACAGCGCGTCTGACCTTCGGGGCGCTACTGCACTCCCTCCTCACATGTAAAGTGAGGGGAACAGGCACCCCACAGGAGTGGTTACCCGAGTCCACGACTGTCAAGTGCCTGGAATTTCTTAAGTAGCCCTTACTTAACCCGTGAGGGACACCATACCCCTACAGCCCAGTCGTTTACATGCATTAGTTTTACCTCCTGCGAACTAGGCGTGGGTGGGCGGGGTGCTCCCCTCACCACACCTATTAACGGCCGCAGGGCTCACCTGTAAGGCGTGCCGGGAGTCGAAGTGCCCTCCTCCACGGTGGGGGCTGTAATGACGCTATAGCCAGCCCCGCCGAACGGCCCAGGCGCCAGGGTGATCTGCTGCAGGTCAGGGGGCACGAGCTGGCTCTCGGCGGCCACGCTGCCTCCTGGGTCTGCCATGTGGAGGGTGACCACCTGGGGAGTGGTGCCTGCTGGGGAGGGCTGCCCCCCAGAGGACACTAACCCCGCTTCCACGTCCTCTGACTTCACCACGGCCACCTGCAATGGCATGACAGGTGGGGTTGGTGGCAGGAGCTGGCATTCGAGGTCCTTTTGTATCTCTGGGACTCAAAGCTTGCCCACACTCCAGCCGGATCCAGTGCTTCCACCACTCATGGACACAAGCCCAGTTGTGTGTTCCTGGCAACTGGAGAGACTCTTAACAAGGATGGCATAGAGCCATACTGCCGCCTAAGGGCACTGGAGAGAGACTTAACTAGGACAGGATAGAGCAGTACTGCCCCCTAGGGACACTGGAGAGACTTAACAAGGACAGGATCAAGTGTTACTGCCCCGTAGGGGCATTGGGTAATGTCTCGAGACAGTTTTGATTGTCACAGTTGGGTGGGGGGTGGATACTGGGCCCTGGCTGGTAGAAGCCAAAGAAAGTGAAGTCACTCAGTCGTGTCCGACTCTTTGCTACCCAGTGGACTGTAGCCTGCCAGGCTCCTCTGTCCATGGGATTCTCCAGGCAAGAATACTGGAATGGGTTGCCATTTCCTTCTCCAGGGGATCTTCCCAACCCAGGGACTGAACCCGGGTCTCCTGCATTGCAGGCCGATGCTTTATCCAACATGGAATTATCTAGCCCAAAGTGCCATGGTTAAGAAATCCTGAGGTAGAAGAACAAGTGACAAACCAGTAAAAAAACACAAACATCAGAGCTCTACCTCACATCTTACTCCAAAGTCTGCTTCAAATGGATTAAAGATTGAAACATAAGAAATAAAACTCAAGATCGATTAGAAGAAAATACGGGTATTTCTATAATCCTTCGGTTGAGATTTTCCTAATCATGACGGAAGATGTTAAAACTTACAGCAACATGAATCAGAAAATGAGACCAGAAAACAAAGACACTTGGGGTGGGGGGATGGCATTTAACAATGCATATTAGAGATAAAAGGTGGAGCTTCCGTACATACAAAGAGCCCTTGCAAAGTGATAAGACGACTAATAATTTACAAGCAGGTAAGTGAGAGAATCAAGTGGTCTATGAACATACAGAAACTCAATCTCTCTTGTGATCACAAAGTTATCAATTAAGGTCTTGACACGTGTCTGTGACATGAAGAGCCTGGTCAAGACTGGCGTGCAGCACTGGCGAGGCAGTGGGGAAGCACACTCTAGTAGCAGTCATGTAATGACATGTGTTTTCATTTTTAAAATTTTTATTTATTTGGCTGAAGCAGGTCTTAGTTGCCGCATGTGGGATCCAGTTCCCTGACCAGGGATCAAACCTGGCCCCTGTGCCCTCAAAGCGAGGAGTCTAAGCCACCAGACCACCAGGGAAGTCCTGACACATCACTTTAGGAGTCACGCTTGGGGTGGAACACACTGATTGTGTTTCTAGGAGGCTTCTTTTAACCCCACCACTAAAATACATGTTTATGAACACCTGGAAATACATGTTCATGGAAGCACTGCCTTGAGCTCCTCAAAGACTGGAAACCGTGCACACATGAAGGACTGACAAGATGCGCTTCAGAACACCCCCATGACAGGATGAGGCGGAGACGCCAGGAAGGAGTGGACACATGCGGCCAGGCTGCAGAGGGAAGAAGAGCTAGCCTGTCCATAAGTGCAGATGCCATGATCCCACTTTTTAGAGATCAAAAGGTCTCTGTGTTACCGAGCACCTGGACACAACTCTGCAGAAATGCTTATTAACCTGTTAACAGTGGAAATGAAGGGGAGGGGAGCAAACTTAAAGATTTTCACCCTCTGAAGAGAACATTTCTTAACACTCATTTTGGGTTTACAAAAACAAGCATATGTTTTTGTAATCACAGAAACAAAGCAAAATGCATGATACTGGCATGAGAATGGCAAACAGATCAAAAGAAAAGACCCTGTCTAGAAACACAGGGAAATCTACTGATAAAGGGGATGTTTCAAATGACTGGGGAAATGAGAGGATTCGATCTACTGCACTGGACAACTTTGGGGAAAAAAAATAAAGTTAGTCCCCTACCTTTATGCATACACCAAAAATAAATTCCCGGTGGAGTAAAGATTTAAGTGTAAAAAATGAGACGCTAAGAAGAAAATACCAATGCATGTTTATATGATCTTGAGGTGAAGAGGCTTTTCTAAGGATGATACCACAAGCAAAAACTATAAAAGCTTGATACACTGAACTATCTAAAAATCAAAAACTTCTCCCTACCCCCAAATGATGCAAACTAAACCCTATGAAGATTTCCAGGTTCAAAACAGGCTCCCTCCTCCAAGGAGCTCTGTCCCCCTGGCAGCATGTTACTGTTCCAAGTTCTTGGAATTTAACATCTCAAACACACGGTTTCCATCTTTCCAAGAGGCTAAGAGACAGGAGGTGCTGACAGACCTTTCCCTGCCTTAGAGAAGCATGGAGAGGTCCAGGGAGGCAGCTGGGCGCAGCGAGGAGAAGTAAAGATGATGAACTTGGGGGAGGACGTGCTGGGTTTAAGGCGCGTGAACCCCGTGAGAGGTCAGAGCTGGAGAAAGCTGTAGGAGCCTTTGTCCTGTGGGAGGTGGCACGGAGTGAGGGCGCTGGGCTAGCTGGGAAGCCAGTTCAGAGCCCTGAGCACAGTGTGGTGCTTACTGCTCAGTGCGCTGGGTGTCACTGGTGACTCCAGGGTGTGGAGCGGGAGACCGTCTGCCCTCCCTGGTCTCCTGGGGCCTCCCTGGCATAGCGGCCTCCCTCCCCTGCATCCGCCCACTGGGGTCCAGTGGATCCATCTCCCACTACCTGCGAATTCCCTGAGGGCAGGGCATGTCTACTTCACCACTTGCCTCCGCTCCCAGTGTCCAGCGCAGAGCTGACACCCAGAGTGCAGCCAGGCTGGGAAGAAGCTCACCTGCAGGGCTGTGCCACCCAGCTCCCGCTGAGTGCTCATGTTCAGCAGCAGGTCCAAGGCTGTCTGCGTGGCCACGGCTGTAGACTCCGCAGTCCCTGGGTCGGGTGGAACCTGAACCTTAGAAAGGGCTGGAAAACTGGCACCCAAGCCCCCTCCCCACCAGCTTCTGGCCCCGACCAGCACGAGCCCTGTCCCTGCTGCCACTCTTCCGCAGAACTCACCTGGCTGATAAATGATGGTGGCGCCACCCAAGGTGTCAGAACAGAGCAGTGGGGGGGTCTCAGGGGACTGGGAAGGTGCAGCCTCTGAGGGGATCTGCGGGGTGAGAATATGGCCAAGGGTGACAGGGGGCAGCTCAGATTCAAGACACCTCCTGTGTCTTGAAGTGTAAGACACTTCACATCTATTGGCTTGTTTGATCTTTACTCTCTTCAAGGTATTTACCAGCTCCACATAGGATCCCCCGGCTAGTAAGGAGGAGAACTGGGACTTGAACACAAGGCTGGCTGACTCCAGAGCCCCTCTATGCTCTGCCAGCACATTGTGGTGGTCCATCCTTAGGGGCTAGGAGCGGGCAGGCAACATACTCAGCCACGAGACTGTATTTCTCAGCCTGCTTTGCAGCTGGATAAAGTCTGGCCATGTGGCTAAGCAGGAGCTTCTGGTAAAGTTCATGAGGAAGATAAGATGGATAGATGGCACGCATCCTTTTTCCTCTTCCCCCATCCCTTCCTCCTGCTTCTTATCTGGGATGGTGAGAAAGGCTGGAGCTCCTGCAGCTACACTGGACCATGAGGCAACCACAAAAACGGGAATCATATGCGTAGGAAGATATATTGAGAGAGTTTGGTCCTTGACGACTGACCAGGGAGCTGCCACATCAGCCCTGGGCTGCTCCCCTTTGGACTCCTTTTGTGTGAGAGAAGAATAAACTATTGCCACGACCTGGCTCCTGACACTTCGTTCTCTATTACTAGCACTGGGAAGCCCACCCCTCCTCAGAGCTTAGGGACAGCATCTCTGTGCCCTCGGCCACCCTTCACCCCGTCCAGGGAGGCAGGGCTCATTTTGTTGTACCCCACATGCCGACAAGGATCCTGGGGCTGGGGGAGGCGGCGTCACATGGCCTCGCGGCCCATGTCCCCCACCCCTTCTACCCGCTGCCTGTGCTTACCTCAGGAGGTCCTGGGGAGCTGGCGGGGGGCCCAGGGGCCGTGCTGTGCTGCTGCTTCAGCTCCTCGATCTGCTGCAGGGAGAAGAAGGGGCGGCGGCGGGAGGGGGGCTCCTCGGGGTGGCGCCGCCCCCAATCCTCGAAGCTGCTGGCGTGCCGGCACCGCACATGCAGCCGCAGGTTCTTCTTGTGCCGCGTGCTGAAGTGGCAGTACTCGCAGGCAAAGGGCTTGGCCCCTGCAGGCACACCAGGAGGCAGCCTTGGAGTCGCCCACCCCCCGCCTCGGGGAACCCTTCTGCGACCCCAAGGACCTCTCCAGCTGACTGACTCCCAGCACCGCACTCCCAAGCGCAGGGAAAGCACACTCTGTCCTTGCTGGTGGGCAGGACAGAGACCAGCCAGGTCTCCCTCTGCACTCACGGCCTTCCTCCGAGCACCCAGTTCAAGGTCACGTGACCACACACCTCTCTTCCTGACTTGCTTCCCCACAGGGAGCTGGGAATCCAGCTAAGGGCAGCCCTGGCTCCCTTTCTCTAGCCTTCCCTCGTGTGCCTGCCAGAGGGCCAGGCACCAAAAAAAGGCAACTTCTGCCATCCATCTTCTATGGCTTCCTCTGGTGAGGGCAGGGCCTATGTAAGACCCGTCTCGAGTCCCAGTGCCCAGAATGGACAGGGCTCAGGGAACAAATGGTTTTATGACCACCACAGGGTTGGCACATCTGATTCTCTCCTTTCACAGCTAAGAAAGGCTCAGAGAGGGCAAAGACTGACCCCGGGTCATACAGAGAGGAGCTGGCTGAGCTCATCTGAGCTTAGGTGAGCGACAGTCCCGGGTGGGGTGGGGTGGGGTGGCAATTCCCTTCCACTGAAGAGCTGGGGCTGCCAAGGCTTGGGGGTGGGGGGATGGCTAACAAGACAGAGCCGAGCCTCCACTACGGAGCCCTGCTGTGTTGAGGGGTGGGGCCAGCCGGACCTGTATGCTTGACGGCCACGTGGGATAGCAGGAAGTCCTCTCGGAAGGTGCGGTAGGGGCAAAAGCTACACTTGAAGGGCTTGTCGCTGACGTGGGACAGCTGGTGGTTGAGCAGCGCCTTCTTGTCCTCGCAAACAAACTCGCAGAACTCGCACTTGAACCTGGAGGTGGTTGGAGCAGAGAGAGCTCAGCAGTGGGGCACAGCGGGGCGCTGCAGCCCCAGGGGCTCTTCGGGGGTGTACCTGCGGTTGGCGACAGCCTGAATGTGCGTGAGCAGGTGCATTTTGAAGGTGTAGCGCTTCTTAAAGGACTTTCCACACTGCAGGGGGTGGGGTGGGTTAGATGAAAGAGCCGCCCCCCAGCAGGCCCCCTCACACCCCAGCCCTGCACTCAGCCCCACCCACCTTGTCGCACATGTGGGGCTTCTCGGTGCTGTGTGTCTTCATGTGCTGAGTGAGTCTCTTTTGCATGGGGTAGACACGGCCACACACGGGGCAGGGGAAGGAGCTCAGCTTTGGGGTCTGGGAAGGGGCAGAAGGGGACGGGTGGACA
Source organism: Bos indicus (assembly GCF_029378745.1). Lineage (NCBI taxonomy): Eukaryota > Metazoa > Chordata > Mammalia > Artiodactyla > Bovidae > Bos > Bos indicus. The sequence continues at coordinate 74,724,072 of NC_091772.1, forward strand.
TAGAAGGCAAGCAGGGAGGGTGAGCCAGTGCCTGAGCCTCCCGCCCCCGCCCCTCCACCCCGCAGGCAGCCCGCAAGCAGGCGCCCTTCCCAGGCCTGAGCCCCAGACTCACCGGGTCTGGCCTCTTTTTCCTAGGGGAGAAAGACGCAGGAGTCAGACCATCACGTGCCCAAGCCCACCCACCCTCTCCCATTGACCAGACCCAGTCTCAGCCCTGATCCTAGCCCCCTTCTGTGAGAAGGGCATTCCCCCACTGGAGCTCGCTGGAGAAAATGTGAAGAGGTGTGTGGTAAGTTCTGCAACTTAGCTTTAGAAACAAGCCATTCTCTGTCACAAAACACATTTGTGTTTTAAAAACTCTGAGAAATTATGCAGCAGTAGAGAGCTGCTGAACCAAGTGCTTGTTCAACCTGGTATCCCTAATATCATGCGGACAAAGGACTCCTCCTTCCTTTTTATTTATATTTTTAAAGAAAAACCTATAAGAGGGAATCCCCTGACAGTCCAATGGTTAGGGCTTGATATTTCCACCGCTAGGGCCTGGGTTCAATCCCTGGTCAGAGAACTAAGAACCTGCAAGTCATGCCAAAGAGAAAGAAAAAAAAGGTATAATAGAGAACTGGCTTTAGATCCTTTTCTGAGCCCCTTTAGGTACACGATTTCCTTTAACCACCTCGACAACGATAGTCCCCAATTTACAAAGCTTGAAGCAGGAAAGAGACTGAGTAAGAGACCTCTAGGCACCCCCACTGCCCTGCTCTGAGCCGAGTGATCTGGGACGACTTGTCCTGCCGTTCCCAGGTCTGTCATGGGCTGCGAAGGGGCTGACCCAGAGCAGGGGCTCAGTACGTGGGAACTGGTGTCACCCCGGGCCTCTGCCTCCCCAGCCCTACTGACCGATCCCGGCTGTGCACAGCCGCGTGCCGAATGACGTCCTTCCGGTAGACGCTAGTGTAGCTGCATTTGTCACACTTGTAGGGCTTACTGCCCACGTGGTTGAACATGTGCTCCTGGGAGACAGGCAGAAGGATAGGGCTGGAGCATAACCTCCCTTCCTGCCCACCTGCCCTGTGCCCACAGCCTTAGAGTTGTCCCTCCCCAGTGCACCTTGCAACAATACCTGCTCCCCACCCTTCCTGCCGAGGTCCAGAGAATAACCTCTAGGCCCAGTCTGAGGGAGGAAGCACCGTGTGTGCAGAAAGTGCAAAACTCGGGCCATCGGAGCTCAAGGTATCCCCAGCCCCCACGATGGCCTGTTCCACCTCACTCTGGCCAAGCCAAGCTGCAGCTCCCTGGGTAGTAAAATGGGACCTTTCGACTCTCCTGGTGGCGCAGTGGAATAAGAATCTGCCTGCCAACGCAGGGGACACACGTTCAGTGCCTGGCCAGGAAGGTTCCACATGCTGTAGAGCAACCAAGCCAGTGTGCCGCACCTATGGAGCCTGATGCCTGGAGCCTGGGCCCCGCAATGAGGAGTAGACCCCGATCACACAACTAGAGAAAGCCTACACAAAGCAATGAAGACCCGGCGCGGCCAAAAATAAACATAATAATAATAAAAAAATGGGACTCTTGACACTTAAGACCTCATTGGGCTACATGAGGATGACATCAGAGCATCTACAAGATACAAGGCAGGCTCCGGCTGCTGCAGGCCCACAGGCACCTCTGGGCAGATGATGAAAAGGACCTGCTGGAGACTAACACAGTGAAGGAGATTAACGCAGCTTTCCGGCCACCTGCCAGGTGTGCTGGTGGTTAGGCAAGTCTAAGACATGATGTGACTCTGTAGTGTGCAGCCTGCAAAAGGACACCCTCGGCCTGGAGATGGGGCAGGAAGGGGCCCGTCACCACCACTCCCCTTCAGGGCCTTCTCCCAGGCAGCGTCCCTTCCTGCCCGGGTCCCCCTGCCACACCTTGAGTGAGGACCAGCGACGGGAGCGGTAGCTGCACTGCAGGCACCTGAAGAGCTGGGGGTTGCCGGCCTCGTGGGAGTTGACATGGAAGCGCAGATCCTCGTGGGACAGGAAGCGGGAGCCGCAGATGCGGCACAGGAAAGGCCGCAGGAGCGGTTTGGGTGACTTGTAATAGTACCTGCTAGGAGGATGTTGGAGGAGGTCTGGAAGGGCCAGACTGCCACTCCCCACCCTCAGCCCTCATCTCGGCGCCCGTACTTGCGGTATTTCTTGCCAAGGAAGCGCCTGGAGGGTCGACCACGGCGGCGGGGCAGGGCGTCAGCCTCATCCTGGTAGGATGCCGCCGCGCTCCTCGCATCTGACTGGCTCACACTGGGTTCCACGGGGGCCCGGTTGGCCTTGCCCAGGGCCACCAGGCGTCCCCGCCCTGAGGAGCTGGGTGCCTCGGGGTCTTGTGGCTCCAGAGGGCTCTGTCCACTTTGTGGACTCACTAAAGGCTCTCCTTCCACACCTGCCACGGACACACCACGACAGATGTGGACAGGTGTGTCAAGAGGCCAGTCAAGATACACCCCCACACACATGGTCCAGACCACTGATGGGCACAGCAGGCTGCGGGACAGATGCAGGCAGCCATGATCAGACAGCATCCCCTCCTACAGCTGTCAGCTGCACGCCTTAAACGGGACAGTCTGGAGCAGCACTGGGAGAGCCAGGACCTTCCGGCCAGAAGACCTGCCTGCAGGCTGAACTCAGTCACCAATCTGCTGTGTGTCCTCAGGCAAAGCCCCGCCCCTCTCTGAGTCTCCTTTTCCCCTATCTGTCAAAGGGAGGTAACTGTTGCTCTTGTGACCTCACAGGGACATTCTAAGATCTGGGGAGCAACAGCAACACTTAATCACTGGTTTTCCCAGGGGAGGCTGGGAGCCTGAAGAGCAGATGGGAGGGAGGGAGGGAGACATCACAGCACAGTTGCAAAGCCTCTGTTATCAAAACATCAGAATACATTGCCTATTCAAAAACACTAACAGTATTTCACTGTAATGTTTTAAAAATTCAAAACATGTTAAAAAAATCCAAAATATTTTATGGGAAATGCTGGTAACATCTTGTTTCTAACAGGATATTCAGGTGTATTCACTTGTGGAAATTCACTGACCTGGGTAAAGAATCTGGCAGCCAATGCCAAGGCACACAGGCTCGATCCCCGATCTCGGGAGATCCCACATGCTGTGGAACAACTAAACCCTGCACCACAACTACTAAGCCTATGCTCTAAGCCCGGGAGCCACGATGACTGAGCCTGCGTGCGGCAAGTACTGAAGCCCTTAGAGCCTGTGCTCCGCAATAAGAGAAGCCCCGGCAATGAGAAGGCTGTGCATCGCAACTGGAGAAAAGCCCTCGAAGCAACGAAGACTCAGCACAGCCAAAAATAAACACATACAGAAAATTTTTTTAAAATGCACTGAGCTGTGCAGTTAGCATACATGTGCTTTCCTGAACATAAACCTCAGTAAAAAGTTACTTTACAAAGAAGACTAGGGACTTCCCTGGCAGTCCACGGGTTAAGACACAGTGCTTCCAATGCCAGGGGTGTGGGTTTGATCCCTGGTTGGGGAACTAAGGTCTCACATGCCATGAGGTGTAGCCAAAAATGAAGAGAAGAAAAAGAACACTAAAAAAAATATAACCACTCCTCCACACACACTACTGCATGTACAAAAACCAAGACCTTGTATTTCTGGCATGTCTATTTAAGCTTTAAAACAACCCTAAGAGACAGGCACCATCACCTCATTCACAATAAGGGAAGGAGCGATTCAAGAGGCAAAGCGACCCACTCCAGGTCACATAGCTGGTAGGAGGCAGAGCTGGCATTCTGTCCATGGGAGCCTCCCCTGTCCCGAGCCTGTCACGCTCCAAGTCCGTGCTCCTCTGACATTGTCTCAAACCTCAGACTTATTCTTGTTTTGATAATAATTAGCTCAGTTGTAAATATTCCAATTTCCATGCTGTGACAGCTTCCCACCGAAAAGCCTTATCGGACAGCTGGTGTATCTTAACCCTCGAGCTCGGAAGGGGAGGGCTTTCCCCGTTACCCGGAGGCCGGCAGGTCATCCCGGTGGGTCTGAGACTTGCTGTTTTGCACAGCATGCTCTGTCCCCAGGCTCCACGGAAGCAAGCAGGGAACGAGGCCACCCCTGGGCCCCACCCGTACCCCTAAGGCCCCACTCTCACCATCTGGGAGATCCAAGGTCTCCAGGCGAGGCAGCTTCCGGGGCCGGCCAGGTCTCCTGCGGGGTCTCAGGGTACTGGGGGTGGGGCGCTGGGCCCGCAGCTGCCGGCCCCGGGGCTCGTCATCTGCAGGGTTATAGTCGCTGTCTTCTGTGGGGAAAGCAAGAGAAGGAGGGCTGCAGCCTTGACCTTTCAGCCCTGACCCCTTGCCAACTTTCCTGGAAAGAGGCCCACTTCCCCATCTCTGCCTGCTCCTCCTTCCAAACCCAACAGTGATGCCGCCTCCAGGAAGCCCTCCTGATGTTCCCCTAGCTGACCTCATCTTTGAGGCCCTGCAGTCCTTTCTCTGGACCATTCCTAACACCTACCATTAGCTCATATGTACCTTAATGTGAATCAGAAAAAAAGTGCCCCTTCCTCAATACGCTTTACAGTCATTGTTTAGAAAAAAAGAGTCTAGTCATTCAAGTCTACAAAGTATGACTATGCTACCCATTAAAGGAGCTGCTCGCTGTATGTGACTCTTGAGCGTACAAAATGTACCTAGTCTAAACTGAGGCATAAACTAAGATATAATTAAGTATAAAATACACATCAGATTACCAAAAATTAGAATGAAAAAAAAGTAATTTGTTAAAAATTTTTTATAATGATTGCATACTGAAATTAGATTTTAGACGTAATAGGTAAATAAAATATAATATGACTGACTTTAAATTCATCTTTTTACTTTTAATACAGCTACTAAAAAAGTGCACATGTGGCTTGCATTCTGTTTCTGCTAGACAAATGGGATGTGACCCTTAGACACAGTGCTGTTTCTCAGTGCACGGTCTGGATAACTGCACATGAAGCTCCTGGTCCCAAAGCCCCAACTCCTCTTATCTTATGCTGGAGGCACTCCTGGCTGCGCCTGTGCCAATTCCGCTTTCCTGGCCCTTCATGTGGGCCAGAGGGAGCTCAGTATATGCAGATGTGGGAGGGCAGCAGGTCTGGGAGCCTACCCTCCAGGTCATCGATGGCACCAGCATCTATGATGTCATCGTCGTCTTCCTCCTCTGGGCCCTCTTCCTCCTGGGGCTGGGCTGAGCTGCCCCACTTGCGCGGACGCCCCTTCTTACCAGCTGCTACTGCTGGGGGTGGGGAAGCAGGGTACAACAAGCTTGTCAAGTCTGACTCTTGGCACTCCATGTGTGCAGGCGGGCAGGCCAGCCGCTATCAACGCACCTGGGCGGAAGTGCCGCTCCCGCATGTGGCGTAGCAGCGTGGCCTTGGTGCTGCTCCGGTACTGGCACATCTTGCACTTGAACTGCTGCACCACCACCACCTCCATCATGGCCTCCAGGCTCTGCAAGTCCGGCTCCTCGGTGCCAGAACCCAGGGGTGGCTGCGCCGGGGAGCTGGGCCCACCCTGCGCTTCCTCTGGTGGCTCCAGGCACGTGGACGTGGATGTGGGGCCATCAGCCAGGGCCTCGATGGCTGCCAGGCTATGGGCCAGGGTAGAACTGGACATTGGTGACGCCATGGGGGCACCTGGCAGGGGTGGTGGTGGTGGTGAGGGAATCAGAGGGAAATGGAGAGGGAAACTGGCCATGAGCTACCGCTGCCCCTCCCAGGCAAGCTCAGGGGTCCTAGAACCCACGCCCACCATAGTAACCATGGGGAAACCGAGAGGCCAGGGGCAGCGGATTAACCTGCCAAGATCATACAGTAAGTCTGCGGCAGAGCCTGCCTGTCCTACCCCCACCCACGGCAGGGCTCCCTGGGCATAGTGCTGTGCTTTTACCATCGTCTGGTCCCTGCAGGATCAGGTACCGTGTGGCCTCGGCCCCGCTGCCCTCCGCACTGGTCACGGTGATGCAGCCTAGGCAAAGACAGGAGGAGCGGATGCCCAGCTGATAAGGACAACCGTAGTGCCAACACTCACTCCGATTCACCCATGCAACTGTGAAATCGGCTGCCCCGTGACCCACCTCCCGTCCAGGGCAAGGCTGTTGGGAGGTCTGGGACGTGTGACATGCTGGCCCCGCAGCCAGTCCATAGCTATCTGCCTCTAACCACTACACCTGGAAGGTCTCCCTCTTTTCCTCTGCAGTCTCCTCTAAGGTTAAGGCCCAGCTGCTGCACCACTTTCTTAGGACTGGCTTTCGAGACCACCTCAGGGCCTTTCCAAGTGCTACGACCCTTACACAGATCACTGATGGTAGAAAATAGTCTGGCAAATCATGAGCACCAGCTCTGGAGTCAGACTGAGCTCATGGCCCAACACTTGCTGACGCAGCGGCTATGCTTGTTTACATCCTCTGTGCCTCGGCTGCCTCACCTAGGCTGTGAGAACAATAATAGCATGTACCTTGTAGGGTTACCAAGAGGACCAATGACTGACTGCTGCAGGCAGAGTGTTTAGAACAGACTCCAGGGCAAAGTCAGGTATTTTGTGCTTAATCGCTCAGTTATGTCTGACTCTTTGCGACCCCATGGATTATAGCCCACCAGGCTCCTCTGTCCATGGGATCCTCCAGGCAAGAATACTGGGGTGGGTAGTCATGCCCTTCTCCAGGTGATCTTCCTGACCTAGGGATCAAACTCGGGTCTCCTGCACTGCAGGACTCTACCATCTGAGCCACCAGAAAAGCCCCAAAGTCAGGTCAATCCTCATGTCATTTAGTACTATGAGATGCGGTTGCTGCTTCCACGTTACAACCTCAAAGTGATAAAGTTATCTGCCTGAGTCCGCACAGCTGGTTCTGTAGGGAAACCCTGGAGGGGCAACTCTTGCCCATGATGGCCTGACTCACTCCGGATGAGGTCGGTCCCGATGGTGGACTCGATGATCTTGTCAATGGCCGAGCCCAGGTCCGAGGAAGAAGCCGTGCAGTCGGACACCAGCATGTTGGGGTCTGGCAGTGCACTGGAGTGCACCAGGGCTGGGGGGCCACCCATCACCCCTGCCGCTGGCCCACGGGAAACAGAAGATGAGTCAGGGAGGTAGCCATGGGGCAGGGGGTCTGTGGTGGAGCTGCTCTCAGATACCTCCTCCTGGGGGTCAGGAAACAGGGAGAGAGGAAGCTTAGGAGCCAGGGATGGGGCTCCTTAAGGGCCCAAGGACATGGTGAGTAGAGCCACCCAACGCCCTCATACACACAGAAGACCAGTGGGAGAAGCCCTCTAGTCACAGAGCCTCCCCCAAGACAAGCCCCAGGGTCCCTGGGTCTGATCAGGTATAAGGCCCCATGTCTCTTGTCCCCACACAGAAGTCAGGTGAGGCTGGTTTCACCATGCTGTCAATGAGCTGTTCCCTCTGCCTGAAACGCTTCATAGCATCACACCATGGCTAATTCCTACTCAGACACTCAGCTGATACCTCTCCTGGGAAGCTGACCCTGACCCCCAAGGCCAAGTTAGGACCCCCTCTATCCTCAGCATTTTAGTTGCCCGTGTCCCCCTCATCACTTGATGGTTCACTATGCAGTATTATGGCTCCCAAGTCAGATTCCATCAGGGCCAGAACCACATCTCTCTTGCCTCTTGCTGTAACCCCAGGGTCGAGCACAAGCTGGGCACATGCCAAGCCCATCTCTGCTGACCCAATGAAATCCCTGGAGCCCCAGGTGGAGACTGTTGTTGTGTACCTCTATGATGTGATGTCCTGAAAATGATCACTATCTGGCAAATAATGACAGTGGTGAGGGTGTGGATATTTACTGAGTGCTGAGCCCCGTGTTAATTGCTTTGCATATATTCATTTAACCCTCAAAAAAAAAAAAAAAAACCTTTCTGAGGCAAACATTTATTATTCTCACTTTACACATGAGAAAACTGACAGCTAAAGCCTGAGGAGCTTATCTAAGACCACAGAGCTAGGAGGTGGCAGACCCATGAGACTATTTTATAAAGCGTTTCCAAGAAAATATCTGGTGGCAGCTCACAACGGAGCACCCTCAGGAGTAGGTATTTCTGCTCCATTTTACAGACAGAAGACTGAGGCTCCACGAGATCTCCCAGTGAATCAGCAGAAGAGCCAAGATGTGAACCAGGGCAACAGTGGAGAGCGCAGCCCACAGCCTAGATTTGAATCCTGACTCTGTGCCCGTTTGCTTCTCTGTAACATGTGGAAAGAGTGGTATGTGCCTTACAAGGTACGAGGTTTAAATAAGAAAACCCATGCTAGGGGCCTGGCATGGGGCCTGGGTCACAGTAAACCATAAACCAATTATTAGCTACAAGCAAGCCTGCTGGCTCCTTCCCCCTGACTGCCAAGCACTGCTGCCTGCGGTCGCTGCCTCCACCCAAGCGCGGTCCATACCAGCGAGCTGCTGCCGCGGTCCGAGCTCTGCCCCACGCCGGAATCGTCGGCCTCCGCTGGCCCCGGGGCGGCCGCGGCGTCGCTGCTGTCAGCCGACACGGCTTCCGAGGTGCCCACACCCAACCCGCTCTCCGTGGGCTCCTCGGGCCGGCCAGGCCTAGGGGCCGCGTCGCTACTGCTCTCCACCTCGTTTTCCTCCATCGGCTCGGAAGGCTGCCTGACAGGGGGGCCCAAGGTCCGGGGCCTTCACTCTGTGAGAGGAGGTGACCGGGGCTGGAACCGGTGGGCCTCATTCCGGGTCCCCGCGGCCCACTCAGCTGCGCCCATGTGCCCATTTCGCAGATGCAAACACTGAGTCGCCGACGGGGCGGGGCTTTCTAGGATACGGCGACGGGTTGCTTTGGAAAATCAGGACCAGGAAGCCTAGCCTCCCAGGATCCGGCCCTTCTCTCATCCTCGGGAGGGTGGTCAGTGGCGGGGAATCTTGACCCTTTTCTCCTCCCCTCCACAATTCCCGCAGAGTGGTTCCCTCTACGGTCCCTGTGTGGCCTCAGTGGTTCAGCCCTCCGGCCCCCGAGTCCCCCCGGGTGGAGGGTCGGTGGTACCGCCCGCAGGCCCCCAGGGTCAGTGGCTTGCTCCCCCCTCCCCTGGAGCCCATGCGGAGGGGGCTGACAGAGACGGTTCCGGGGCCTGGCGACTAGGGGCTGTCCCCGGCGCTGCCTGAGCTCCAGGCCCGACGCCATCTTGTGGCGGCGCCGGGTTTCCGCTCAGGCAAGTGCGAGAGCGACTAAAGGGCCTGGGACCCCGGGGCCCTGTTCGGACAGCCCCGCCGGCCCGGGACCTCGCCGCCGGGTCTCCCCGCAGTGTGGCCCCGCTTCCTAGCAGGGTGCGGTGTGGCGACCTGACTCTCCCCGAAGCTCACCTGACGCTTTCGCAGCGGTGTTCCTCTCCGACTCCGGCATCGACGAGGTCGCCATCCTCTTCCCCCCCGCGGCGGAGGGACCCATCGACCTCCCTGAGGCCGGGACTACTTCCTACGCCGGGCCGGAGAAGGACAGGCTTCCAATGTTCTGGAAGGTAGCCCCGAGGCCTGAAAATCATAATAGAGTCGTAAGAGAATCTGAGATTTTATATGTCGCTTAGTATGAGTGGAAGAATCCTCTATGGTTAGGGGCTACTTTATCTCAGGGCGGAGGAACACAGAGGAGTGGCTATGTGACGTCACTGCTGGACCCTTCCCTGGGCCGCAGGCCGGGGCGCGGCTGAGTCTGGCCCCACTTCCGGAGGCGTGGCTCCCGGTGGCCTGGCCACGCCCTTCCCGGAACAGCTCAGAAAGACGTGAAACGGAGTGTTTGGTTGGTGAGAAAGAAATAAATGTTATCGGTCTTTTCGCCTGCCTTTTAAGCGGTTACTTTACGCTTTTCATCGAACCTAATCAGATCCTTCCCGATTAGGTTTGACGTGTCCTGGGAAGAGGGAAGCATATAATCCTTGTTTTACAGATGGGGAAACTGAGGCCCTGAGATGGGAGGTGGCTGGTCCAACCTCATGTCAAGTAGAGGGACTTGGGATGCAAGTCCCGGTTGCTGGAGTTGGGGAAACGGAGAAGAATCAGCGCCCAGCCCTTGCTGAGCTTGGTACACATATTTATTATATAATGGAGCTGGAAGTGAAGACATTCTCCATATTTTCCTCTGTTCAGTGTACGTGGTGTAGATGTACTTAAAGGTCTGCCACCTTTCAGAAAGGTATGATCGCCCTTCTGATGCCCGAAATACCACTTTTGGCAGTACCCTCAGTTTAAGCCTTTTTAGCATTTTGCACAGAAGCCTGGCGCTGGGGTTTGCCCCCAAAGTCTCTGTGTTGCATAAGTTGCTTTCGTCAGTTGAAAAATACAAATTTGCCAGGGGGGTGGGGAGGGGGAGGAAATCTAAAAAAAACTCGTGCAAAAAGTTTAAAAAGACAGGGTGCTTTGAGCTGTTACGATCTGTTTTACCCGAGTATGAGGGCGTTTCCCTGGTTCTTTCCTAGGAGCAGGTTTTGTTAAGGGGAATAGAGCATGAGGTCTCTGGATTGGCTGTGCCCCCTCATTCCCCCTCATCCCCATTCAGCAAGACCCAGCTCCCAGAGCAGCCCTGGAGAGCTGGGTAAACACGGGCATGATAGCAGGTTGGTTTTGTACCCACTAGGCAGTTTTCCAACCTGATTCCTCAGCCCTGCAGAGCTGCCTCCAACCCCCCACCCCCATCCCATCCCATGTGAGTAGGATATATCTTGCCTTCGAACAAGTCACCTCCCTCAAGGATGTTGGAGGACTCAGGAGGACGCTGTCCATTCTCATCCCCAGCTGGACTAAGTCTTCATTCCTAACCTTGGCCTTTGCCACCAAATCACAAGATTGCAGAATGTCATGATACAGAAAGTAATAGCTTTGTCATGGAGCTCAAGACCAGAGAGGGAAAGCTTATGGCCCGGAGTATGACTCTGTTTTGCCAAAAGGTTTACTATCGTTTTAGGTTCAAAGTATTCATTAACAAAAGAAACTACTTGTCACACACAATAAGTAATATCAATATTTTATAAAAGACTATTTGACTTAATTTCAGTATCCAGTCATGAAAAGAAACAGAAACAATAGAGCAACAGCACGTTCATCACCAAATTGGGCCGACCAACATCCAGACTTAGTGCTGGCAAGTCCCTCATTAATAGCAATCTGGAGTCCCAGTTGGAAAAGGGTCTTGGGTGGTGCGTCCACCCCCAGGAGAGACTTCAAACTGAAGTTTCCGGGGTTCCCCTTTATAATCCCAGGCTGCAAACTGATAGCATCCTCCATTTGCGTAGAAAAATGCAACTCTGGTTTTATTTTAACCTTTTTTACAATGCTGTTTGTTTCACCTTGTGAGTCATAGGGTTTTGTTAGACCCCAGGGTGATTGGCCAGACCTCCAGGGGCTCAATTGACAGACTCACTCCTTTTCTTATCTAAAGTCCTGCCTGACCTGCTGTGCTTGCAGGCAGGCATGGAATCTGAGCAGGGTCCAGGCAGGTCAGAAGCAGGTCAGAGGCCTGCTCTCTAACTTCTGAAGCCTGAACAAGACTTCCTTCATTTTAATTTTCCTAACAGACTCCTTGAAACAACATATCAGAATTCTTCCATTGCAAAGACAAGCCAATCTGGTTTTCTGACTACCAATCGAGAGCTCTTCTCACCAGAACATGCAGTGTGTAGTTACGGCCTCAGCTTTGATGGGACGATTTCTAGAAGCAGTGATGGGGCTCTGGGTCAGGACATTCAAGTAGACCATTGAGAAAAATACTGAGGAGAGGAGCCAAGAGGGAAAGCACTCTCCTTGTGCATCTGACTCAAGCCAGGCAATGCGTGTGTGCTTTGCTGCATCACAGTACCTTAAAGAAGCTGGGGTTGTTCTAGTCGTCCATGGTAGAGAGGAAGCTGAAGCTCAGAGAGGGAAAGTGACTTGTCCAAGGTCATACAGCCTAGAGGATAGAACTGGCGTATGGGTGCAGGTCTCTCTGATTCCAAAGCCCCAAGCAATTTAAGTACCATATGAGGTATGACAAAGCTACGACAAACCTAGACAGCGTATTAAAAAGCAGAGACATTACTTTGCCAACAAAGGTCTGTATAGGCAAAGTGATGGTTTTTCCAGTAGTCATGTATGGATATGAGAGTTGGACCGTAAAGAATGGTGAGCACCGAAGAACTAATGCTTTTGAACTGTGATGTTGGAGAAGACTCTTGAGAGTCCCTTGGACTGCAAGGAGATCAAACCAGTCAATCCTAAAGGAAATCAACCCTGAATATTCATTGGAAGGACTGGATGCTGAAGCTGAAACTCCAATACTTTGGTCACCTGATGAGAACTGACTCATTGGAAAAGCCCTGACGCTGGGAACGATTGAAGGCAGGAGGAGAAGGGGACGACAGAGGACGCGAGATGGTTAGATGGCATCACTGACTGGATGAGCATGAGTTTGAGCAAGTTCCAGGAGATGGTGAAGGACAGGGAGGCCTGGCATGCTGCAGTTCATGGAGTGTGAAAGAGTCGGACACGACTGAGCAACTGAACTGAACTGATAAACGTACGGCTTAAGAAACTCAGTGCCAGTGATTGTATTAAGCACTTTACCTATATGTATTTATCGTCACAACTACTCTATGAAGTAGTTGCCATCATTATTTCCATTTTAGATATGAGAAAACAGGCACAGGACAATAAAGGAATAGAAGTAAGGGTGGAACTGGGATTGAGAATCAGGCCGTCTGGCTCTAACCTCTGTACTTTACAGAGCTGCACAGCTTTTGGGGTCTAACCCAGGCATCCTGCAGTGGAAGCATGCAGTCCTAACCAGTGGACCACCAGGGAATTCCCTCCCTGGTTCTTAGAGATCCTTGAACTCTCTTTTCTTGAGCCAGGCAGTGTAGTTACTATTTTCCTGTTTTACAGAGGAAAAAACTGAAGCCTAGAGAGCAAATACCTTGCTCAGGATCAATCACACAGTAAGTTTCCTGGTCTAATGGAAAGAGCTGGGATTCTAGGCCAGACCTCCTGTAGCAAATAACAATCATATTAGCAAATGTTTACTGAGCACTTACCAAATACCAAGTGCTTCAATCGCATTTTAAACCTGTAATCATCACAACCAGAGATCCTTAGTACTCTCAGCTTTGCCAGGTTGCAGAGGAGGACACTGAGGCTTGGGAGCAGTCAAATGACTGCTCAAGGTCATGCACTTGATGGTCAGTAGAGCTGGGGCTCAAAGCCTGGTATCCTGACTCCCAGCCCAGTCCAGGGTTCCTGCCACTGTGCTGGGTGCCCCAGGAGGGCAGCACAGGTAGGGGCAGGTGGTCCGCAGGGGAGTGCTCTGGGGCACCTCTCTGCCTTCTCTGTCTTCTCTCTCTATGGGTTTAGTGAAACCTGTTCTTGAAAGATCTATTTATAGCTTAAAACCATACCACCACTTGGGATAATAAGTCCCTTAAATTGACTCCCCGTGGTATAGATTAAGAATTCATTTTATTTGTCCTAAGTCTTTCTCTGTCAGGATTGGTGGAGGGGGAGGAGGAAGTGAGAAAAGGCCCCAGGCCCAGAACACTCAGAAAACGGGCTCTAGTCCAAATAGTGTTTACCTGATGCTGGCAATTCCTGAGACCCAGGCAGCGGGTGACATTTATGCACACAGCTCATCTGATCAGTACAGAGACATGAGGGGTAGGCAGTGCCTGGGTTTTCATGTCTTTTAATCTGCCTTGTTTCCTGTGAGCTTCCCAACACTTAGCACAGTTTTGTAGTTACAAGGAATCTACTAGATACTTATTTGTGAAATGATGGAATGAACCTCCATTTTATGGACAAGGAGACAGAATATCAGAAGTCTGGCTAGGAAAACAAGACGGGAGCCAGACAATTCTAAAGAGGGAATTGGGGACTACTTGGTGATCCAGTGGCTGGGACTCCACGCACCCAATGCAGAAAGCCTAGGTTCAATCCATGATTGGGCAACTAAACTAGATCCCACATGCCACAACTAAGAGTTCACATACGACAATCAAAAAGAACCCAGTTAAGACCCGGTGCAGGCCTTCCCTGGTGGCTCAGTGGTAAAGAATCCGCCTGCCAATGCAGGAGACATGGATTCGATCTCTGATCTGGGAAGGTCCTACATACTTGCTGCTGCTGCTGCTACTAAGTCGCTTCAGTCGTGTCCAACTCTGTGCCACCTCAGAGACAGCAGCCCACCAGGCTCCCCCATCCCCGGGATTCTCCAGGCAAGAACACCGGAGTGGGTTGCCATTTCCTTCTCCAATGCATAAAAGTGAAAAGTGAAGTCGCACAGTCATGTCTGACTCCCAGCGACCCCATGGACTGCAGCCTACCAGGCTCCTCTGTCCATGGGATTTGCCAGGCAAGAGTACTGGAGTGGGTTGCCATTGTCTTCTCCACCTACGTACTTGAGAGCAACTAAACCTGTGAGCCACTATTGAGCCTGTGCTCTAGAACCCGGGAGCCGAATCTACTGAGCCCGCATAGCACGACTACTGGAGCTTCCGTGCCCTAGAGCCCGTGTTCTGCAGCAAGAGAAGCCACCACAGTGAGAAGCCCGAGCACTGCAACTAGAGAGGAGCCTTTGCTTGCTGCATCTAGAGAAAAGCCTGCACAGCAACAAAGAACCAGCACAGCCAGAAATAATACAATTTTTAAAAAGAGACCTGGTGCAGTCAAATACATTTTTAAAAATAAATATTTTTAAAAAGAGGGACTCTAATTTGGAGGATTAGAAACAAAATTGTTAGAAGGGCTGAAGGAGTGACTAAGGGAAATTGAAAACCTGAGATGAGCAACACAGGAAGGCCATGCCCTCCTCGAGGGCCAGCATTATAGACAGGAGCTGGCACCACCTAGCCCAGGAACTGAGGGCCACCCAGAGAAGAGCTGGGACCACAGGCCTTTCTAGCAGGTTCTGCAAACATGGAGGAGAGACTCTGGCTGCTGAAGTCATCCCCTCCCTTCCCTCGAGGCTGAGAGAGATGGGATTAGAAACTCTGGCTTTTCCCTCATCTTGTGGCTCAGATGGTAAACGTCTGCCTGCAATGCGAGAGACCCAGGTTCGATTGCTGGGTCGGGAAAATCCCTTGGAGAAGGAAATGGCAACTCACTCCAGTACTCTTGCCTGGAAAATCCCATGGACAGAAGAGCCTGGTAGGTTACGGTCCATGGGGTCGCAAAAAGTCGGACACGATTTCACTTTAACTTTCACTTTATTCTCTGATCTCTCACCAAAGTTTCCCATTGGCTAAACGGAGCCAGAAGCTAATTAGCAAGGGAGCCCAGGAAACATGGTTTGCCATATGAAGTGGAACAGGAGAAGGGCAGAGAATAAATTTGAAATAAACAGAAAAATTGGACTCTGTAGTCCCATACCTAGGACGAGGCCATGATGTATGTGTTGTCAGACAACCTCCCTCCCTCCCAACAACTCCAAATGATTCTCCTCCGTTTTTCATCTTTCCACTTCCAGCTTGAGTATCACTGCCTCCAGGAAGCCTTCCAGGACTCCTCCTCTGTAGTTACTATCACCCTAGTGTCAGTTCCCCTAGCACACTCCAAGTGTCACTGTCATAACATATACTGCAGTTCGAGGTGGTCAGTTACCCACTGCCCTCCTCAGTAGATTGAGCCTCTCAAGGCCGACGTGAGTCTGATTTCTTTCTCTGTTGGGAAGAAAATGGTTATTAAATGAGTTAGCTCTCTGTAGGTGTGAAGTGGGATCTGGAGTCAGGCCAAACCTAGGCTCCAAATATCCTAGAACCTACATTTATATGTTCTGTGACCTTGGACAGCATTCATTCCCTCTGAGTCTCAGTTTCCTCATCTGTAAAATGGGAACAACATTAGAAACTTGGAGGAAGGAGTAAAAGATAGACTCTATGGCAGCCCAGTGAAGCTCAGGCTCTGGGATCAGACTGTCTACAGTCAGCCCCCTTCTCCTCTTTTTTTTTTAAATTAATTTATTTTTAATTGGGGGATAATTGCTTTACAATATTGTGTTGGTTTCTGCCATACATCAAGATGAATCAGCCATAGGTATACATATGTCCTCTCCCTCTTGAACCCCCCTCCCACTTCCCAGCCCATCGCAACCCTCTAGGTTGTCACAGAGCACCGGGTTGGGCTCCCTGTATCATACAGCCAATTCCCACCACGTATCTATTTCACATATGGCAATATATATCCCCTGCTCCTCTCTATGTTACTTAACTTCCCACATCTCTGTTCCCTCACGTTTAAGTTAGAGGTGATATTCATGCTTCAGGTGGAATCTTTGAGGATTACATGAAGCCGTGAATGGGAAAGAGTACAAGTGCTCGGGAAGTGGGCATAGTAGCATAGCGTTGGTCCATAGCCCCAGGGGCTGAACACTGACTAGGTAGGTTCTCAGTGATGCGCTTCAAACAGGGCTGTTGTCTGTGAACCACTGCTGCCCCATTCCCAAGAACAGTTTCTGGGAACCTTCCCTGGCGGTCCAGTGGTTAAGACTCTGTCTTAAAAAAAAAAAAAAAGACTCTGTCTTGCAATGCAGGGTACACAGGTTCAATCCCTGGTCAGGGAACTAAGAACCCATCTGCTGTGGGGCAAGCCCTTGCGCCACAACGGAAGATCCTTGCATGAGGCAATGAAGATCCCATGTTCCTCAACTAAGGCCCAATACAACCAAATAAACCAATAAAGTGTTTTTTTTTTTTTTTTAAAGAACAGTTCCTGGCACATGTGTGTGTTGAGTTGCTTCACTTATGTCCAACTCTTTGTGACTGGAGACTCCTCTGTCCATGGGATTCTCCAGGCAAGAATACTGGAGTGGGCTGCCAGTATTCTCCAGGGGATCTTCCTGACCCAGGGATCGAACCCCGAACCCAAGTCTCTTATGATTCCTGCATTGGCAGGCGGGTTCTTCACCACTAGCACACCGCATAGGTGCTCGATCCATCTCTGATGGACCACTGAACAGTGGCTGAGTTACATACGGTGATGTTATTCTGTCTGTGAGCCAGCACCCCAGGAAACACAAAGGATGCGGCTTCTACACCAGCCCAACCCTGGCTCAGAGACATCTTGGAAGAGAAGGTGGGGACAAAGGTCTGGAGCAAAGGAATCTAATATTTCTTGAGCACCTACTGTGTACCAGATGCTGTACACACATTATGGCATTTCATCCTCACAGGAGTCTGCAAAGCACTGATCGTTACCCCATTTTAGAGGTGATGAAATAGGAATGTAGGGAGGTGATGAAACTCACCCAAGGTCATGCAGAAAGGAAGGGGCACAGCGGGATAGAACTCTGGACTATCTGGCTCCAAACTCCTGTTCCTTCTACAATACTAGCTGCTTCCCAGAGGGCAAGGGGATGGAAACTGACCTCCCAGCCCTACAGAAACCCCCAGGAGCCAACACTGAGGCCAGGCTCAGGCTGAGTGACGGCTTAAGAGCACAACTTTGACAGCTGTGCCGAGGCTGGCCTGGAAGCAAGTGGTGCTAAACTCGGGTGCCTGGGAAGAA
Organism: Bos indicus; assembly: GCF_029378745.1. NCBI lineage: Eukaryota > Metazoa > Chordata > Mammalia > Artiodactyla > Bovidae > Bos > Bos indicus. The sequence continues at coordinate 74,741,605 of NC_091772.1, forward strand.
GAACTGTGATTATAAAGACAAGAGCTGTCCAAGGGCTGCAGCAGGGAGCCACAGAGGTGCTGGGCCCCTGAATAGAATACCCTTGGGTCCCACCCCCCCAACAGAAAAAGCTCCCTCCTAACTGACTCTGTGACCTTGAGCAAGGCACTTAGCTGTCTTAGTTCAGCATCCTCATTTGTCACAGAGGGTCACCACACCTGCTGGGGTGCCACGGAACTACACAAGGCAATGCAAAGAGACAGAACTGGGGAAGTCCAGGCCAGTTGTATGATGTGCGGCAAGTCGCTCCACTCCCTGAGCCTCAGTGTCCCCAGCTGTATAATGGGCATAGTACATGCCTCCGCAGATTGCCATGCGTGCGAGCTAAGTCGCTTCAGTCGTGTCCGACTCTTTGCAACCCCATTGGACTGTAACCCTTCGGGCTCCTTTGTCCATGGGATTCTCCAGGAAAGAATACTGGAGTGGGGTTGCCATGTCTTCCTCCGGGGGAATATTCCCAACCCAGGGATAGAACCTGCACCTCTTATGTCTCCTGCATCGCAGGTGGGTTCTTTACCACTAGCACCACCTGGGAAGCTCGCCCCGCCCCCGGTTGCCATGAGGATGTACCAGTAAGGTACTGTGCTGTAGACTAGAGCTGCCTGTGTTCAAATAACACTCCACCAACGGCAAGCTGTGAGCCTTCAGGCAAGTCGCTTGATTTCTCCATGCCTCAGTTTCCTCCTCTGTAAAGTGGAGGTGAATATAAGTGCACTCACTGCATGGAGTTGTGATGATTAAGGGATATAATCAACGGAAAGAACACATAACAGCTGCTGATACAAGCAAGCTCTGTGTCTCCGTGAGAAACCATCAGCCTTGGGTCTGGCATCTAATAGTAAGGAGTCCTTGCTGCATGTCAGGCACCACTTTAATCCTCAAAGCAATCCTATGAGGTAGGTGACATTCCTGTCCCATTTTATTCATGAGGAATCTCAGAGTTTTACAGAGGTCCAATGACTTGACAGAGGTCACACAGAGATCAGAGGATAAACTAGGATTTGAGCCCCACAGATTCTCAAAGGCACTGCTTTATCGCTAATAAAGGCTCCACGAAAGGGAACTATTAGAATGTCTGTTTTATGTGTGAACGTTTTTGGAAAGCAAAGAGATGGCTGTTATTTGTATCCCAGCGGCGCTGGCCTTAAAATGAGCGCTAGAGGTTGAGGGGAAAGGCTGGGGAAGGGGCGAGGGGCGTGGAGGGATGGGGAACAGATTGTTTCAGTTTTCCTTTATTTCCAGCAGGGGGCGCCCGCTGCCTCCCTCACGGCTCCCAGACCAAAACCGGGCCCTTGGGCTGGTGGCTTGTGCAGCAGCCGGTCCAGGCCGACCTTGGGGATCACGAGAAAGGGCAGCAGCAACGACAGTGTTAGCCTGTGCAAAGCCAGGGACATGCCAAGAGTGGCTTGCCTCCCCTAGGTCCCCAAACCGGACTGCCAAGCGGCAACGCCCAGAGCTTCTGAAAGATGCTTTAGCCCGTGAAGCAGCTCTCCTCCGTCAGAACCTTCTCCGTTAAGAGCCAGGGGTCTGAAACTTTTAAAACTTCAAAGAAATACTGTGTGAGAGTGAAAATCAATAAACTGGAGCTATAGATATTAACACAGATAACACTCAAAAACGTAATGTTGAATGGCAAAGCAAGTTGCCAAAGGCACAGAGTTTCATGAGGGAGATGGGAGAGTCCAAGGCAAGAATACTAACCCCCATTTGCATCCCACCTCTCCTCCTCTTTCGTGTGTGGGCACGCTGGCTCCGGTTCAGGTCCATTTACTCCCTACCCCATCCCTCACCAACAGCGGGTTCTTGGTCACGCTGGCCTGGGGGTACCCGCCTAGGTAGATGGCCCACCCTCAGGAGGCTGGACCTTGGAGTCCCGTACAGGATGAGCAATCCCAGGCTCATTGCTGTGGGGCTGAAAGTTCTGGGGTCCCCAGTACCCTGAGTGCGACCTCGAAGAGGCTCACAGGCCCCAAGTGTGCATATTCCCTTGAACTCCTTACCCCATGGAAAGAAGCACAGAGAAGGGTCAGAAGGAGACCCCTCCTCTAAAGCTTGGGGACCAAGACTGGACTTGCTGGGTCTAAGAGTCATACTATATAAATTAACACTATTTTTATATAAAGGAAAACATCCAAAACGAGATGTTTCTTATTGGTAGATATGGAAGTTATAAAAGATTTTTTTAATGGAATAAAAACATGTGTGTCTGATATCATCACATGTAGAATGGTGTTATCTCTAAGGGAGGGAGGAGGGGAGTGGATCATAGAAAGGTACACTGCTGCTGCTGCTGCTAAGTCGCTTCAGTCGTGTCCGACTCTGTGCGACCTCAGAGACGGCAGTCCACCAGGCTCCCCCGTCCCTGGGATTCTCCAGGCAAGAACACTGGAGTGGGTTGCCATTTCCTTCTCCAATGCATGAAAGTGAAAAGTCAAAGTGAAGTCGCTCAGTCGTGTCCGACTCTTAGCGACCCCGTGGACTGCAGCCCACCAGGCTCCTCCGTCCATGGGATTTTCCAGGCAAGAGTACTGGAGGGGGGTGCCATTGCCTTCTCCGAGAAAGGTACACAGAGGTCTTCAAATTGCATCCATCATGTTAAATTACTTAATCTAGGTGGTGGGCACCTGAGTTTGTTTCATTATTTTCTATAATCTGCCGATGCCTCAATGATTTCATAATTTAAAAATTAACCTTAAAAAGTAATATATACAATAATTAATCTATGTTTATTGTTAAAAAAATTTGAGAAATACAAAAAGACACGAAGTTGAGGTAGAACTCTCTCTCCATGTCAACCCATCTCAGTGTGACTTCCTAGCGGTAACTGCTGTCGTCGGGTCCTTTTGCATTCTCCAGAAATGTTTTAAGAATCTGCACGGGAGCTTCCCTGTTGGTCCAGTGGTTAAGACTCCAGACTTCCACTGCAGGGGGCACAGGTTTGATGCTCGGTCGGGGAACTAACATCTTGCATACTGCGTGGTGCAGAAATAAAAAAATTCAGAAAAAAAGGCTCTACACACACTGTATATATAATACTCATTGTAGACATTGCTCCCCACACACACACACACACAATAATTCTTGGATAGTTTTCCGTAAGCACATCTAGGCATATCTCATTCTTTTTCAATGACTGGGTAGGATTCCACTTTATCAAAATACCATATATAATCAGTTCCCTATTAATGGGCGCTTCTGTTCCTTGTTTGCTATTATAAACAGTTTGGCAATAAACACCTTTGACTTATATTTGCTTGAGTTGCAAAATACAATGTATACATGTGTAAAGTACAATGAATACATGTGTAAGTATACTTGTAAGAAAAAAATCTTAGCAGTAAAATTGCTGAGTCAAAAGTTATGTGCATTTAAATTATTTCCAAAGTACATTCTCAAAAGTTCCCATTCTATTTACATTCTTAGCATTGATATAGGAGAAGGAAATGGCAACCCACTCCAGTATTCTTGCCTAGAGAATCCCGTGGACAGAGGAGCCTGGTGGGCTGCCGTCTGTGGGGTCGCACAGAGTCGGACACGACTGAAGCAACTTTGCAGCAGCAGCAGCAGCAGCATTGATATAAGATGTTGTCTGTTGCTCCATGCCCCTATTGATTTGGAGGTACTCTTTGTATATGAATTATTTGTCTCCCCTTTGTGTTGCAAATTTTTCCCATTCAAGCATTTGGGTTTTTTTTTAGTTGACTTTAAAAATTATATTCTTATTTATCTTTATGGAAGTAAAATTCACATAAAATGAATTATTTTAAAATTTACAATTCAGTAGCATTTCATACATTCATAACATTGTGCAACCACCACATCTATCTAGTTTCAAAACATTTTTTATCACCTCAAAAGAAAACCTCGTATTCGTTGAACAATCTGGCTCCATTCTCCCTGCCCATTAGGGCCATTTTGAGTTTTGGCTATTTATTTTTCTGTATTAAAATCCATTAATTTTGTGTGTGTGTGACCATACCATATGGGCTTGCAGAACCTTAGTTCCCCAAACAGGGATCAAATCCTTGCCCCCTGTAGTGGAAGGGTAGAGTCCTAACCACTGGACCACCAGGGAATTCCCAAAATTTATTAGTTTTTTCTGTAATAGCTTTGATTTTCTCTCATGCATAGAAGTAAATGCTTTCCTCACTAGAAGATTATTAAACAGCAAATAATTTTAAAATTACTGTGAATGGTTAGTGAAATCTGAAGACCTGGAAACCACTGTTCTGAACCACCCTCTTTAGCGTGAGTTCCCTGAGAGCAAGGGTCTCCCCTGGTCCCCATCTCTAGCACCAAGCACAAAGTTAGAGAATAAGTATTCAGCAAATGTTTTTGTTAAAGGCAATTCCTACCTCAAGATTATAAAGAGAAAATGTCTCACATTCTCTTGTAGTCCTTTTAGAGTGTTTTTTTCTTAATTAAAATTTTTATCCATCTGGAATTTATTTTGGTGATTGGAAGGAGGTAGAGATACAGCTTTATTTTTTTTCCAAATGGCTAGCCAGTTGAACCAACACCATACTGAATAGTCTGTCTTCCTCCACTAATTTGAAATGCCACCTTTAGCAGATACTACATTCCCACATGTCTTCAGCTCTATTTCTGGCTTCCCTCTCCCGTCCCGGTGACCTCTCTGTCTGGGATGCTGTCTTTCAAAGCTCCCTAGGTGATTCGGGTACAACCCATCTGCAGTTGGGGCTTATCTACCATGAGATATGTTTTCAGATTCTCAGTGAAATGAAGGGTCATTAAGTTAAATGTTATTTGATGGGCCCATCTTCTATTTTGAGATTATGTCTTTATGAAACTGTTTCTTTAACATTTTTCAAACAAACGAATGCCAAGGAAATTCCCTGGCGGTCCAGTGGTTTGGTCTCTGCACTTCCACTGCAGGGGGCACAGTAGAGAGTCATCCTGGTTTCTTTATTTTAAAGTACATTTTAAAGGAGTTTAATGTACATAGAGAAACACACACAAATCTTAAGTGTGCAGCTTGATGAATTCTCTTTAAGTAAAACACACCTCTGTGTGTGTCTTAGGGCTGCTGTAACAAATGACCACAGACCTAGTGGCTTAAAATAACAGAAATTTATTTTCTCAGTTCTGGAGGCTGGAAGTCTGAGATCAAGGTGTTCCCAGACGGGCTTAGCTCTAAGGGCTCCAGGGGAGAATCCTTCCTTTTGCCTCTTCCAGCTTCTGGTGGTTCCGAGAGTTATCAGCTGTGGCAGCATTGCTCTGATCCTTCCGCCTCTAGCTTCACGCGGCCTTCTTACCCGGGTCTCTGGTTCCCAAATTTCCCTCTGCTTTTCTCTCACAAGGACAGCAGTCATTGGATTTAGTGCCCACTTGCCTGGAGAATCCCAAGGATGGGGGAACCTGGTGGCTGCCGTCTATGGGGTCACACAGAGTCGGACACGACTGAAGTGACTTAGCAACTGATGCAGAATGATCTCATTTCTAACTCCCTCACTTAGTTAACCTGGAAAGACCTTTCCAAGTAAGGTTGCATTTACAGATGCCAGAATACTGGAGTGGGTAGCCTATCCGTTCTCCAGGGGATCTTCGCAACCCAGGAATCGAACTGGAGTCTCCTGCATTGCAGGAGGATTCTTTACCCTCTGGGCTATCAGGGAAACCCCACAGGTGCCAGGAAGATGCATCTCTTTGGCAGGGGGTGGGGGTGATGGAGGGGGATGAGGAACAAGGCAACCCACTCTACCATCATGTAACCAACATCCCATATGAAGAACCAGAACATCAGCACAGCCCCCAACACCCATCATCTCTGCCTGGCAGGGGGGTAAACTGCCATCATGACTTATTTTCCCCTCAACTTTTTATTTTGAAAAATTCTCAAACTTTCAGAAAAGTTACAGGAATAGTACATCGAACAATCCTCTAAGCTTCAGCTAGATTCACACATTCAACTGTTAACACATCAACACACTTGCTTTCCCTTTGTCTCTCTCTCTATATATATATACATATTTATATAATAACATTTTTTCTGAGCCACAAGGAAGTTAGTTGCAGATGTCATCATAGTTTATCCTTAAATCCTCCACTCCGTAATCTCCAAAAAACAAGGGCAGTCTCCTACCCAAAGTGAAGTGAAGTGTTAGTTGCTCAGTCATATCGGACTCTTTGGGACCCCATGGACTGCAGCCCACCAAGCTCCTCTGTCCATGGAATTCTCCAGGCAAGAATACTGGAGTGGGTTGCCATCTCCTTTTCCAGAGGTTCTCTCTGACCCAGGGATCAAACTTGTCTCCTGCATTGCAGGCAGATTCTTTACCGTCTGAGACACCAGGGAAGCCCAGTCTCCTACATACAACTGTCCAATATGTAATCTATTTTCAAATTTTTCCAGTTGTCCCACACATATCATTTAATGTGGATTTTTTTTTTTTTTGGCTGCACTGGGTCTTCGATCTTCATTGCAGTACACAGGATCTTCGGTTGTGGCCTGCAAACTCTTGGTCGCAGCATGCAGGATCTAGTTCCTCCAGCCAGAATCGAATCTGGGCCCTCTGCATTGGGAGCACAGAGTCCCAACCACTAGACCGCCAGGGAAGTCCATTTAATGTGGGCTTTTTAAAAAATGAGAATCCAATCGAGAATTTCATATCACTCTTAGCGTTCATGTTCTGTTTTTAAAATCATTGTTATTGCTTTTGTAATTTTCTGGCAAGATGGAGAGTTGGCAATCTTATGTCAATTCCCAAACACTTTGGGAAAAGTACTGGTCCTGGGAGTCCCTGCTCTTGGCCAGCAGCGCAGTCCAAAGGACATTTGTGGTGATGATCTATGGTTTGTGCTGTTCAGTATGATTGCAAACAGCCACATGTGGCTTTTGAGCATTAGAAATGTGGCTAATGAAACCAGGGAATGGATTTTCAAATTTCATTTAATTTTAATTAAAACAGCCACACGAGCCCTGTGGCCATCAGTTCAGATGGCTTGGGTCTAGACCAGCTAGAGCACAGGCTCAGGCAGAGTGTGGGTCTGAGTTCTCTTGTCCACCCCCACAGAGGTGCTGAATGGTGGGAGGAGGGGAGAGGGGGGGGCCCTGAGGTCTAAGGTGGCTTTCCCATCTTGCTGGCCCAGCAGCTTCATGTCATTCCTTCCTCAGTGCTCCATGCATATTTATTGAGGACCTACTATGTGCTAGGCCTGAGAATAAGGTTTGAACAGTCTCTGATGTAGTTTTGTCAGAAAGTGAAAGTGTTAGTCACTGAGTCGTGTCCAATTCTTTGTGACCCCAGGGACTGTAACCCACCAGGCTCCTCTGTCCCTGGAATTCTCCGGGCAAGAATACTGGAGTGGGTTGCCATTTCCTTCTCCAGGGGATCTTCCCAACCCAGGGATTGAAACTGGGTCTCCCTCATGGCAGGCAGACTCTTTACCAACTGAGCCACCAGGGAAGAATTGGTTTTGTCAGAATGGATGATAAATGTCTGGGGACATGTTTGTCTCACACACCCATTTGCCTCTTCCTGAAGTCAGGTGCCTGGCTTGGCTCAGTTACTAGTTAAATAGTTTTTGGAATGAATGAATGAATGGGATGAATGCAAGTGGGGGGTAGAGTTTGGGGTGGTAGAGGCTTCCAGATTTCATCTGAGAGGCCAGTACAGGATGGACAGGAGAGAGAATGCTGTTTACTGAGAAAGGGCTGGCTCAGCTCAGGAGACCATACTTCCTGTTCAGGTGCTGGCCCTGACTTGCTCTGTATTCTTGGCAAATCTCTTCCCTCCTCCAGGCCTCAGTTTTCTCAGCAGTAAAAAAGAGGTGGTTGGGCTAAGATGAGAGTTCAGGACTCCTCTTGGGGTCAAGGTCAGGGTCAGCAGAGGTGGGGAACTGCCGAGCATTTCCTCTTAACCTTTGGTTAGGCTGCGGTACCCTTGAAATCAGTTCCTTGAAAGGGTTCAGGGGCTTCAAAAGTTGGGGAACCCCTGAGCCAGAAGAGGCTCCCAGAGTTTGTAAGGTCAGACTCAGGACAGCTTGAGCGGGGTTTTGGGGAAACTCCTTGGCTCTCTGCTCTGGGGCTGCACCTGCCGGAAGGTGTGCTTGCCAGGACCTTTCCTCTGAGATGACAATACAGTCTGCAAAGCATGGGGGTGCGGTTTGGGAAGTGAGCCTTGAATGTGGGGGTAAAAGGGGAGGGGTGTGTACATCTCACCCACACAGGGACTAAAGAACTGGAGCCTCAGGGTGTGTGCAACTTGCCTCGCCCACCCATGGGTGACTCAGGCTGAAACTGGATGCTGTGTAAGGCACACACACTGTCTAAGCTCCTTGGACAGTATCTAGAGAGTTCTTAATTGCCTTCACTAATACTGCCACTCTGACAGATGGGCCCAAACTGGAGGTTGTCAAAGCTGCAAAACCCTGCTCCATTTTCACATGGCAAACTCCTATTCACTCCTCAAAACCCAGCTTGGGTGTTGTTCCCTCTGAAGACTTCCCTGACCTCTGTCCTCTCTCCCATACAGTTAATCCTACCGTTTTCCAATGTGCACACTCTGGACCCAGACTGCCTGGCTTTGAATCCCTACTCTGCCACCTAATAGCTGTGATATCTTAGAAAAGTTACTTAACTTTTCTGTGTCTCTATTTCCTTCTCTGTGAAATGGGAAAAATAATAGTACTCACCATATTGCACAGTCATATGATTAAATGAATTCATTCATAGAAATATTTAGGACAGTACCTGAGCTCAATAAAAAGCCGACCATTATTACTATTGTTTTTATGTTTAAGAAGTATCTGTGAATATAGTGAACACAGCAGATAAGGGCCCTGCCCTCATAATGATTTCAGCCTGTGGGGGAGAAATAGATGAATAAACAGGAAATTCACTCTGAATTATGAAAAATGCCACAATAAGGGAAGTGGTGAGTTGAGAGGAATCATGCGAGCACGGAAGAACCCCCCTTCCCAGGTCTGGGTGGTCAGCAGCATTTTTTTCTGGAAGAAATGACATCTCAGCTGAAATCTAAAGGATGAATAAGAGTTGGCCAGCATAGGGGGAGGGTAGAGACAGGAGACGTGGGAAGGGTTTGAGGTCGGGGAGGCGAGTGGAAAGTGCAAACGCCCAGAAGCCAGAGGATGAGTTTGGAGGGATAGAGCAATGCAGTGGGTGGGCGGGTGCCCTTGGCGTGCACTCTGGTTATTGAATTATTGAATGCAGGTCTTTGGGGCCCATCTCCGTCCTTGTTCGTGAGCTCCTTCAGAACAAAGCTCACGTCCTCTTTCATTCCATCTGCCCAACTCCCAGCACCCAGCCTGGCACTCAGCAGGGCCTCCATAAATGTTTGCCAAATGGAAATGAGAGATGAGAACCTTGCCTTTCCCATCAGGGAGCCATCTCCGGCAACCTTTTCCTTTGTTTATACTTGTGAGTTAGGCATTCTTAATAGCCTTGCAGAGTCAAGTTCATGTGTGTGTTCTGAATTGTCATCTGCTGTGCACCCCAGACTCCTGTGAGTAGGATGGTTCTGTCAGGACAAAGTCAAGTTTCTGACCCAACAAGGTGACCACAGCCCCCACTCCTATGAGGCCCTCTCCCTCCACCTTTGGTGTCTGTAAGCTATCAAGCTTCAATGTGAATGCAGATGGCCTGGGGTCCACGCAGGTGATGCAGATTCTGACCCAGCAGGTCTGGGACCCAGCCTGAGAGTCTACATTTCTGACAAGCTCCCAGGGGATGCAGATGCTGTAGGTCCATGAATTATACTTTGAATATCATGATCCTAGACAACAACTGGGGCTTCCCAGGAGGCTCAGTGGTAAAGAATCCACCTGCCCAGCAGAAGAGGTGGGTTCGATCCCTGGATCGGGAAGATCTCTTGAAGAAAGAAATGCAACCCACTCCAGTATTCTTGCCTGGGAAATCCCATGGACAGAGGAGTCTGGCGGGCCACTGTCCACGTGGTCATGGAGTTGGACGTGACTTAGAGACTAAATGACAAGACAACAACTGCCTTATTTTCCTGGCCTTAACTGCAATGATGACTGTAAGAGCAGACTGGAGCCAGGTTCTGAAGGGGACTAGCTGCCAGGCTAAGGAGTTCAGTCTTTATTCCTGAGACCCTAGGGAGCTATGGAAGCTTTCTGATGGAGGTCAGGGAGAGCTGATCCACCAGAAGAATCTGGAGCGTTGGCGCTGGTACAAGGGAGGCTGAGCTACTGTGCTACCAGGTGGGGCATGGCAGGGCTGCAGCTGGAGCAGCCGCAGTGAGAAGGCTGGCACCAGCTGAACTGTGCACCCCACCCCCATTCACATCTTCAAGTTCTAACCCACAGCACCTCAATTGTGACTGTGTTTGGAGAGAGGGTCTTTAAAGAGGTGATTAAGTTAAAACGAGGTCATTAGGGCAGATATGAATCCAATATAATCGGTGCCCTTGTAAGAAGAAGAAATTAGGACACACGGTTGCACAGAGGGAAGACCATATGAAGACCTAAGGAGAAGACAGCCATCTGCAAGCCAGAGGCCTCAGAGAAGAAACAACCCTGTCGACACCTTGATCTTGAACTTCCAGCCTCCGGGACTGTGAGAAAATAAATCTCTGTTGTTTAAGCCCCCCAGTCTGTGATACTTTGTTTTGGCAGCCCCTGCAGACTGATACAGAGGGAATGGATTTAAGAGGATTACACAGGTTGTCAACTGTTTGGATGGCACTGGCGTGGGTGAGTACCCTAGGATTACACGCAGATGGTTTAGAAATTGGGAGGCTCAGGGAGGAGAGAGTGCTGCGGACAGAAGCAGGAAGGGGAGCCCACAGGGAGGAGCAGGGCTGTAGAGAAGTGGATTTGCACCACGATGCACTAGAAAAGGCTCCTGGAAATGAGGCGAGCAGTGCTTGCAGTCAAAGACGCTCGGGAGGCTGAAGCGAAGGAAGACAACGGGCCTTGTGTCAATTGGGGCCCTTGGTTGTGAACAATCAAAACTGGTTCAGGCTAACGTAAGCAAAAAGGAAAGGCATCGAAAAGGTTTCTGGAGCCTCCCAGCGGTAATGGGAGGCCAGACTAGGAAAGTGAGCTGGAGGTAAGGGGAGCTGGTCCACTGTGGGCCGGGATAGCCGTGGAGAACCCTCAGGGCCGCTGGGCCGGGAATGGCACTTGCACTCAGCAGATTCCTTCTCAGCCTCAGATCGGGCCTAAGAAAGACTGTCCATTACTGGACAATCGAATAAAGACATGACTCCCATCACCACGTAATAAGCTTGTTGTTATTGTTTAGTCACTAAGTCATGTCTGACTCTTTGAGACCCCACGGACTATAGCCCACCAGGCTCTTCTGTCCATGGGATTCTCCAGGCAAGAACACTGGAGTGAGTAGCCATTCCCTTCTCCAGGGGATCTTCCCGACCTAATGATTCAACTGGCTTCTCCTGCATTGGAAGGCAGATTTCTTTTTTTCTAATCCCTAAGTCTCCTGTCTCCATAGAGGAATGCTAGAGAAGGATACTGGATCAGGTTTGCTGGAAGGCAGATTCTTTACTACTGAGCCACCAGGGAAGCCCTCAGTGAGCTTACTACTCCCATTCTAAAGATGAGGAAACTGAAGCTCAGGGAGGGAAAGGTCATTTACACCCAATTCAAGTCCAGGGCTGTCAGATTCCAGCCCCTTCCACTGCACCTGTTGTCACATGGCAGGCTTTTCATGGAGCGTGTGGTTAGAGCTGTAAGGCCCTTGGTGGTGGTCTCCAAGCCAGGTCCCTTCTGAGGCCAGGAAGGAGTCTCACCAACCCTCTGAAAAGCGGAGCTCTCTCGCCCTGTCTACTGGGCTCCCGGTCTTTTCCGCTGGAGATATCCCGCATCGCCTCTCCTCAGGGGCTAGGCTGTGGTTCCAGATCTCAGGAGGCTTCCAACGCTTGCTCTCCGACGGCCTTCATGCTGCATCCGCGCCGAGCCGGGGCCATCCCAGCGCCAGGGTTTCAGGCGTATCCAAGTCCCATTGCTGCGTGAGGCTCGAACACATCTCAGCGGGCTTTGTGAATACATTAGTTTTATTTTACCCTAACGGGCCACGGGAGGGTGGGGCAGGGGGAAGGGCGGTGCAGCACTGGAGTTCGATATGCAAATATATGCAGATAGCATCTAAATGAGGGTGTTTCTAAATCCCGGGATTAATGGGATTGGAAGGCACTCAGCCGGCCCAGGGCACTGCAGCGGAGCAGCCAGAAAACGGCTCTCCCGGGAGGGCGTCTCGGGCTCCGTTTCAGAGCGTGTGCTTTGAAGCAATGTCTCCGCAGCACAGGGGAAGGAAGAGCTGCGGAAATCGGTTCTGGATACTTCCTGGCAAAATGTTCTCCATTGCTTCAACGATGTTGGGGGTGGGCCGGGGGTGGGGAGGGGTGGAATCTCTGAGCCTCTCTTAGTTACCACAGCCTGCGGGATTCACTGATTTAGAAACCTGGGGAGCTTGCTAACATCTAATTCCGGGCCCTACTGATTACTGAATCAGAGTCTCTTGAGAATCTGTTTTTCGTTTTTGTTTTTTTTAAGTCCTCAGCCTTGGGAAATACTGATGCAAATTACAGGCTCTTAATCTGGAGTCTCTTACAGGTTTCGGGGGCTCTGTAGGGGTTGCTCTAATTCCTAGCTGCATATGAGAATCGTGGGGGGCTTAAAAAAAAAAAAAATCCAGTGCCCAGGCCGCACCGCAGACCAATTAAGTCAGAATCTCTGGAGGTGAAACCCAAGCATCGCTGTTCAAAAGAAAATCCCAAGAGACTCCAGTGTGCAGCCAAATTTAAGAAGCACTGCTGAATGGATATTCTCAGGAGACATTTGTTATACCTGTGTTCTCTTCAGGGCTAAATTTAGCTCCAGGCCCTCTGCCCTGGTGGTAAAGAAGGAGCCTCTCCTTCTAGGAAGGGGATTGTAGTTAGGGCTGAGGTTCAGCAGGTAAGCACCTGTTGTTAAAATATTGAAATATTTCCCTACCCGTTGGTAACAGATGTTACATGGAATCCTTTAAGTGCCCCAGAGCCCTTAGCCCTCTCCTCCAGACCCCAAGGCCTACAGATCCAGGAATGAAAAGGTTTAGAGTGGTCACACACGCATGCCCACTTTCTGTGGGGCCTCCTGGAGTTCCTTGGCTGGAGTCACTTCTGACTGGTGTGGGGTGGTAGTGGTGGTGGTTGTTAAACATTTGAACATTGATCCTAGTTATCATACTGGGGTGAGGATTATCAGTTTTGCAGTCATAAAGGGCTAGATTCCCACCTAATTTGGGTGTGACCTTGGGCAAGCAGCTTCATCTCTCTGAGCCTCAGTTTCCTCATCTGCAAATAGGGTCAAAAACAATCCCTCTCACCCTTAATATATTTGGCTGTGCTGGGTCTTCACTGCTGTGTGGGCTTTTCTCTAGTTGTGGTCAACAGGTCTCTTCTCTAGTTGGGGTGCAAGCTCTTCTCATCGAGGAGGCTTCTCTTGTTGCTGAGCACTCAGGCTTAAGTAGTTGCAGTTCCTGGGCTCTAGAGCATAGGCTCAATAATTGTGGATCACGGGCTTAGTTGCTCCAAAGTGTGTGGGATCTTCCCAGATCAAGGATCGAACTCACGTCTCCTGCGTTGGCAGACAGATTCTTTACCACTGAGCCACCAGGGAAGCCTGTCCCCTTCCCACTTTGGGTGAAGCTCAAGTAAAGCCAAGGTCTCAAACTTGAGCACACCTTGGAATTGCTTGGCAGATTTTTTAAAACAGAAATTGCTGGGCCCCACCCAGAGGTGCTGATTCAATAGTACTGAGGGTAGGGGGTGGCAGGTGAGGGTCTGAATTTCTAACCAGTTCCCAGATGGTCCTGATGCTGCTGGTCCCATGACTACTTTGAGAACCGGGGAACTAAAAGACGCTTGAGAAAATGTACCCGGCCAAGAGTAGAGGCGTAACCCAGGTGTGTAAAAGGGCCACAGAGGCTGCCAGTTGCCCTGTGTGCTGTCTGGGTTTTTCTCTCCTGCTCTGTTCCCCAGGGTTCTGCATGTATCTGGCCAGGACAGCTGAGTGACCATTGAATGTTTAACCTGGGGTTTCCTGAGAGCTAGCCCCCCCCCGCCCCCCCCAACACACACATTGTGAACAGCATCAGATTTAGACCTTTGGAGGCTTTGAACACTGAGAATATGGCTCCCTTCCCCCATGTCATCCAAAGAAAAACATCACTAAAGCCTAAAATGACTATATAAGGTAGTCCACCAAAGATCTGACTTTTCCCAAGCTGGCTACTTTAAGATTTTTTTTTTCTTCAAATATCAAAAACAATCTTTGTGGCAGGAAGGGATGAATAAGTGGAGCACAGAAGATTTTTAGAGTAGTGAAACTACTCTGTATGATAACATAATGATAGATGCATGTCATTGCATCTTTGACCAGACCCATAGAATGAGCACCACCAAGAATGAGCCGGAAGCTATGGACTTTGGATGATAGTGATGTGTCAATGAAGTTTCATTGATTGTAACAAAGATACTCCTCCAGTAGCAGATGCTGACAACAGGGGAGGCTGTGAATGTGAGGGTACGGGTATACAGTAAAATGTCTGTGCTTCCCCTTCAAGTTTCCTGTGAACCTGAAGTTGCTTGTGCTCGGTCACTCAGTCGTGTCCACTCTTCGTGACTCTATGGACTATAGCCCGCCAGGCTCCTCAGTCTATGCGATTCTCCAGGCAAGAATACTGGAATGGGTTGCCATGTCCTCCTTCAGGGGAATCTTCTCAACCCAGGGATTGAACCCCAGTCTGCTCTAAAAAAATTAGTCTTAATTAAACAAATACAAAAAAATTAAAAAAAAACAACACAAGCAACCTTTTAAATGTGTATTTAGGGGCTGCACCTGCTCTGCTGGGACCCCAAGCAAAGTGTTACTTGCCAGTGGGTAATCCCTTGCCAGAGGAACTGGTCCCAGCGCATCCTATTTCCCCCTCAATTCACACAGCGCTCTCTCCACAGTATCATCACTTCTCAAGGTCATGAACTCACCTTAAAGGAAACTCCACTTGACTCTTCCTCTGCCTCCTCTAGCTACCTTGATCTTTTCTTTACCCTCTTTTATTCACCGCCCCCCCACTCCATTTTCTTTTTTCCTACAGAGCCCAAATAACCCACACTTGTCCTCTCTGTTGGTTCCTAGGCTTTAACCCCCTTCAGCCTGACTCCTGGGCATCTTCCACCCCCCAGGTTGCTTCCCCCATTGACTTCCTTCTTGCCAGATCCAGTGACCGGTTCTTAGCACGAGATGTGGAGTCAGAAGGCCTAGGCAGGATCTCCGTCACTCATCAGCTGTGTGACGGTGAGCAACATGAAGCGCTTCTCTGGGCCGTAGGTCCATCACCTTAAAAATGGCTTCCAGTCTGTGCCTCTCACGAATGCCAAGGGGTTCTGCAAGCCCAAACTCAAATAGGATGTTAAGAAGATCAGCCATGAGGCACTTGGATGAGCTGTCAAGTGTCCCCACTTCAGCATTGACAGAACCATGGAACTGAGGTGGCTGGGGGGTGCATGCACAGCCAGGTGGAAAGAACAGGGTGCTGGTGTCAGATGTGGGTTGAGTCCCAGGCCAGCTCCTTGCTAACTGTGCAGGCAACTCCTTGAGTCTCACAGATTCTTCACCTGTAGATTCTTCACCTGTAAAATGGGCTCCTGAGTCCTAATTTGTGAAGTTAACTGGGATCGTGAGTCCTCATTGTACAGGGGAGAGCACTGGAGTGACAGAATCCTAAGAGCTAATATTCTTCCCACCTCCATACCCACTGTGTGCTGAAAACTTGCAGCGTCTAATCTCGCTTAATCCCTCCACAACACTCTGAAGTAAGGACTATTCTCTTTCCCATTTTATAGATGAGGAAATGGAAGCAGAGAGAGACAAAGTAACTTGCTTAAGGCTGCACAGCCTGAGGAATAGAAGCTGGAACTTGAGTCCAGGAGGGCTGATCGAAAAGTCTGTACTCTGACTTCCTATGTTGTTGTTGCTCAGTTGCTCAGTCGTGTCCAATTCGTTTCGATCCCATGAACTGCAGCACACCAGGCTTCCCTGTCCTTCACTATCTCCCTGACCTTGCTCAAACTCATGTCCACTGAGTCGGTGACGCCATCCAACCATCCCATACCATACTCTATTGCCCCCTTCTCCTCCTGCCCTCAATCTTTCCTAGAATCAGGATCTTTTCCAATGAGTTGGCTCTTCACATCAGGTGGCCAAAGTATTGGAGCTTCAGCTCTAGCATCCAGGACTAGCATCAGGACTAGCATCTAGTCTTTCCAATGAATATTCAGGGTTGATTTCCTTTAGAATTGACTGGTTTGATCTCCTCGAAGTACAAGGGACTCTCAGAGTCTTCTCTAGCACCACAGTTTGAAAGCATCTATTCTTCGGCACTCAGCCTTCTTTATGGTTCAACTCTCACATCCGTACATGACTACTGGAAAAACCATAGCCTTGACTAGATGGACTTTTGTCAGCAAAGGGATGTCTCTGCTTTTTTAATATGCTGTTTAGGTTTGACTTCCTATAGAAGGAGCTCAATACAGATAGGTGATAGGCACAATGGTATTGTAATTATTATTAGTGTCTGTGCGAGTCAGCATGGGAATTGCCAACACCCTGGAGCTAGAATGGTAAGTGTGTTTGTTGTGGGGGCGGGGTGGGCACTGGAATGATGCTCTCCCCTCGGGCAAGTGGCGTCTTGCAGTCCACACACCTTCCCGCTTGGTCCCAGACACCAATGTCTTCCTCACATCCTGCCAGGGCCTCTCAGGGCTGCCCCTCCCCTCTTGGGCATGTTTGGGAGAAACAGGCTTGGAGTTCCCCCTGCCTGGAAGTGGGGAGCGAAGCCTCATCTCGTGAGGCTGTCTGGGGGCCTGGAGTTATTAATAGCAGCCTGCAGGGCTGTGTCATCTAGCTGGTGACTCAGGGCTCCAGGATCAGCCCCCTCCCCAGCCTGATGGGGCCTCCTCCTGGGTGAGGGGCTTTGAGTCCAAGTTCTGACTCCAGACAGGGTTGGGGGGCTGCTCACCTAGGGGTGGATCCTGCTCTCCCAGGGCCTTGGCTAAATTCTGTTGTGGTGTTGGGGAAGGAGGGGCTGGGGGAAGTGGAGAAGGGATGTGGTGACAGAACCACTTCCTGCCATTGCTGTGTTGAAGACCAAGCTCCCCCAAGTTCCCCTTGGTGGGGGTGGGGAGCCCAGAGGTAAAGGAGGAAGTTGGGAGGAGTGAGGAAAGGACAGTTGGATTGACTCCAGGAATCAAGTTCTGGGGTTCCTGGCGGGGTTCCCTCTCTCTGTGCCCCAGCTGGTAAAAACAGCCAGCTAGCCCGGAGGGAATCATAATTAGAACAGCAGTAAGCACATGTTACCATGGGTCAGGCACTTTATCTCTGTGAACTCATTTGATTCTCACAGCAGCATGAGGTAAGCGCTGTTATTGCCCTCATTTTACAGATTGGAAAACCGAGGCACCGGCAGGTTATGTCAATGACTTACAGTAATCGGTGCTAGAGCAGAGACTTGAACTTCTCAGCTGATTTCCAGAACAAGCCTCTTAGCTACCACTCCTTTTTGCCCCCTCCCTACTCTGTCTATGGGGTCACACAGTCGGACACGACTGAAGCGACTTAGCAGCAGCAGCAGCACTCTGTCCCTGGCTTGCTCTGTGACCTGAGGGAGGTAAAGTCCCCACCCTGGGCCTCAGTTTCCTCATCTGTATGATATGGGAATAGATAAATATGCCTCCTCCTTGTGATATATGTCTCTCCAGTACTAATTACTCATTCAGTTTTTCCCCTCCTGGACTTTCAGCTCCATGATCTTGGGGACAAAGCCTATTTTGGCCACTGCTATATTCCCCAACCTTAGCACGATGCCTGGCCCATAAAGACTCAATAAATATTTCTTGAGTAAATGGTCCTTAAAGGTTTGAGGATCATCATCAATGGCTTGAGTATGTGATAAAAGTTCTGGACCCTTTACATTACAAAAAATCAACATATATCAATAGTTCTCAGCTGGGGGTGTCTGTGCCCCTCCCAGCCACCCAGAGGGCATTTGGTAATGTTTGACAACATTTCTGGTTGCCACAACTGGCAGGGGGAGGTGCTACCAGCATGGCGTAGAAGCAGGGGGTGCTACTCAACATCTTACACTGCATAGCAGAGATTCTCCAAACAAAGAATGATCTAACCTCAAACATCAATACCTTTAAATCTGAGAATATAACCTATATTCTCATATATAAATCTGAGTATGTGACATATATACATAGACCTGGCATTTTGTACAACTGATGGCAAGTTGGGAGTGGCTCATGGATTCTCTTAAAGTCTATCTCTGCTACCAGCTGAAGATCCCCTGGATTGGAGGGTCTCGATGTTTCCCGTCTCTAAAGTCATAGAGTCATTCTGCTGAACTTCCCTGGTGACCAATGGTTAAGACTCTGCCTGCCAATGCAGGGGACACAGCTTTGATCCCTGGTCTGGGAAGATCCCACATGCTGTGGAGCCACTAAACCCATTTGTCGTAACTACTGAGCCCACGTGCTGCGACTACTGAAGCCCGTGTCTCTAGAGACTGTGCTGCATAACAAGAGAAGCCACTGCAATGGGAAGCCTGCTCATCGTAACTAGACAAAGACCTAGCACAACCAAAAATAAAATAATTAATAAAAATAAAATCAACCTATATTGCTGGACGATTCCACACTCTCAAGTCTGGAATATAGTTTCCCTGAGGCCCCTGTTGCAACCTCTGATCCCCAAAGACCTGAGCCTCCTCTCTGATCTTCAGTGGGCGCCAAGGATTAGGGAAGAAGGGTCCTGGTTTTGTCTCCCATCTCCCACAATTCCCCTCTAACCCCTAGTCATCTCAGTTCCTGTAAATGGTAATAAAGATGAAAAGCTTCAGAACCAAATAGCCCTAGGCTTGAGTCCCAATTTTGTGTATTAACTCACTGTGTGGCCATAGCCAAGTTCCTTAACTACCCTGAACCTCAGTGTCCTCCTCTAAAAATGGGAGGGATACTCATTAAACCTACCTCATAGAGTGGTGGGGATGAAACAAGATGCTTATGGGGAACTTAACAGAGTACTCGACACAGTAAATCTCTAAAAACTGCACTATTATTGTGGTTCGGAAGTGAAATGACTTGCCCAGGGTCACACAGCCTGGCGATGGCAGAGCTGGGACTGAAAACCAGAACAGGGTGACTCCAAAGGAGCTGCTCATTCACTGTGAACACCAGGGCTTCAGTTTTCCTATAAAGGAAGTTAACTGTCTCCATCTCAGAGGCTGATTTTTGAGATAAGCATGTAAAGTGCCTAGCACGTAGTAAGTCCTTTAAATACAGTGTGTCAGATTATTGCTGTCGTCCTTCCCAAATAATGCTTTGAAGAAGGCAAATATAGATCTTGCCGCACACTGGCTGGTGGGAAGAAGGGAGGGAAGGAGTTTGCTGGTTATTGGCAAAAGGGGTGATAACTGGAGCTGGAGTTTGTACCAACTTCCCTCTACTGACAATCAAGAACTTTTACAGGCTGAGGGAGGGGGCTACATGCAGAAACAGCATAGTCAACTCTGACAGTCATCTTGACATTGGTCATCGGTGGTCTGACCGGCATCACCTTGATTGTTTTGAGGTAGAGTTAATCTTCAGTTCCAGGGTCGATTTGTTTCCATTTCTTGAGGCCAGTTTTCGGAACTGTGGCAGCTGATGTCATGGCTACGTCTGGTCATCATGTAGTTAACTTTTCACCTGGTGGAGGTTTCAGTATCTATAAGACAGCTCACAGGATATGGCTCAGAATATTATCTATAGCCCTTGAGAAGAAACTAAAAGTCCTTGACATGTTTAATGACTAAACTACAATCATTTGGTCTCCTTGGGCTGCTTTCCTTTGTTTCTGCATATTCTTTCTTTTCTGGTTAAACTTATTTTTTGGCTAAAGTTTTTCCACAGACAAAAGGCAGGCTGAGGATATGGGGGTGGGGGAGGGCCGGTGGCAAGGATCATCGGGTCCTGCTCTGTTTCAAGGTCACAGCAGATTAGAGTCCAGGACCCCCCTTCTTCCGATTCCCAGGTTCCTGGTTTTGGCTCAAATCATGAAAAGTGATCACAGCCATTTCTTGAATATTTGCAACATACACAGTCCAAGGTATTTTGTGTTTGATCTCATCCTCACATCAATGTAGGGACAAAGAACCCTTTTAAATGTATTTTTATTTATTTATTTTTCAAACTTCGCATTCATTTATTCAGTTGACACTGTTGGGCAGTGTGGGGGATACAGATTTTTCTTTTCTTCCACACAAACCATCAGACAATTTCATGCCGTCTCCCCAAGTGGAGAAGTCTATATCAGTGCATACCCAGTGGACAGAGAATGTAGTCAGCAGCCTGCTGTACAGATATTTACACATAATTACAGGGCCCCTGGGCTTCCTTGGTGGCTTAGTGGTAAAGAACCTGCCTGCTAATGCAGGAGATGCAGGTTCAATCCCTGGGCAGGGAAGATCCCCTGGAGAAGGAAATGGCAACCCACTCCAGTATTCTTGCCTGGCAAATCTCATGGACAGAGGAGCCTGGTGGGCTGCAGTCCATGGGGCTGCAAAAGAGTTGGACACAACTGAGTGACTAAACAACAGGACCCCTGCCATTGGATGTGCCAGGCTTGGCCCACCCCATCCCACCTCTCCAGGCTCTGCCCAAACCCTCCTCTCCCATCCCAACATCATTGCCTTTAGCTACAGTAAGTATCCCGGGACCTGGGACATAGCAGACCACTGAGAGTGCTGCCAGCCCTGAATGATAGGACCCAGCCGGCTATGGGAAAGGGGTAAAGTTAAAAAGGGCCCCTTTTTACAGCTGAAGAAACAGACTCACAGTGGTGAAGACATTTGCCCAAGGCACTGAAGGAATGAGGCTATGTCTGCTGGCTTCCAGACGCCACAACACTCCCACTGTCCCCACCTGCCCTCCCCCCACCGCTCAACCACCATTGTGCAATTCTCAAGGATCCAGCCTGTTGAAGACCAGGAATTGTCTCCATGGAATTCCCCGATTTCCACCAAGCGGGGCCCACTCCTTCTGCCCCCAGGTGGAGCAGGGAGAGGAAGCTGAGTCAAGGCAGACTTCCAGGGAGAAGAGGGCAGAGCCTGGGAGCGTGAGGAGGGTCCACGGAGGGCGTCTGATCAGGAAGCGGGATTGTCTGGCTCAGACAGAAGTCTCGGGAACTTTCCATCCTTTTTCCTTAGGCTGATCTCTAGGGGGTCTTCCGATGGAGGGCTCAGGGAGTCCTCCAGCCAGCCCTGCCTCCCTCCCTCCCTCTCATGCAGTTCTCACAAGCTCTGCAGTTTGCAAAACCCAATCCTTCCCTTGTGGGCCTGTGGTTTCCTGTTGGGTCTGGGGTCCTGCCTGACTTGGCAATGGGGGCTGTGGGCAGGAGGGAGAGGGGAGAGGTGGTGTAAGCCCTTTCCTTGCCTTCTCATGCTGGGACTGCCCGACACACACACACACACACACACACACACACACACACACACACACACACGCCATGGCCTGAGTCAGCTCTTGCAAGTGGCCAGTCAGAGAGGGGCGGGGTCACTGATTCAGTTGACAGCCTCTTTAAAGCCCCCAGGAGGGCAGCTGCAGCCAGACCAAGTGCTATCCTCACCATGAGCCCCCTGCAGCCCTTGGTCCTGGCGCTCCTGGTGCTGGCTTGCTGCTCTGCTGTCCCCAGACGACGCCAGCCCACCGTTGTGGTCTTTCCAGGAGAACCACGAACCAACCTCACCAACAGGCAGCTGGCAGAGGTAGGCACACTCCCCCATCTAGAGTTGGGAAGGGCTGGCCGGGAGTCCCAGGAAGGGTGCGGGGTCTCAAACGAGATACTCTGGGGCTTGTTGTGGGGGGAGTGGTGATGGGCACCTCTGGAGGACGGAGCAGTGAGAACGGGCCCTGGGAGATTCTGGACAGGGACTGCTGGAAACAGGCTAGTGAGGGTTTCCTAGATGGGCACTGGGAAATGGATAAGGGGCACTGGGGGGTTCTGGAGTGGTGATGGGCTGAGGGCGAACAGGGGTAAACCCTAGGGGGCCCTGAAGTAGGCACTGCATGGGGGCATCCTGGAGTGGAACGGAGCTGAGGATGTCCACACGGAGGGGAGATTCTTGGGGCGGGCACAAGCCCTGGTATCCAGGGTACCGAGTACTGGATACAGTGTCTCGTTGCTAGTCTCCAAGAGCCGGGAGGGATGGAGTCCTTGCCCAGTAGGACAGAGAAAGGGCGTCGGGGCTCTGCCACGTCCCTGCCCTTCCTTCCACAGGAATACCTGTACCGCTATGGCTACACTCCTGGGGCAGAGCTGAGCGAGGACGGTCAGTCCCTGCAGCGAGCTCTGCTGCGCTTCCAGCGGCGCCTGTCCCTGCCCGAGACTGGCGAGCTGGACAGCACCACCCTGAACGCCATGCGAGCCCCGCGCTGCGGCGTCCCAGACGTGGGCAGATTCCAGACCTTTGAGGGCGAACTCAAGTGGCACCACCACAACATCACCTACTGGTGCGCGGCTGGGCCCCGCGGGGGCGAGCGGGGTGCAGAGGGTGGCGAGAGGCGGGTTCCCAAGCGCCGCCCCTTGGAGAACACATCCCGTCTCAGGCCAATCCATGGCTTTCACTGAATGTGCCCGCCTTGAGGCAAGTGGCTCCCCCTCAGAGCCTCCGTCTCCCCCATCGGGGGAAATGGACCTCGCCAACTGACTCCAAAGAGAAAAGTCCGTCTGAAAGTGCTTTCGAGATGAAAGCGTGGAGCGCAGGCAGGGCTATGTATTTGAAGTCGCGGAGACACCGGGTGGCACTGCTGGCCCGGCTCCCACCTCTCACTTCTGCCCTTTATCCTCCTGCCTTTTCCCTCCAGGATCCAAAATTACTCGGAAGACCTGCCGCGCGCCGTGATCGACGACGCCTTTGCCCGCGCTTTCGCGCTCTGGAGCGCGGTGACGCCGCTCACCTTCACTCGAGTGTACGGCCCCGAAGCTGACATTGTCATCCAGTTTGGTGTTAGAGGTGAGAACGCGAATAAGGGGGAAATCGGGAGAATCTGAGATGGGGACAGAGGTGGGAGGATCAAAGAGAGACGCGGGGGGCCCAGCACCTGGATTTCTCTTGCCTGTCTCTGAAGCCCTGGCGGCCGATCGCCCTTATGGCGCCCCCTCCTGACCGACACCTCACTGCACTGGGACAGCAAATGTTGAACTGCGGCTCTTAGGCCGAATTTTAGCCTGCAGTTAGGCCAGAGCCCTTGGGCAGTGCACAACCTGCGCAACCGTACGCGTCTCACTCTCTTCTCCACCCGCTTCTTCAGAGCACGGAGATGGGTATCCCTTCGATGGGAAGAACGGGCTCCTGGCACACGCCTTTCCGCCTGGCAAAGGCATTCAGGGAGATGCCCACTTCGACGATGAAGAGTTGTGGTCTCTGGGCAAAGGCGTTGGTGAGATCCCGAGCTGCCCCGGCCCCCACTCCCTTCTCCTCTCACGCGCATCATCAGTCCCCCTGACCCCAGTCCCCCTTTCCCGCAGTGATCCCGACCTACTTCGGAAACGCGAAGGGCGCCGCCTGCCACTTCCCCTTCACCTTTGAGGGTCGCTCCTACTCCGCCTGCACCACGGACGGCCGTTCCGACGACATGCTCTGGTGCAGCACCACCGCCGACTACGACGCCGACCGCCAGTTCGGCTTCTGCCCCAGCGAGAGTGAGTGCCCACCCTCCCGAGGGTCCAGAGCGCTGGCTCTTAATCCCAGCTCTGCCACTGATGCCGAGGGTGGCCTGCGAACCCCTCTCCTGTTCTCTGGGCCCAGTTCCCTCATCTGTGAGACGAGGCGAGAAAGGGGAGGAGGACACAGGTGGCTCGTGGGTCAGTTAACTCGCGGCACCTTCAGTTAATCGTGTGGGCCTCCCAGGACTCTACACCCAGGACGGCAATGCGGACGGCAAGCCCTGCGTCTTCCCGTTCACCTTCCAGGGCCGCACCTACTCCGCCTGTACCTCCGATGGTCGCTCCGACGGCTACCGCTGGTGCGCCACCACCGCCAACTACGACCAGGACAAGCTCTACGGCTTCTGCCCGACCCGAGGTACCTCTGACCCACCTACCTGATTCAGCCTCGCGCCCTCATTCCGCGTTGGTTCCCGAGCCTGGCCCTTCCACCCGTCCGTTTGTCTTCCCGCTCCTGTCGGTGCTCAGGACAGCCTTGACTCGGCCTGCCGTCACCGCAGCTCCTCCCCCAGCCTTCCAGATGCCGCCGCCGCATCCGCGGAGGCTTGGCCTTTCAGCCAGGCTTGCAGCCTCCTCCTAGGTCTGCGGTCCCCAGGCCCCGCCCATTATTCTAGCCAGATGTCGGCGGTGCCCCACAACTCCCCCTGGGCTTTTAAAATAAGCCTCCCAGTTTCTCTAGCTCCTCGATTGGCCCGCCCCTGGCTCTTCATTGCCCCCCACACCCCGCCTCCACTTGGCTCACCCGAGGCTCTGGTCTCTCCAGTCGATGCAACGGTGACCGGGGGCAACGCGGCGGGGGAGCTGTGCGTCTTCCCCTTCACCTTCCTGGGCAAGGAATACTCGGCCTGCACCAGAGAGGGTCGCAATGATGGGCACCTCTGGTGCGCCACCACCTCCAACTTCGACAAAGACAAGAAGTGGGGCTTCTGCCCGGATCAAGGTGGGCGGGGCGCCGAGGTTCCGTGGCTGGGGCCTCAGCCAGGGCAGTGGTGACCGAGAGGGATGCCCGGGCTGGGAGCTCGGTCCAGGGCTCCGAGCTCAGGCTCCCTTCTTTCGTCCAGGATACAGCCTGTTCCTTGTGGCCGCACACGAGTTTGGCCACGCGCTGGGCTTAGATCACACCTCCGTGCCAGAGGCGCTCATGTACCCCATGTACAGATTCACAGAGGAGCACCCCCTGCATAGGGACGATGTTCAGGGCATCCAGCATCTGTATGGTGAGGGCGTGGGGCAGGGATAGAGGGAGGAGAGGGAAGGGCTAGGTTCTCCCGGCTCAGAACACCCCGAGAATAGGGAGGAGGGGAGAGTTAGGACTCTGATATCTATCTTTGAGAGCCCTTGAGGCTGGTGGGTACAACTGCTGCCAGGTCAGGACTTGGAGATGGCGATAAAGAGCCCCGACTCTAGAGTGAGACGGACATAGGTTCAAAAGCCGGTCCAGCCACTATCCGGCTAGATGACGTTGGATAGGTTACTTCACCCCTCAACTTCCTTATCTGTAAAGTGGGGCTAACACCTGCCTCATGGGGTTGTTAGGAGGCTTAAGTGAGTTAGAATAATGCCTGGAATATAGCAAGCACCATATAAATGTTTGATAGTTTTATTATTATCACCACTTATTATCATTAGTATGTTTCCGCATCAAAAAAATGAAAATATTAAAGAATCTGCTCCATAGTTTTTTCTTTTTCCCCCTTCTGAAGATCAAAGGAGCTAATGTGCGTTTATAAAGCTCCCAGCACTGTTTGGCACCCAGTTTGAGAGCTCAAAAGAGGCTTCTTTCCCACCAGCCTGGGGGTGGGGGTGAGTGTGTGAAAGGAAGCTGCCAGCCCGGGGTTGGGGGAAGGCAGGATCCAACATTTGAAGTGGGGAGAGCGCCAGGGACCTCCAGGTAGGCACCAGGGAGCAGATACTCCAAAGGCACAGAGATGCAAGAACAGCGATTGCCTTACGCGGTATCTCTTTTCAGGTCCTCGCCCTGAGCCTGAACCACGGCCTCCGACCACTACCACCACTACCACCACCGAACCCCAGCCCACCGCTCCCCCCACGGTCTGCGTCACGGGGCCTCCCACCGCCCGCCCCTCAGAGGGTCCCACTACTGGCCCCACAGGGCCCCCGGCAGCTGGCCCCACGGGTCCTCCCACGGCTGGCCCTTCTGCGGCCCCGACGGAGTCCCCGGATCCAGCGGAGGACGTCTGCAACGTGGACATCTTCGACGCCATCGCGGAGATTAGGAACCGCTTGCATTTCTTCAAGGCTGGGTGAGGGGCGGGGCTGCGCGGTCGGGGGCGGGGGCTTGGAGGCGGGACTGCCTGTGTCTCCCCGCCCACTGGCCGTCGGTTCCAGGCTCAGTGCCCCCACCCCCACTTTTCGCATCCCTAGGAAGTACTGGAGACTTTCTGAGGGAGGGGGCCGCCGGGTGCAGGGTCCCTTCCTTGTCAAGAGCAAGTGGCCTGCGCTGCCCCACAAGCTGGACTCCGCCTTCGAGGATCCGCTCACCAAGAAGATTTTCTTCTTCTCTGGTTAGTTTTCGTCTTTCTCCCTCCCCTGTGCTGTGCTTGGTCGCTCAGTCGTGTCCGACTCTTTGCGACCCTGTGGACTGTAGCCCACCAGGTTCCTCTGTCCATGGGGATTCTCCAGGCAAGAAGACTGGAGTGGGTTGCCATTTCTTCTTTCTCCTGGGGATCTTCCCCACCCAGGGATCGAACTGGGTATCCCGCATTGCAGGCAGATTATTTACCGTCTGAGCCACCAGGGGAGCCCTGAACAAATTTAGCAGGGCTGAATTTCAGCCCTCCTCACAGCACCCTGGCACAGTCCTACCGAGGGGCTCTGCTCCTTGGGCACAGAGACTGCGGGCACTCCTGGACCGTGCCTGCGTTTTCCCTCTTGACATTCAAGGGGGGTGTGTACCCCACTCCCTGCCCCCAGACCGATGTGAGCCTCTCTTCGGCAGGGCGCCAAGTGTGGGTGTACACCGGCGCGTCGTTGCTAGGCCCGAGGCGTCTGGACAAGTTGGGCCTGGGCCCGGAAGTGGCCCAGGTCACCGGGGCCCTCCCGCGCCCTGAGGGTAAGGTGCTGCTGTTCAGCGGGCAGAGCTTCTGGAGGTGAGATTCCCGGGGACCGCCAGCAGGGGGAGCCCGGGCGCCATCCGCCTGCCCGCCGGCTCAGCGCCTGTCTCCTCGGTGCCGTCCTGCAGGTTCGACGTGAAGACACAGAAGGTGGATCCCCAGAGCGTCACCCCCGTGGACCAGATGTTCCCCGGGGTGCCCATTAGCACGCACGACATCTTTCAGTACCAAGGTGAGGGCTGAGAGCCAGGGTCAGGGGGAGGATCCCTCCCAGAGATACCTCCCACAGTAGGTTCCCCTACCCTGTGTTGTTAGTCGCTCAGTCGTGTCTGACTCTTTGTGACTCCATGGATTGTAGCCCGCCAGGCTCCTCTGTCCATGGAATTCTCCAGGCAAGAAAACTGGAGTGGGTAGCCATTCTCTTCTCCAGGGGATGTTCCCCATCCAGGGATCGAACCCAGGTCTCCCACATTGCAGGCAGATTCTTTACCATCTGAGCCACCAGGGAAGCCCCTGCCTTAGTGATTGGTCAAATTTCAAGCCAGAAAGAAAAAGCCGGTGGAGACTGAGGCAAATGTCCCTCATTGATGAGTTCCCCGCAGAGTCAGGGATTTTCCCAGACCATTTGAGGACCAGGGCCACAACAGAACTAGAACCCAGATTTCCTGCCTCCCAGCTGGAAGCTCTTTCCCCCATGGCACAGGACACCTGGTTTGTATGAAGGCTTTATTAGACCATATTTATCAAGTGCCTGTAATATGCTAGGCATCACGCTGCCACTGGGGATACAGTGATAAATAAGACATTACGTAGATGTGTGTGTGTGACTTTGGGCAAGTCACTGCTATTCACAGAGCCTCAGTTTCCCCATATGTAAAATGGGGATAGTAGCTGGAGTTAACCCTTTCTTTCTCTTTCCCACTGCTCACCCCCAATCAGCGGACAACTGCTGTTGGCTCAGCCACCAAAATATTTACAACCTCCTTTGCAGACACCCTAGTCCAAGCCACGCTGGTTGTCCAATACCTTCAAATATGTTTTCTGAGAGTAGGGAGGAGCTAAGAGGGGAAGGGCATGCAAGGTCGAAGGCACTAATGAAGCCTGATCTGACCCCTCTCCTCCCCCTTCCCCACCCCCTCCCACTACTCCTGTCGTTCCCTTTGCTCTGCTCCACTCACACCAGCCTCTGGCTGTTCTTTGAACACATCAAGGTCATTCCCAGCTTAGGGCCTTTGTGCCAGTTGTTCCCTCTGCCTGGAGGGTTTTTTCCCCCAGATTGTCACTGGGATGCCTCCCTCTCAGCCTTCAGGTCTCAGCACTCAGGCCACCTCTACAGAGAGGCCGTCTCTGGCCCTCATTATCTATTCACTCGACTGCTCACTTACGTTTCCTTCATTGCTTTCCCTATTGTCAGAACCAACCTCCTTTACTTATGCATTTGCTTGTTAATCATATGTCTTACCCCGCTAACATGTAAGCACCCAAACGACTGAGATCATGCCTGCATTTTCCCTCTGCTGTATCCCCAGTGTCTCTAACAGTGCGTGGCATGATGAATGTTGGATAGATGAATGGGATTTGTTGAATGAATTGTTCTGAGTATCGACTGTGTGCCAGGCCCTGTGCCAGTGCTTTGGACATGGAGGTCTGTGCCCTCCAGCATCTCCAGGGTGGGGTGGGGAACAGACATGTCCAGTGGAAACCTTGGAAAGATTTCGAAAGGGTAGGAAGCGTGATTGTGAAGACCATACTCCTGTTTGGGTCCGTGTGTGTGGGAGAGCTGGAATCACCCCTCTTGGGCCACTTTCTCCCTTGCAGAGAAAGCTTACTTCTGCCAGGATCACTTCTACTGGCGCGTGAGTTCCCAGAATGAGGTGAATCAGGTGGACTATGTGGGCTACGTGACCTTCGACCTCCTGAAGTGCCCTGAGGACTAGGGCTCCCAAGCCTGCTTCAGCACTGCAGCGGGGGCCCCCTGGGGGACCCTGCCAATTGGGAATGAGCCAGTCTGCCGGATCCCAACTAGTGGATCTGTTCTGAAGGACGAGGAGGAGGGGAGGTGGGCTGGGCCCTCTCTTCCCACCTTCCTTTCTTATTAGAATGTATTTAATAAATGTGGATTCTTTAACCTTGAGGAGCAGATTTATGTATGGTATGCATGCCTGCATGTATGTATGTAACCAGCAGAGAGCTTACTATGCACCAGGCGGTGTTCTAAAACACTTCATAAATATTAACGTTCAATCCTTCCTATTAGAAAGGTATAATGTAATTATTCCTATTTTATAGCTGAGGAAATGGCCAGCCTAATATTCATTCATCAAACATTTATTGAGCTCTGACATGGAGCTGGGCCTTGTGCTGGGCCCTGGGGATAGAGAAGTGAGCTGAACGACGTTTCTTTCCTCCAGGACCTCTCAGTGGCCCTCAGATTCTCGGGTGCATGAGAGCCCTCAAAACTTGCTTAAAACGCAGGCTCCAAACTCCATCTCCATTCTCAGAAAGTCCACCTTAGCTACAAGGGTGATGATCCTGTGGCTGGTGGGGGTGGCATCACACTTGCAGGTGTGACCCTTTATTCTAGAATAACGGTGTGTGTGTGTGTGTGTGTGTGATTCTGCACATTGTGGTTGAAGTCAGAAAACATTTATCAGCCAAGAGGACATCGGAGCTTGAACTGAATCTGGAAGGGTGAGCAAGAGTTCCTTCCTGTGCAAGGAGGACTGTCTTAACCATTAAGCCTAAATATGTTCCTACTCTCTAACCCTCACCCATGTGTACACAAAAGAACACCTAGATGAATGTAAACTGCAGCACTGTTCAGAGACTGAGAAACTGGCAACAACCTAAGTAAGCAGACGTAAGGCAGTGGATAAAGAAAATCCGGGGGACATACATGATGATAGGAATTATTCCTAGGACAGCACTGACTATATGCCGGGCACTGTTTCACATGCTTTAGTGTGTTAACAAGGCCAGTCCTTAAAACAACCCTATGAGAGAATGGATACATATGTATGTATGCCTGAGTCTCTCTGCTGTTCATCTGAAACTATGACAACATTGTCAATCAGCTATACTCCAATATAAAATAAAAAGTTTAAAAAAACCCACAACTCTATGAGACAGGTTCTGCCTGTAACCTTAGAGGTGCCATTACCATTGCCATCACTGCCTCCCCCGCTTTATAAATGAGATAACTGCTGGCACAGTACTACACAGCTCACCTGTACTCTCTGAGCTGGTAAGTGATGACCCTGGGATTGGAATGAGCTCTAGGGGCAAAAGCTGGGAGGAGAGAAAAAGCAAGGGGGCATTTCAGTTCAGTTCAGTCGCTCAGTTGTGTCTGACTCTTTGCAACCCCATGGACTGCAGCACGCCAGGCTTCCCTGTCCATCACCAACTCCTGGAGCTTGCTCAAACTCATGTCCATTTAGTCGGTGATGCCATCCAACCATCTCACTCTCTGTTGTCACCTTCTCCCCCTGCCTTCAAGCTTTCCCAGCATCAGGGTCTTTTCCAATGAGTCAGTTCCTCGCATCAGGTGGCTAAAGTATTAGAGTTTCAGCTTCAGCATCAGTCCTTCCAATGAAGGGAGCATTTGGGGCAACTAGAAATGGCTCAGAACTCTAACGTGTGGTTTGAGCAGAGAGGGTTCTGGAATGGGGTTCTGGAATGGTTGAAATAGGGATGGGTGGTCTGGGCTAGATGAGAGAAGGTCTAAGTGGCAGGCTGAGGAGGATGGATTTGATCTTCCAGGAAAGCAGAGGAACTTGACCGAAGGGTTGTTGCAGGTGAGTGGAGGTGATGGCCTTGGTCAGCTTTGATCATTGTTCACATCCTGGGTCAAGTGGGAGTTTAAGGAGGGCTTTAGAGAACTTTCTCCTAAGATTCCTGTGGGTGGGGCCCTCTCTCCTAACTCACCCATTTCTCACTCAGGAATGATCCACTCCCACTGGAATACAAACGTTCCTTAATATCACTTGTTTAAAATCTCTCTGGACCTCTCTGTCTCAGTTCTGTTCCATTTCTCTATTCCCCAACCCCAACTACAGGAAAACCTCCCAAAGTACAGTCTAGACTCACTGTCTCCCACTCTCGCCTCAGTTGTTTGCAGCCTAGTTCCCACTCCACTCCTCCACTGAAATCACTCTCTTTAACACCTGTGAGCTTCCTTAGCCAGATCCAGTGGGTACTTCTCTGGGCTCATTTCATACCTCCTCTTGACTTGTTGGACTCAGTGGATAATGCCTTTTCTTCCTGAAATTTTTCTTCACTTGGTCTCTGGGTCAGCCCTTTTTCTGGGTTCTCTTCTTCTCTCATTGGCTAGATCTCCTGCTTTCCAACCTCTAAATGATGGCATGCCCTTGTGTTCAATCCCTTGATGCCTTCTCTGTGTATACTCATTCCTTGGGACCTTGTCTAGTCCCGCAGCTTTAAATAGCATCTCTCTGCTAAAGACTCTGTAACGCACACCCCCAGCATTATCCTCTCCCCTGAACTCGACTCAGATGATTCTTGGGAGCCAAAGAGGCATCTCAACCTACCTGTTTCAACTGAGCTCTTGGGCTCCACCTTCCAAACACACTTATCCATGGGTAGTCACCACGTTAATAAAAGACAACATCATCTGCCCTCAATCAAATGTAACACCTGATCAGTCCTAAAATCTAGGGACCTGTAAAAGCTCCTTATCCTGGCACACAGTTTCTCACCCTTGGCACTATTGACAATTTGAACTGAATTATTCTTTGTTGTGGGGGATGGTCCATACATTCCGGGAGGCTTGATGTCTTCCTCCAGGAGGCAGTGGGATCCATGGACAAATGCTAGGCCCATTCAGGGTCAGTCTTCCTCCCTCTGTCTTAGGCCCTAACATACAGGTGAGTGAAGGGACATGATGGTGAATCTGTGGCTCAAGGTCATGCAGTCTCTACCCACTGGATGCCAGTACCACCCTCCTCCAGTTGTGATAACCAAAAATGTCTCTGGATATTGCCAACTGTTCCTTGGTGGGCAACAATGCTCCAAGTTGAGAAATATTGCTCTAACATAACAAATATACAGACAGGTAGACGCTTCATGAGTGTACATTTCAATACATTTTCATAAACTGAACATGACTGTCTCATGAACATCCAAATCAAGAAATAAAATATTCTGAGCACCCTAAAAGCTTCCTTACGCCCCCCTTTTAATCACTACCCCCTCACCCCTTTTGAACTGTGGTGTTGGAGAAGACTCTTGAGAGAAAATTCTGGGAGATGGTGAAGGACAGGGAAGCCTGGCGTGCTGCAGTCCATGGGGTTGCAAAGAGTTGAATACGACTTAGTGAAAGAACAACAAATACACTCTTCTGTGTCTGGCTTTTGTTCCATGATATTTGTCAGGTTTATCCACATTGATTGTGAATTATAAGATCGTTCATTCCCCCTATGGCACTCACTCTATGAATGTACGTTCATTCCCACTACGGCACTCACTCTATGAATGTACGTTCATTCCCACTATGGCACTCACTCTATGAATGTACGTTCATTCCCACTATGGCACTCACTCTATGAATGTAACACCACTTATTTGTCCATTTTACTGTTGATGGCTACTTGGGTAACTTTCAGTTTGAGGCTATCATGAATAATACTGCTAGGAACAATCCTGTCAATGTCTTTTGGTCAACAGGAGCTGTCGCTTCTTTGGGGCACAAACCTTGGAGTGGAATTGCTGAGTAGACAGGCATGTCTAATTAGGCTCAGCTTTAGCTGACTGAACAATTATCCAAAGTGATTTTGCCCAACTATACTCCTACCAGCAGTGCATGAGAGTCCAGGAGCCCTCCTTGACTCCTCTTTCCTTTACATGCAACGTACAATCCAGCAGCAGGTGTAGGTGTAGGTTTCCACTTCCAAAATGTATCCGAAATGGGACTGCCACCACCCCAGCCTGGCGATCATCGCCTCTTACCTGCTGGTTGCAGGAGCCTCCTAATTAGACTCCCAGCTTCCACTCCTGCCCTTAGCTGAGTCCTCACCCAGCAGCCAGAGTGATCCTGTTAACATGTAAGTCACAGCACATCGCTCCCCTACTCAGAAACTTCCCATGGCTTCTCCTGTAGATAAGACTCCAGACTCCTTGACAAAGCCTTCAAGTCACAGTATGATCTGCTCTCCTCTCCCCCACCTCATCTCCGCCCCATCACTCACCTCTCCACTCATTCTGCTCCAGACACCCTGGCCCTTTTGTTGCTCCCTAAACTGTCTTAGAGCCCTTGCACTTGCTATTTTCTCAGCTAGAGGGCTCTTCCCTCAGATCTTTGCTTAGCTGGCTCCTTCTCATCTGTGAGGGCTCAAGTCAAATACCATATCTTCTGAGAGGTCTTCTTATTCCATCCCTTAAAGTAGTCCTTCCCCTTAGTCATTATCCCTTGACCCCACCTTTTCTTCTTAACATATACCACAATCTCAAATTGTCCTGTCTATGCATTTGCTCACTTGTAATCTTTCTCCTCTCACTCATTAGAATGTAAGCCCCATGAGGACAGGAAGCCAGTCCATCTCATCCGATGCTATATCCCAGTGCCCCAACCAGTGCCGCAAACGCAGGGGCGCTATCAAGATGTGTTGAGTGAATGAAATCCAGTTTAGGAGACCTGAAAGTGAAGTCGCTCAGTCCTGTCGGACTCTGCAACCCCATGGACTGTAGCCTACCAGGCTCCTCCGTCCATGGGATTTTCCAACAAGAGTACTGAAGTGGGTAGCTATTCCCTTCTCTAGGGGATCTTTCTGACCCAGGGATCGAACCCGAGTCTCCTGCATCGCACGTAAATGCTTTACTGTCTGAGCCAGCAGGGAAGCCCTGACCTAGGCGAGGAGAACCCGAGCTCCAGGAGCCGCACACGGGGACACCTGGTGCCGGGGTGGCTCTCAGGAGCGGGTTGGACCCTCAGGCGCTTCCAGCGGAATTGAGAGCCCAAGGCCCCAGAGCCACGTGGCCAAACACGGAGGCACAAAGCCCGGCGGGCACTAGGACCCTGCGCGGCGCCGCGGCCGGCGGGGGGCGGCCGGCGGGGAGGGGGAATCCGCTCCTTCTGCCTCCCGGAGCCGGGTTGCGGCCACTTGTGCGATCCGGGCCGGTTCCGCAGCCGCCCGGCCCCTCTCCGCACCATGAGCCGCAGGTTCACCGTCACGTCGCTGCCCCCGGCGGGGCCCGCTGGGCCCTCTGACCCGGGGCCCCACGGGCCTTCAGCCGCAGACCGCCGCCGCCGCCTCTCGGGGGGAGACGCCAAAGGTAGAGGCCTCGGGGGGCGGGGCTTGTAGGGTGGGCGGGGCGAGTCAGGGGCGGGGCCACGGCGAGCGGGCCTTTGGTTGGGAGGGGAGGGACCGGGACCGGTGGGGAGAGGGTCAGTACCCTCGGAAGGCCGAAGAAGGGAGAGGAGCTGGGCGCTGGGGAACCGGAGAGGGCTGCAGGAGCAATGATGAGGGGAGGGGCCAGATTTGAGGTGGGCGGGGACACACGGAAGAGGGTGGAGCTAGAGGCGAGGGGGCGGGTCTTATGCTACGAAGGCTAGGGCCTCGGGAGCTGGGCCGGGGCGCAGTCAGGGGGAGGGGTCATCTCGGGTAGAGGGCGGAGCTAGAGGCGAGGGGCGTGTCTTATGATACCAAGGCTAGGACCTCGGGGGCTGGGCCATCTCGGGTAGGGGGCGGGGCAGTAGCGAGGGAGAAGGCGGGGCTAGAGGGAGGGAGAGGGCGGGCCGTGTGGGTCCAGAGCCAATGGGAGGAGGTAAGACCATCCTAGTTTGCGGACAGAAAAGGGCGGGACCAAAGACGAAAGGGTTCGGGCCAGTAGTGTACCGAGTCGACGGAGGGAAGAAACATGGACCTGGGTCGCTAGGTCTCCAATCCTTAGTGCCTCAAGAGGCGTCGCGGACAGCGCCTTGGGGATCCCGGGAAGAAGACAGGAGAGAGAAGTTTGGGACCCCTGGCAGCTAAGATCCTGGGCGCAATCCGTGGGGACACTAGTCCTGTCCCTGCGGGATTCACTTAGCTCCCTCTGCTCCAGCTCCCCAAGCGGTGGGTGGAGCCAGCTCTGGCGGGAGCAGGGGCATCTTCCTGGAGGACCCATCGCGGTGGTCTTATAATGGAAGTTACATGCAGGGTACAGACGAGAGAGGAGGAAAGGGATCCTTCTAGGCTTCGGTGAAGAATTAGCATCCTGGATGCACATGCACTCGTCTCCGCAGGGGCCCCTTTATGCC
This sequence comes from Bos indicus, assembly GCF_029378745.1. NCBI lineage: Eukaryota > Metazoa > Chordata > Mammalia > Artiodactyla > Bovidae > Bos > Bos indicus. Next base: position 74,776,741 of record NC_091772.1, read on the forward strand.
CCTCGGGTCTGGGAGGAAGGTGGAGAATTCGCTTGAAGTGGCCCCAACGTGGGGAGGAGGAGCCTCCTCGGGCCACCAGGGGTCGCTGCTGAGCCGCAGGTGAGCTCACCCTGACCCCAGCAAACTTAAGCACCAAAAACCCTTTTAGAGGTTTTATCTGGCGAACCTCTACATTGAATACATGACCAAACTGAGGCCTAAATTTCCTCAGGGCTCCAGTCCCGTGAACCAACCGCATACTGAACGTGGTCACTCGGATTATGGGGGGCTCTTTCCTTTCTTCATCTTTCCCATAATGTCCATCCCTTTTCTCATTTTCAGTGATGTTCTTACCAGTCTTACAGATTTAAAAGTCAGAACTCTAGGAGCCATCAATGCTTCCTTTTCTCTTCCCACCAGATCTGAGTGGTCCTCATGTCTTGGTCACTTCCTTCAAAACTTATCCTGAATCTGGCCACATCTCTCCTTCTGACATCATCACCCTGCTCCAAACATCCATCATCTCTCATGTGACCATGACCCCAACCTCCTCACTAGTCTGCCTGCTTCCTGTTCATAAGCACCCCCATCATTTGTAAGATAAATGGCAAACCCTTTAGTTGGTCATTCAAAATCTCCCCTCATCTGCTTCTGGTATACCTGTCCCTGTTTTCCCCACCTCCATTAGCCAGGGAAACTCCTACTCACTCTGTAAGTTATAGCTCATTTAACCTTTTCTGAAACTCTTTCACTTTCTCTCACTTCCAGGCAGAGGCAGACATTCCTCTTCTGCCCACCCAGTGCACCATTATAGCACATGTCCCAGTGGATGGAAGTTATTTACTTGTGTGTCTCTTACGTCTCCAGGGCAGGGACCTCATCCTTTTACCTTCGTGATTTGACTGCCAAGTGCTCAGCTGGGCACTTAGTACGGCTTACTGCTCACTCGTCAGGTGAGGGGTGAGGAGCTGTAGGCTCCTAATTCCCCTACCTTTGCCTTCTCTCCTGCCATTCCCCATCCACTGGCCTGAAAATAAGATGGCTCTGTCTCTTATCTCAAGGTGACTGTTCAGTCTTCCTGTTCCTATTTCCAAGCTCCTGCATACTGAAGTAAAATACAGCTCCCAGTGTTGGGTGTGCAGGTGTGTGTGCAAATTGGATGTGAATCTGGAATGCCGTGGGCTTATGGCAGAGGCGGTGTGTGTGTATCTTTGTATGTCTTGAGGGAGAAGCATCCCACGTGAGCTCTGTTGACCCGTGGGACAGTCAGTGAGTCAGTGCTTATGTGTGTTACTGTATGCCAGTGTGCTGATTGGCATGTTGATGTGTGTATTTCTGTGTCTGTCTGTGGGGTGGGTACCTGTGTGCATGAGCTTGCACGTGCACATGCTTCCATCTTGAGAGTAATTTGGGGATTTTTTTTCCCCTAACTTTAAACTTGTTATTTTGTATTGAGGTATAGCCGATTAATAATGTTGTGGTAGTTTCAGGTGAACAGGGAAGGAACTCAGCCATGCATACACAAAACTCCCCCAAACCTCCCTCCCATCGAGGCTGGCACATAACATTGAGCAGAGTTAAGGTCCTTTAATTCTAAAATGGTTATCCATTTTAAACATAACCGTGTACATGACCTTCCCCAAATCCCTAACTATTCCTTCCCCTACTTTGTGGATTTTTAACCTCTTAGGCCCTGAGACAGCCTCCAGCATCTCTCCTTGGTAGGCCAGTGTGTGGGGAAGTAGATAAGAGCTCCCTAGGAGAACTTAAAATTTGGTGGTATCTTTCCCCTAGCTGTTCTTGAGCCAGTACTCTGGCCCCAGGGGAACGCTCTCCCCACCAGCTGTCCTCACCCAGGTCCTAGGGGAGAGATGGCAGTATGTGGAAGGTGGGGGAAGGTTGGGGGAGGTTTTGTAGCTCATTTACATACAAGCGTTGTCTTTCATTCTGGACCCAGGGAGTGGAGTTTGTTGTCCCTGGGGGTGCTTCCTGCTGCCAGAGGAGAGGAGGGGATATGACTTATGGGGGAGGAATGAAGCAATTCAGAAGCTGGTCCTTGAATCTACCACTAATCCTGGGCTGCAGCCCACATGCCTCAGTTGCCTCATCTATACCAGGGGAAGATTGATGATTACTTGGCTGGACCTGGGATCAATTGTTACAACTCTGAGCTACTCCTCCATCCTTTGTATTGCTCCTTGCTATGTCCGTTTCTCATGGAGGAAGACAGAGCCTTGGGAAGAGTGCTGGGCCTGGTTAAGACTAACAGGAGTTGAGATGTGTCCGCATGGAGTGAGAGGGAGCCAACTTGTGCCAGGGGGATGGAGCAAGACCACAGTGTAGCCCATTCACACTCTAGCCCAGGCTCTGTGGTGTGGCCTTGGGCACATTGCTTCCCCTCTCTGGGCCTCAATTTCCCCAGCTGTATATAAAGAAGTTGAACAGGAAGCTATCTGAGGGTCCTTCTAGCCATTAAAATGCTTAGATTCTTTGATGATCTAGAAAGATGATGTTCTCTACCTCCCCCATACCCAAACCTCATGTTTCAGTCTCTATCTGTAAATTGGGAAGAACAACACTGAATTATTGGTATAAATATCTGATCTGGAGATCTCCAGCCTATCCAAGGAGTTCTCCGGTCACTCACTCATCAAGTCAGGACTCTGAACCTCACTGCCCACTACCTCAGCCCAAGGTGAGCCTTGGGAATCACCATGGCAACAAACTGGTTATGAACAGGGCTGTAGTTGCCATGGTGATGGGCTGCTCTCTCTCTCTCTCTCTCTCTCATCCCCCTCACCTCCCCTCCCCTCTTCTCAATGAACCAGAGTGATCTGCGGGCACCAGCTTCTCCAGGTGGGGTGGGGATGGGGGTGGGTACAGTGAGAAGGGGGTCCTGATTGAGAAAGAGGGAAGATGGACTGAATCTATAGAGGAATGGGGGGCTGTCGGGGTGCCATTGCCATGGTGACCGGGCTGCAGCCTGTTAATTAAGCCCCCGGTTACCACGGAGATGATGGTGGTTGACGTGTCTGCAGCGGGCCCTATGTGTGTGTGGGGGGGTGTGTGCTCTGCCCCAGACTCATCAATTCATGGCAAGAGCTTGGGTTCCAGAGGAGGGACCCTCCCAGTGGGGGAGAGAAGGGTGAAGAACGGAGTTCAGGGCCTTAGCTCCATGAGGCCAGAGCTGGGGGTGGGTGGGTTAGGCCGTGGGGATAATGATATAGAGACAAGGGTGGATAGGGACTGAGCCAGAAAGAGGAACACTATGCCTACCTTCCATAGAAAGAGGACCCCATCAAGTGGCTCCAGTTTCTTTCAAACAGCTCCTTGTCCTGATTCAGTGGCTGGGACCCTGGGCTGAAGTTCAGGGAGCCAGATTCTAGGCCCTAGGCTGCCACAGGTTCATCCCATGGAGCGAATTCATAGCTTTCCATTTCTATTTTCTTTCAATTTCTTCCAATTTCCCCAGATAGGAGGACTGGTTAAAAAATAATTTACAAAATTCCTTCCAGTGTCCAAATCCTGATATTAGGAGGCAGTTTCCCTGGCTTTTTTTTTTTCTCTCTCTCTCTTTCTGAGAAGCATAAGTGGAAGGGGAGATGAATTTTAGAGACTCAGAGTTGAGAAATAAGACCCGTGCCAGGCTCTGCACCTCGTGATGATTTAATGAGAGGATGCCCCTGGCCCTAGATCCTCCGAGGGCTCTTGGTGGGTATGGGGTGCTGAGCTTGCAGCCATGTTCCTGGGGCTCAGAGCTGATGGTCACCCTTACTGGCCAAGGCCAGGCTGCCAGTGGAGGAGGTGCCTGCAATGTGTTTTCTGAAAGCCTCACTGCAGAGGCTTGGCCTGAGGCCAGAATGGGGATCAGTCTTCTTGAGAGGTGGGGGCTGTGAACCAAAGGACTGGGGTCTCCCCTTGTGGCTGTCTCCTCTGTTGGTCTTGGCTCCTCTTGAAGAGCTCCATGGATTTGGTCTGAGATAAATGGAGAATTTTCAGGGTGGGAAGAAGGCCCAGGGATTATGCAGCCTCACTCTTTCATTCTATAGACGGAGATACTCAGGGCCTGAGAGGAACCCAGCTTTGCCCAAGGAAATGCAGAGTTTTGGGGCAGAGGACAGGACAGCACCACTATCCCCTGAATCCTGGATGCCTTGTCAGATAGGAGGTCTGGTGAGGGTGCCCAGGTGGGACACCCAGGGGAAGAGGACCATGCCTGCCTTCATCTTCTCCCTTGGGATCTAGATTTTCTCTGTGGGTGGGCTCAGTCCCTCTCTGAGTGGCCAGGGCTCTGGACCACAAATGGGAAATACTCCCAGGGGAACATCCCAGACCCAGGATTGCTGAAAAACCTCAGCACTTATTTCTCAGCACTTCTCAAACACACTACACATGTTACTGTATGACTTGTCTCTACAGAGTAGTAGAAAAGCATATTGGTGGTGGTGGTGGTTTGTGAAATGCAGTGCTTAAAAATTTCTTGAACACTAGCCTACCCACCTGCAATCCCTTTAACCCCTGTCACCAATTTAAACTCATTTCAATTTTTGTGTGTGGGTGGGTGGTTTTCTCTCTGGGAAAGCCAAGAAGGCCAATTCTCACACTTTGTCTGAATAGCTAGCTCTCCACCCTAAAGAGTCCTTCCAGTGTCCATAAAATCCAGTGAAGGGGTTATTTTACTGGAGGATGCCTCAGAGTCCCACTTCAGTTAGCTGCTGAAGACTCGGTGGTTGATCCAATCTGAAGTCAGCGACACATGGGTGACAACAGAATCTGAGCCGCAGGCCCTGTCCATGGTCCTGAAAAACTCATGTCCTAGAACTGGATCGCTAGAGGTGCAGATTTATTTTTTCTAGGACCCTTGAGGATCTTCTGGGCCCACCTCCAGTTGCAAGCTGAGAGGCCACTCTGGCCCTGCACCTATAAAGCCTGAGCACAAGAAAAGGGAGAGAGTTCATCTCCAACCCAGTCCCTGTTCCTTTGTTAGTAGCCAAGGATGAGAGGCACTGAGCAGTTTGGATATGATTGCATTTTTGCCTCTTCTTTTGGAGGCAGGACCCATTTCAAAAGAGGTTATGTTGAGGAAAAGAGTCCTAAACTGGAATAAAGGAAACTGGATTCTAGACCAAGTTCTGCCATTCACTGGTACTGTGTTCATAGGCAGTCATTTCCCCCCATCCCCATCAACAGTGAGCCTTAGCTTTTTCACCTGTAAAATGAAAGCTATGCATTAGCTAAGATGATTGAAGCCATCCTCTCCAGGCCTGGAACTCCCCTGAAACTTAGAGGGCTACTGCTGGGAGCTTGGGTGAGTCTCAAAATCATTTGCCCTAAATCTGCTCTCCTCATTGGATGTTTCCATCTTGCTGGGGCTCAAAGGGTCCGCACTGCTGATGCCACTTCCTGAGGTCTTTCCCCATAGGCTAAGTCTGGAGTCTTGGGTGCTGAGGGGGTCCCAGGACAATCAAGCTTCTAGGGGACTGGTGTCAGGGGAGGGGGAGGAACGCAGAAAGCATGTCAGCTCTGGAATCCTCAGAAAGCAATCCTGGATTAGGGGATTAGACACTCCCGCCCCAGGAGAAAAATCTGGTCCCAAACCGACAGGCGGCCTCATTCTCCCCTCCCCCACTCCATTCCTGGCCAGCCTGCGACCGGCCTGCCCTCCCCAGAGGCTGCACCATCCCCAGTGGGGAATCAGCGCTCCAGAACCTCATTGCCGCCTTCTCTCCTCCTCACCACCTCTCCTTCCCAGGTTCCTTGCGTGGGGCTTGGGGTGGGGTCCCTTGTTTTGGGACTCCAGTAATTTGCCTTTGAGGTGAGACGCTGAGACCTCTATCGGTCTAAACAGAAAGAAAGGGTTCACTGCTACTCCTCAGACTCATGCCTCCCATTTTAAGCCAGGATGAACCAGACAGTTCAGCCCCTGACCCTGACCCCCCGGGGGCCAGCATGGTACTTGAGTTAAAGGCTCTGGCCTTCGCACATCCCTAGCTCCAGCCTCCTGAGCAGCGATTGTGGGCGAGGGCAGGATTCCACAGCGTTCTTCAGGGCCGGCCTCCCCAGCTTTGCAGACAAGCTCTCCAGGGACCCATATTCCACGGCGCGCTCCCCCTGCCGCCTCAGATCCCCGCATATTCCCTCTAGGGGTCAGCCCAGACCCCCGGCCAGGCAGCCGCTGCGGGGCCGCCTCCCCGCGGCCGCGACCTAGTTCCCTGCCGTTATTTTTAGGGCGCGGGATGGCACCTGCCCACGTGCCGGCCCCGCCTGCGCCGGAGAGTGGGGGGCGGGCAGAGCTGCGTCTGCTCCCGGGAGGCGAGGCCCCCGTCTCCCGCAGCACCCTCTCCATCCCACCGGTGCAAGCCCCCAGGTTCCGTGCGAGGGGGCCTCCGGGAGCGCACTGCCCGCCCCTCATCCCCTCTTCTTCCTCCCTCCCTCGCTCCCCCCCCCCAAAACCCAGCCAGTGGCTCACGCCTCCTGCATACGGGATGAGGTGAGCCGCGCCGCCGCTGAGAGGGGGCGCGCGCGGGTGTGAGCGTGTGTCCGTGTGCGAGTGTGTGTGCGCCGGGCGGGCGGGCACTGCAGCTTCTTCCTCCGTGGAGCGGAGAGCGAGAGAGCTAGAGCGAGCGAGAGAGCGGCGAAGGCAGGCAGAGGGGCGCGGGCGAGGCGGCGCAGCCATCCCCGGGCCCGGCGCCGCGCCGCCACCATGCTAAACAACCTGACGGACTGCGAGGACGGCGATGGGGGAGCCAACCCTGGTAAGCGATCGGGGGCGGCGAGGAGAGGAAGCAGCTCTGGGGTTAGAGACAGAGCCGGGGGCCGCCTCCTTCGGAGGCGAGGCTGGGATTGACCCGGGCGGTGGGCGCCCAAGTCGGCCTGGAGCCCAGCTCCATTGGAATGCGCCAGGCGCCGTGCGAGGTGCTGGAATGTGCCGCACCCGGGGCCAGGACGGGGGGCCGAGGGCTTGCCACTGCCCACGGCCCGGGGGCAGACGTGGGCTAGCTAAGCGAGGGAGTCGGTGGGAACGGGTTGGAAGAGCTAGAATGGGCTGACGTGGAGCTCGACGGGCGGGAGGAGGGCTCCTTTTCCCGAGAAGGGACCCTGGAGTCCTGGCGCAGAGCGCGGGTGTTGGGGGGGCGCAGTCTGCTGCAGTCCCTCGCTTTGAGACTTCCAGCTGAAAGGTGGGGGGAAGGTGCCTATTGGGGGGGGGTTGGAGGCATATGACAGCCCCCGTCCGGCTGCGGTGTCTCCTTAAGGGGTCACTTGATGCAGTCCGGGCCCCCTCCCCCAAAGCTGCCCGAGATCCAACCTCCGACTGAAGCGAACCTCCTCCGGGGATTTTCAGCTCTACTTTGCGGAATCTCCTTCTCCCTCTCGCGTTCCCATGGGTTCCTTTTCAGGACGGGAAGCAAGATCACCCTCTTTTCTTTCCCCTTTCCCTTTCCTCTGGGTACTCTGGGATAGCTGTGAGGTTTCCAGGGTGGGGCAGAGGGGAGTCTCTCTACTCAGCTCTGCTAGCTTCCCCAGTGAGGCCTCAGGAATGGGGTCCCAGCGGCCGAATCCCCGGCTCCGTGGCGCGGACACTGCGGACGCGCTGCGGTGGGTGCGGAGACTCGCTAGGACCAGAGGGGCTTGGAGCGAGTCCGTTGGCGGCTCCCGCTCTCCCCCGCCCTCCTCCGCGGTTTCCCTGCTCTGAGGTCTTCGAGGCCACCCACCCCCTCGGGCTCCCAGGCCCCCCGCCGCCCCCCAGCGGTCTCAGCCATCCATCACGGCTGTCAGCCGCCCCCACCCCCCACCCTCCAGCGGCGCTGCGTCCCTTGCGCACTAGCGCGCCTCATGCTCTGGCTGTCTGCGCTCAGCGCCTTCAAACGCTCCCCTGGGCATTGCTTGACCCTCTGGTCCAAGACTCCTGCAGAGCTCCCCCCGGGGAAGGCCCAAGGG